>NC_083413.1:66318320-66629986 GCF_020745735.1 Hemiscyllium ocellatum | reverse complement strand
ACTGACCCTTTTTCCCATGCTATCCCCATATCTCTGTTTGTCATTGGTATTTGGTAATCTGTCACCATCTACTTTAAATGTTATCAAAGACTGAGCTTCCATAGCACCCTGGGAAGAGAATTTCAAAGATTCATATCTCTCACCTCAGTCCTAAGTGACTTCCCCTTCCATGTATCCCTCGTCCTGGACTCCTCAACCAGGAAAAATGGCTTTGCATGCACCTATCCTGCCTTTCCCTTGAAATATTTTTGTAGGTTTCCATGAGATGAACTCTTGTGCTTTGAAACTGTAGAGAACACAGGTCCAGTTTCTGTACATGGGACAGTGCACCATCTTTGTTGCAGTCCCTCTGTGGCAATGTTACGCTCCTTAAGATAAGGGAACTGGAACTGCACACAGTACACCAGGCATAGTTTAAGCAAAGTTCTATCGGATTAACGCAAGACGTTGCAACTCCAGTCGTCTTGCGACAAAGACTAACATACAGTTCTGAGGAAGGGCAACCGGTCTCGAAATGTTAACTTTGATTTCTCTTCATAGATGTTGCCAGAGCTGCTAAGCTTTTCCAGCAACCTCTGTTTTTGTTTCTAACATACTACTTGACTTCCAAGTTACTGAATGTGCCTACATTCTGCCTTCAATGACTTATTGATGAGGATTTTCAGGGTCCTTTACATCTATAATTCCTAATTTCTTACCATTTTAGAAATACTCTGCGCATCTATTCCTCTTCCCAAAATGCATATCCTCACATTTTGCTGCATTATATTCCATCAACTACATTCTACCCACTTGCTAAATCTGTCCAAATCCTCTTGCAGCAATCTTGCATCTTCATCACAGCATGCATTCTGATCCAGCTTGAATGTATTACATTTGGTCCTCACATTCAAATCATTGATAGGTACAGTGAACAACTGGAGTCAAGTGCTGATCTTACGGTATCCCACCACACTCTGTCTGCCAGGCTGATCTATTGACTCCTCCTATTTTCCACCTATTAGCCCAATCATAATCCACATTCGTATATGACCTCTCCCATGTCATAGAGAGTCATAAAGATATATAGCACGGAAACAAATCATTCAGTCCAACTCCTCCATGCCGACCAGATATCCTAAATTTGCCAGTATTTAGCCCCTATCCTTCTAAACTCTTTCCATTTATATACCCATCTAGATGCTTTTCAAATGTTGTAATTGTACCAGCCTCCACCACTTCCTTTGGCAGCTCATTCCGTACAAAACACTAGTCCCTTAGGTCCCTTTTAAATATTTCCCCTCTCACCCTAAACCTATGCCGTCTAGTTCTGGACATGTGCTTTGTTGATATTGGGACTTTGTAAAAAATCTTAAATATCGAAGTATATTATGTCCATCATCTCCACTGTATCAGTTCGGTTAGCATCAAAAAAATTCAATCGATTCATCAAATGCTTTCTCCCATTTGCAAATCCAAGCTGTGACTGGTCAGATCATGTTATCTAAATGTACATTTATCCCACCTTTTATAATATATTCTAGCATTTTCCATACTACGGATAGAGGTCTAACAAATTATCTGTTTTCCCCCTTCCTACCCCTTTAAATAAGGATTCATACTTCTTGTGGCTAATCTGCAGGAACTCTTCCAGATTTTTAAAAGATGATCCCTATTCCATCAGTTATCTTCAGAGCTATCCAACAATCTGGGCTGTCGAATATCAGGTTCAAGAAACCTGTCAACACTTCACTTGAACCTTTAATTCAGGGAGATTTCTTGAATATTTCTCAATGAAGGTACAGTGACTTAGCTGGTAAAGGTGGCTCAGTGGTTAGCACTGCTGCCTCACAGTACCAGGTACCAGGGTTCAATTCAATCCTTGGGTGACTGTCTGTGTGGAGTTTGCATATTCTCCCCATGTCTGTGTGGGTTTGCTGCCACAGTCCAAAATGTGCAGGATGGGTGGATTGGCTGTGTTGAATTGCCCATAGTGTCCAAAGATGTTCAGGCTAGGTGGGTAGCCATGGGAAATGCAGGGTTACAGGAATAGGGGGTGGGTTGCACTTCAGAAAGTTAGTGTGGACTGAATGGCCTGCTTCCACACTGTAGGGACTCTGATTAGCTTCTCTCATTTCTGTGTTGTTTTGAATTCTCCTGCCTCTTCCTACAATGTACTCATATTTGTCTTATCCGAATGTTTGCTTTATACCTATCTATTGAAACCTTTATAATCTGAATTAGATTAGATTAGATTAGACTTACAGTGTGGAAACAGGCCCTTCGGCCCAACAAGTCCACACCGACCCGCCGAAGCGAAACCCACCCATACCCCTACATTACCCCTTACCTAACACTATGGGCAATTTAGCATGGCCAATTCACCTGACCCGCACATCTTTGGACTGTGGGAGGAAACCGGAGCACCCGGAGGAAACCCACGCAGACACGGGGAGAACGTGCAAACTCCACACAGTCAGTCGCCTGAGTCGGGAATTGAACCCGGGTCTTCAGGCGCTGTGAGGCAGCAGTGCTAACCACTGTGCCACCGTGCCGCCCACTAATTAATTTTGCTTGTTTACTTTCATATTTGTTTCTTCCTTTCTTTGTCTTTTTTTTTGGTCCTGCCTTGCAGTCTTCTAAAATCATCCCAATCCTCAGATTTACTCTTGTTTCTGTTAACTTTATAGGCCATTTCTTTTAATCTTATTCAATCGTTAATTCACTTTTGGGCTTTTAGTGCCTTGAATGAATGGATGGTTGCTGTAAACTGTCACAATATTTTTAGACTCTGTACCCTCATACTTTTTAATGTACAGTCAGTTCTGCTATAATGTGGTGGTTACTGTGTTTAGGAAAATCGGGAATAGCAGTACCATTTAAACTAATGGGGCCAGAATTGCGTTATAACCAATATCGTGCCATAAAACTTCATACTTTAGAAACAGTGTCCTCAGTTCGTCAATCATGTTATAGCGAACCTCTGTAAATGGAATTCATGTTATCGCAGAACGGCCTGTATTTACTCATCCATTACAGCTAAATTGCCCCTCATATCTTCATAATTTCCTTATCTTTCAAATTTAACAGATGAATGACCTCATTTTTAATATACTGTAAAAGCTGATCATTATAGTCAGTTAACGTTGTTTTACAACAGGTTTATCAATTGGTTTTTTTTGTAGCACAATGCAGAGATCTAAAATAGAGTGTGCTCGAGTTGGTTCCTCAACATGGTGCTCGAGAAAACCATCTAATCACATTCCAGAAACTCCTCTCCACACCATTCATGGTTATTAGGTTTACACAGTCCATACACAGATTATAGTCACCTTTGATTTTTGCACGGCACATGCTACACATACTTTCATCTCCTGATTAACACTTTTTCCTCATGTCCTTTAAATAATTCTTCACCGTGTTTGTCCCTTGTTGTTTCTTAGCTGCACTCAGATTCCACCTTTTGTTTTTTCGATCAGAGCTCCTCCCTTATTCATGTACTGATCTCATCCATTATCAGCACATCACCCCTTTTTCCTTTTTGCCTGTTCTCTGTAAATGCAGAAAGACCCTAAACATTCAATTTCCTGTGCTGGTTACCATGCAGCTGTGATTCCATAATGGCAATTAGATTGTGTCTGCTCACCTTTTATTTTGCCTGATAAAACATATGCCGTTGCAAATTCTGAGTGCATTCAGGTGGAGTGCTCTTTTTGACTTCTTTCACAGTCTAAGCTGAGTTGATGTTTACGTGTTGAAATAACCACAGAGAGGCAGCTATGCTGTCATCAAGTCATCCTTTATGTACATAATCATAGTACATGGGCTCTGACTAGTTAACTCCGAGCCAGTCCCTGGACTGAGGAGACCTTCTGAATCTCTTGCTTATTTTTTTTGGTCCTTTTTTTCTTTGTTTTTAAATTATTTTTTCTTCTTTTTTAATTTTTTTTTCTTTAAACCCCCCCCCCCAACACTACTGCCTAACTGCGGTAGTGCTTATTTTTTTCCCCAGCACCCATGGTGTGTGTGTGTGTGTGTGCAGTAATCTCTTGCTTATTTTAGGAAATAATGCACTCCTGTTCATTTTTTTTTCTTCTTTTTTTAAAAAGGGCAATGCTAATTCCCTGTTTATTTTTTTAAATTTTTTTTTTGGTTTTGCTTATTTTTTCCCAGCACCCATGGTGTGTGTGTGCAGGTGTGAGAGACAGTGAGAGACACAAGGTGTACAAATCTTTATTCAATTTCCACCACCAGGAAGATAAGAAAACACCCGAGTGGCCAGTGACAAGCACTGCCCTTCACATCAAAGGGCAATGCTGTGTGAATCTCTTGGTTATATTTTTTTTCCCAAGGGAAAACACCCGAGTGGTCCAGTGACAAGCAGTGCCCTTTTGACTTCTGTTTTTTTTTCGCGTGTGTGCAGGGAATTTCTTGTTTATTTTTTTTTCTTTTTAACCCCCACACTACCGCCTAACTGCAGTAGTGCTTATTTTTTCCCAGCACCCATGGTGTGTGTGTGTGCGTGCAAGTGTGAGAGACAGTGAGAGACACAAGGTGTACGAATCTTTATTCAATTTCCACCACCAGGAAGATAGGAAAACACCCGAGTGGCCAGTGACAAGCAGTGCCCCTCACAAAGGGCAATGCTGTGTGAAATCTCTTGCTTATATCTGTCAACCAGGGCTCTCTGACCCAGGCTAACAACTCCAATCAAGTCAATGAAATCCATCTGACCCTGTTTCTAATCACTCCCACCTTTCTTTTGCCTGCCTTCCAATTTCACCTTTCTAGTTCCTTTCCGTTTCAGCTACAAATTGGGGATTGTGGCAATAAATGGAAAGGGGGAAGACAGAGACAGAGACAACACTGTTGATAGTATGCCAGGGGAGAAGAGAAGCTTAGTCGGTAATAATGGGGACTATGAGTATTTAAAAATGGGTGGGTTATGCTGAAAGCAGCCCATTTTGTGATAGGGACTGGGGTGGGGGTGTGGGGGAGGGGGGAATAGATAAGAAAGCATATGTTCATGCTCTCAAATTATTAAACTCGATGAGGCTAGAAGGCTATGAGATTTCCGGTGTTGTTTATCCATCTTGCACTGAGCCTCTCTGGAGCACTGCAGCAGGCCTGAGACAAAAATGTTAGGTTGGGAACAGTAATGTGTCTGAAATGTCAGGCACGTGGAAGATTGGGGTCAGTTTTACAGACAGAACAAAAGGTATTCCTCAGTACCTCAGAAATCCCTTCCAATGTGTTGTCAGTTTCATCTGTACCAAAATGGACAATGACCTCTGGCTGTTTGTCCCCCCACCAGAAACATGTCCTGTAGCCACCCTGGGACTTGCTTGACTGTGGCACTGGAAGGTAATACACAGCCATAGAGTGTTATTTGCTGCCACAGAAATGCCTCTTTCATCCATGACAATGGAATGCCCTCATCCATTATTGCTGTTCCACTCTTCTTCCTCCCATGTGGTGAAACAGACTTGCTCTGATCACACTCTCCTGAGAAATCATCATCAAAATATCCAAAATGGGAAAGAAACTTACGGGCAAGCAAGATAAACTCAGAGACTCCTGCACCACACGACAGTGGCTGGTTCTCTGAGACTGCCTGGCAGTTTCCCACTTCTTTGCTGCCTGCATGTTTCATATCTGTGGTGTGACCACCTCCTAAATAACCTATTCATGTCGTTCTCTGTCTCATAGATGTGTGGCAGTGACTCCACCTGACACTCAAGTTATGAAACCCAGAACTCCAGCTTCTGCTGATGGTAATATTTCATTCAGATGTGTTTATTAAGACCATGTGATATCCCACATATCACAGGACATATACCCCACTTGGATGAACTAACCTGCCAGATTGTAACTTCAATAAAAAACTTTATTGCAATTAGAAAATATAGCACATGGGCTGCAGAAATTCAAGAAGGAAGCTCACCACCATCTTCACAAGAGCAAGTAGGGACAGACCATAATCGCTGGGCCACCAGCAATACTCCTGTCCCAAGAAAGAAATTAAAAAAAAGGTAAAATAATATCGACTGTCCTGCTCCTCAGATGCTGCCTGACCTGCTGTGCTTTTCCAGCACCGCACTTTTCAACTCTGATTCTTCGGCATCTGAAGTCCTCACTTTCTCCAAGTAAAATAACTAGCCAATTATTCACCAGATACCACCTTCATCTGCACCAAAGGCAGCACAATGGCTAGCAGGGGTGTACTTCTGAGGGTGTATAAAGCTGAGTCAGACTACATTTGAAGTAGGGCATGTGGTTTGGGACCCCTTATCTCAGGAACGATGAACTGGCCCTGGACCGTGTTCACAGGAAGTTTACAAGAATGGTCCTGGGAGTAAAAAGCTTAGCATATGAGGAATGTTTGAGATAGAGGTTAGAATGATGAGGGGAGATTCTAATTGAAGCATACAGAATACAGAATGGCCTGGACAGAGTGGATGTTGGGAAGATGTTTCCATTGGTGGGAGAGATTAGGACATGAGGGCATAGCCTTAGAGTAAAGGGGAGACCTTTTAGATCTGACGTAAGGAGAAACTCCTTCAGCCAGAGAGTGAAGAATCTATGGAATTTCTTGCCACAGGGAGCTTGGGAGGCCAGGTCATTGAAAATATTTCAGAGTGAGATAGCTTCTGGAGGATCAAGGGAAGAGTTATGGGGAGAAAGTGGGAGAAGGGGGTTTGAGAAACTTAGCAGCCGTGATTGAATGGTGTAACAGACTTGATGGGCTGAATGGCTGAATTTCTGCTCATATGTTTTATGGTTTTATGGTCTCACAGTGCCAGAGACGGGGGTTCAATTGAAGCCTTTGGCAACTGTCTGTGTGGAGTTTGTACATTCTCCCAGCATCTGTGTGAGCTTTCTTTTGGGTGCTCCGATTTCCTACCATACTTCAAAGATGTACAGGTTAGGTGGACTGGCCGTGCTAATTTGCCTATAATGTTCAACAGGCTAAGTGGATTAGCCATGAGAAATGCAAGCTTATAGACATAAGGGTGTGGGGTTGGGTGGGATGGTCTTCGGAGGCTGAATATGGACTTGATGGGCTGAATGGCCTGCTTCTACACTGCTGTGATTCCTTGAGGCAATTACTGGAGGCTGAAAAAGGTAGAAAAAGAAAGCAAAGTCACTTCCCCTTCACCAGTCACCCACCCTCTCTGCCTCCCTCCTTCCCATGTTGATCAGAAAGGCATGCAAGCACTTACTTTATAATGAATGGAGCACATATTTTGAAAGCAGTGAGGGCAGGTTGTATCTATCTTTTCAGTGAGTAAAGCACCCTAAAGAGGCCTGAATGATATGGTCAACTATGCAGCTTAGAAAGGTGAGGATGCTATCGTTCCATAGTTATGATAAATGCTGTTGTTTTGGTTAGAATTCTTTGAGTGTTGGGTAGGATCGAAATTAGTTTGGAGAAGTTAAAACTGGAGTGCTGAGGATGGTATACGTTGATATGGAAGGCAACATCTCAAAGAATTTGAATTCCACTCCAATTAAATCTGCGATAATGCGCATTTCGTTGACGTGAATTCTATATAACGCAATTGTCAAATTGGGCAGACTGTTTCTAAAGCGTGAACTTCGAAAACGTTCGTTGGTAGTAACGCTAATACATCTCAAGCACTTCAAGTGCTGTTTCTCCGGAGCGATTTTTCTATAACCCCACATTGCACAAGAACGCAACCATCATGTGATAGAAGAATATCCATACTCAAAGTAAATAGACTATTTAATCTTGTTCAGTTTCCTTCTGTCCGTGGAAGTTTTGTTTGCAAGGATGGAGCAATTGGGTATTTTGGAGAGGAGAATGATGATGACCCCATCAAAAATGAGAGGGGCAACACCACAGGAGACGGAAGCATTCAGCATGTCTTTGAGCATGGGAATTGAAAGGTAAGTTGGATGGCCAGCAGTTTCAAGAGACCACTTTGAAGCAAAATCGCACAGAAGGCTAGAAATATGAAAGGAAATTACTGCAGTGAATCAGTCAGCAATGCTGCAAGAACAGACTGATTGATTGGTTTGTTTTAAGCATAGCTCCTGGACCAAAACTGTAGATATTTTCCAAATCAACTGGTTCAGAGTTATTATGATATTGACCTTCAGAGTAGGTGTGAGTTGAACTCTGGCCTCTTGGGGAACACTAACACTGTATCAAAAGGGTCCTTAAAAAAACCCTTTCTTCATACAGTGCTGTCCTCAGATACGGACTTTCTTCCTCACTGTTTTCAGTAGATCCCATTGACTTTGAATTTAATTTTATTCTGTTTAAATAAATTGGAAGCCACACTGAATGGTCCTGTAAACTTTTTGAGAGGTGATTTCACCAAAAGATTTGCTGCTTTAACTTCATTTCACAGAATTTATTGACATTAATTCCTGTATCAACCAATGAGTGGCTGAAGGGACAGGTTTAAAACTTGCTAGTTGCTAACTAGTTTGCAGCAAAGTCCATTTCCTCAGCGTAATTCATTTTGTACAGAAATTGATGGCAAACAGAGTCACGGAGATGTACACCACAGAATCAGACCCTTTGATCCAACTCATCCATGCCAACCAGATATCCTACATCCGTCTATCATTTGGCCCATATCCCCCTATTCTTATTCATATGTCCATCCAGATGCTTTTTAAATGTTGCAATTGTACTAGCCTTCACCACTTCCTTTGGCAGCTCATTCCATACATGCATCACCCTGTCTGTGACAAAGTTGCCCGTTAGCTACCATTTAAATCTTTCCCCCCTCACCCAAAACCTACGCCCTCCAGTTTTGGATTCCCCCACCAAGGAGAAAAGATCTTTGTCGATTTACCCCATCCGTTTCCCTTATGATTTTATGACCCTCTATAAAATCACCTCTCAGCCTCCGAAGCTCCAGGGAAAACAGCTTCAGCCTTTTCAGCCTCTCCCTATAGCTTGAGCCCCCCAACCTTGGTAACATCCCTGTAAATCTTTTCTGAACCTTTTCAAGTTTCACAAGATTCTTTCCAAGGAGGGAGACCAGAATTGCAAGCAGTATTCCAATAGGGGTCTAACAATGTCCTTGACCGCCCTGACATGACCTCCCAACTCCTATACTCAACGCACTGACCAATAAAGGCAAGCATACCGAACACCTTCACTATTGTATCTCCCTATGACTCCACTATCAAGGAACTATGAACCTGCAGTCCAAAGTCTCTATGTTCAGCAACACTCTCCAGGTCCTTATCATTAAGTGTATAAGTTCTGCCCTGATTTGCCTTTCCAAAATGCAGCACCTCCCGTTTATCTAAATTAAATTCCATCTGCCACTTCTCAGCCCATTGATTCATCTGATCAAGATCCTGCTGTACTCTGAGGTAACCTCCTTCGCTGTCCATTACATCTCCAGTTTTGGTGTCATCTGCAACTTACTAACCAAAACTCCTGTGTTCACATACAAATTATTTATATAAATGATAAAAAGCAGAGGATCCAGCACCAATCCTTGTGGCATACTGCTGGTCAGTATTGCTGGTTTCAGACTCCAGTCTGAAAAACAATTGCTCACCACCACCCTCGGTCTTCTACCTTCGAGCTAGTTCTGAATCCATATGACTAGTTATCCCTATATTCCATGAGATCTAGCCTCGCTAATCAATCTATCATGCGGAACCTTATTGAATGACTTATTGAAGTCCATATGGATCATGTCCACTACTGTGCCCTCAAACCTCTTTGTTACTTCTTCAAAAATCTCAATTAAGATAACGAGGCATGATTTCCCATGCACAAAACCATCTTGACTATCCCTATCAGTCCTTGCCTTTCCAAATACTTGTAAATCCTGTCCCTCAGGACCCTTTACAACAACATGCCCACCACCAATGTCAGGCTCACTGGTCTTTATTTCCCTGGATTTTCCTTACTACCTTCATTAATTGCACCACATTAGCCAACTCCAGTTTTCCGGCACCTCACCTGTGGATATCAATGATACAAACATCCCAGCAAAGAACCAGCAATAACTTCCCTCACTTCCCATGGAGTTCTAGGTTACACCTGATCAGGTCCCGGGAATTTATCCACCTTTGTGTGTTTTAAGTTGTCCAGCACTTCATCTGCTGTAATATGGACATTTTTCAAGATATCACTATTTATTTCCCCACATTATATATCTTGCATAGCCTTCTCCACGGTAAACACTGATGCAAAATCTAGTATCTTCCCCATCTCCTGCGGTTCCATGCCTAGGCAACCGAGAGTGTGCTGTATATTTAAAAGTGCCTCTGCAAACTACTGAGGCAGAAGTCATGATCAGTATTACACCTCATCATGATAAATGAAGAGTTATTTAGCAATAAGAAGGAGGGGAAATTTAGATACAAATGAGCTTTTAAGAATTAATTCCAAGTATTTACAGATGTGGTCGATGGGGCTGTTGCCTCACTGATTTCCATTCTTTTCAGGTTGAGATGTGCTACAAAATGGAGCCACCTTTGTTTCAGATCTTGGGTAAATATTGTCTGTTTTCTGTCTGTCTGTCTCTCTGAAGTTCGAGCACCGCTGCTGTGGTCAGGTTTCAGTTAGAGCTGAAAGTAGGCTCCACCTGTATTTGTAAGTGCATTTAGTTTAACAAAAACATATAGCTAGTTCACACAACATGTACAACCATCATCAACTCCCCAAAATGTCATAAATTAGTTTGAACATTATTTTGTCCCTCTATTTGCCCACTTGTTCCTCATTGTGTAATAATGTACAAATAGAAAATGTAAGTTGGATCTTTTTTGCCCTGTTTGAATTTGAAATTACTTGTGACTAAAGTCATAAAATTTTATATTACATCAATGTAACCATTTACCTTAGCTACTTCTGTTTTAATAGTTTGCACGTTCTCCCCGTGTCAGCGTGGGTTTCCTCCGGGTGCTCCGGTTTCCTCCCACAGTCCAAAGATGTGCGGGTCAGGTGAATTGGCCAAGCTAAATTGCCCGTAGTGTTAGGTAAGGGGTAAATGTAGGGGTATGGGTGGGTTGCGCTTCGGCGGGTCGGTGTGGACTTGTTGGGCCGAAGGGCCTGTTTCCACACTGTAAGTCTAATCTAATCTAATAGCTCGCATAGATTCTGCTTGTGGAGGCCCTATCTCTTCCATTACCTAGACTTTGCATAAAAGCAAATGCATAATCTTTCCTCTGTTCCTTTGGTAATCATTAGCTTTCACCAGATCATGGATAACTTATTGGCCAATGAAGATAATTTGTCCAAAATATAATATTCCACACTATCGCGTTTTGTCTTTTGTGATTTAACATATTTTAAGGAGCCATATCTCCGACATTATTCAAAACAATTTCTACTTAGATTTGAACAACGCTACACACTTATCAAGTCACTTGATATTTTTGAAGAACTGAGAGAATTTATACTTCTTAATGATTCCTGTGTTAAAATGTTGTGCAATGGGGAGGTCAAGAATCTTGAAGATTCTTGCAAAAAAATTAGCATTTCCCAATGGAAATCAATTGAAGAAATTATTCTATTGTTACTTTTGCAGAGTCTAGTCTTTTTTGTGTGCTTTAAAGCCTGCACTGTGCTCAAAAGACAGCATTGGTAAAATTAGATGCTACTGTAAGTTGGGTTCTAATTCTGTTTTATAATTCAGTTTTATGCCTTAGTCTATTTGCTGAATTGGTGTAAAATAGAGATACAGCATCACTGGCAGAAGGAGAAATAATTTTTACAATAATTTTTTACTTTTGAAGCAAATTGTTGATGATCGGCATGGAAAAATGTTATGGCAGGTACTCAGTAGTGAGAATCCATCTCTTTGCGCTGCTGACTGTTCCTGACTGGATTAGTGGTGCTGGAAGAGCACAGCAGTTCAGGCAGCATCCGAGGAGCAGTAAAATCGACATTTCGGGCAAAAGCCCTTCATCAGGAATACAGGCAAAGTGCCTGAAGGGTAGAGAGATAAATGAGAGGAGGGTGGGGGAGGGGAGAAAGTAGCATAAGAGTACAATAGGTGAGTGGGGGAGGTGATGAAGGTGATAGGTCAGGGAGGAGGGTGGAATGGATAGGTAGAAAAGAAGATAGGCAAGTAGGACAAGTCATGGAGACAGTGCTGAGCTGGAAGTTTGGACTGGGGTGAGGTGGGGGAAGGGGAAGTGAGGAAACTGTTGGAGTCCACATTGAAGTGTTCTGAGGCGGAAGATGAGACGTTCTTTCTCCAGGCGTCTGATGGTGAGGGAGCAGCGGTGAACGAGGCCCAGGACCTCCATGTCCTCGGCAGAGTGAGAGGGGGAGTTGAAATGTTGAGCCACAGGGTGGTGTGGTTGATTGGTGCGGGTATCCCAGAGATGTTCCCTAAAGTTCCCTAGGGCGGCACAGTGGCACAGTGGTTAGCACTGCTGCCTCACAGCGCCAGAGACCTGGGTTCAATTCCCGCCTCAGGCGACTGACTGTGTGGAGTTTGCACATTCTCCCCGTGTCTGCGTGGGTTTCCTCCTGGTGCTCCGGTTTCCTCCCACAGTTCAAAGATGTGCAGGTTAGGTGAATTGGCCGTGCTAAATTGCCCGTAGTATTAGGCGCAGGGGTCAATGTAGGGGAATGGGGTCTGGGTGGGTGCGCTTCGGCGGGTCGGTGTGGACTTGTTGGGCCGAAGGGCCTGTTTCCACACTGTAAGTAATCTAATAATTAAAAGTGCTCTGCTAGTAGGCGTCCAGTCTCCCCAATGTAGAGGAGACCATATCGGGAGCCATGGATACAATAAATAATATTGGTGGATGTGCAGGTAAAACTTTGGATGTGGAAGGCTTCTTTAGGGCCTTGGATGGAGGTGAGGGAGGAGGTGTGGGCGCAGGCTTTGCAATTCCTGTGGTGACAGGGGAAGGTGCCAGGACGGGAGGGTGGGTTGTAGGGGGGCGTTGACCTGACCAGGTAGTCACGGAGGGAACGGTCTTTGTGGACGGCGGAAAGGGGTGAGGAGGGAAATATATCCCTGGTGGTGGGGTCCGTTTGGAGGTGGTGGAAATGTCGGCGGATGATTTGGTTTATGCAAAGATTGGTGGGGTGGAAGGTGAGCACCAGGGGCATTCTGTCCTTGTTACGGTTGGAGGAGTGGGGTCTGAGGGCGGAGGTGCAGGATATGGACGAGATGCGTTGGAGGGTATCTTTAACCCCGTGGGAAGGGAAATTGCAGTCTGGTGTGCATTCTGTCTGGAGGTCATCTGGTGTATTCTGTGGTGGAGTTGGTCCTCTTGGGAGCAGATACTGCGGAGACAGAGGAATTGGGAATATGGGCTGGCATTTTTGCAGGAGGTAGGGTGGGAAGAGGTGTAATCCAGGTAGTTGTGGGAGTCTGTGGGTTTGTAAAAAAAAAAAAGTTGGTTTCAAGTCGGTTGTCATTAATGGAGATGGAGAGGTCCAGGAAGGGGAGGGAGGTGTCAGAGATGGTCCAGGTAAATTTAAGGTCTGGGTGGAATGTGCTGGTGAAGTTGATGAATTGCTCGACCTCCTCGCGGGAGCACGAAGTGGCGCCAGTGCAGTCATCAATGTAGCGGAGGAAGAGGTGGGAGTGGTGCCGGTGTAATTACAGAAGATGGACTGTTCTACGTAGCTGACAAAGAGACAGGCATAGCTGGAACCCATACCGGGACCCATGGCTACCCCTTTGGTCTGGAGGAAGTGGGAGGATTTGACGGAGAAATTGTTAAGGGTGAGGACAGTTTGGCCAAATGAATGAGAGTGTCGGTGGAAGGGTACTGTTGGGGATGTCGGGAGAAGAAGAAACGGAGGGCATGGAGGTCCTGGTCATGGTGGATGGAGGTGTAGAAGGATTGGATATCCATGATGAAGATGAGGCGTTGGGGGCTGGGGAAACGGAAGTCTTGGAGGAGTGGAGGGCGTGGGTGGTGTCTCGAACGTATGTGAGGAGTTGCTGGACTAGGGGGGATAGGACAGTATCGAGGTAGGTAGAAATGAGTTCAGTGGGGCAGGAGCAGGTTGAGACAATGGGTCGGCCGGGGTGGTCAGGCTGGTGGATCTTGGGAAGGAGGTAGAACTGGGTAGTGTGGGGTTCCTGGACTGTGAGGTTGGAAGCTGTGGGTGGGAGATCTCCTGAGGTGATGAGGTTCTGTATGGTCTGGGAGATGATGGTTTGGTGATGAGGCGGTAGGAAGAGGTGTCCTTGAGTTGGCGTCTGGTTTCAGTCGTGTAAAGGTCAATGCACCAAACTACCACTGCACCCCCTTTATCTGCTGGCTTGATGGTGAGGTTGGGATTGGAGCAGAGGGATTGGAGGGCTGCGCATTGTGCGGGTGAGAGTTTGGAGTGGGGGAGGGGGGTAGACTGGTTGAGGTGGTTAATGCCCCGGTGGCAGTTGGAAATGAAGAGGTCGAGGGTGGGTAATAGGCCAGCACAGGGTGTCGAGGTGGGAGAAGGGATCCTCTGAAGGTGGGCGGGAGTCCTGATTGTGAAAATAAGCTCGGAGGCAGCGGAAGAAGTGTTCGACGTCACGGCGTGTATTAAATTCATTGCGTGGGCGGAGGGGGATGAAGTGAGTCCTTTGCTGAGGACTGATCTCTCGTCCTCAGTGAGGGGGAGGTCTGGAGGGATGGTTCCTGACTGCTCATACCAAACAAAAGAGACAGACTTGCATTTATGTGACACTTTCAAAAATCTCAGAGTGTCCCAAAGTGCTTTTCAACCAATGAAGCACTTTGGAAGTGATCTGTATACAGAATCGGCACATTGTGAGCCAATGACTTATAAATGGGACAGGATTAGCAGCAGGGTTTGAGGGAAGCAAAAATCAGTTTACAGAGCCTATTTATGCAGCAAGTAGAATTTGAGCATAATAAACTGTAGCATCGTCTCCCAGTTGAAGCATGTTGATTTCTTTAGCAAACTGTCGTGAATAGAGTATTGTTATGTTCCAATTTTTTGTGTAAATTCAATTCCAGTCACTTACAGCATGTTGCTCTCTAGGCATGATTGTTAATGGTATCATTCATTCTGGCAAGGGTCATACTGCTATCAACATACTGCTCCAGCCCTCCTTCAGAATAGTGTAATGGGCTCTTTTATTTCCACTTGAGAGAAAAGATCAGACCTTGGTTTAACATCTCATGTGAAAGCCCTGCCATCAGTGTGGTACTCATTCAGTATCACACTAGCGACATCAGCTTTGCATCTGTCTACATTTCTGGACTGCTATGTGTTCACATCTCTAGAATGGGATCTGAACCCATAACTTTCTAACACCGTGCTTTGCATTGAGCAGAAGCTAACATGTCAGAGCTTGTTACAAATAACTTGACATACTGGTAAGGTGACATCATGGTATATGGACACATTTCAAATGAATATGTATTACGCAGCTATGCCAAAAGTGCTAACTGGTTACTCTGCACTCTCCGTAGTGATGTGTAATTTGATCATTTCAAATGGGAATGTTTAGTGAAAAGAAAATCTTTTTGCTGTCAATTCAACTGTAAAATGAAATAATTTGGAATGAGACAAATTTGAAGCAATACAGAATAAAAATACTGTGGAATTTGAGTCTTTTGAGGATGTCTCACTGCAATTATACAGGGCATTGGTGAGGACTCAGCTGGAATATTGTATGCAGTTTTGGCTTCCTTATCTGTGGAAGGATGTTCTTGTTACTGAGGGAGTGCAGTGCAGGTTTACCAAACTTGATTCTTGGATTAGCATCTCTGATGTGTATGAAAAGAGGTTTGTCTGTGAATAGTAATTGAATGACATCTGATCTACTGACTGTAGAAAAGAGAATCTTTTCGCTAAGTAGTTGATAATGTATGAAATAGTAATGAGTCATAGAGATATACAGCATGGAAACAGACCCTTCAGTCCAACCTGTCCATGCCGACCAGATATCCCAACCCAGTCTAGTCCCACCTGCCAGCACCCGGCCCATATCCCTCCAAACCCTTCCTATTCATATACCCATCCAAATGCCTCTTAAATGTTGCAATTGTACCAGCCTCCACCACTTCCTATGGCAGCTCATTCCATAGACATAGCACCCTCTGTGTTAATAAATTGCCCCTTAGGTCTCTTTTATATCTTTCCCCTCTCACCCTAAACCTATGCCATGTAGTTCTGGACTCCCCGACCCCAGGGAACAGACTTTGTCTATTTATCCTATCCATGCCCCTCATAATTTTGTAAACCTCTATAACGTCACCCCTTAGCCTCCGACACTCCAGGGAAAACAGCCCCAGCCTGTTCAGTTTCTCCCTATAGCTCAAATCCTCCAACCCTGGCAACATCTTCGTAAATCTTTTCTGAACCCTTTCAAGTTTCACAACATCTTTCCGATAGGAAGGAGACCAGAATTGCACACAATATTCCAACCAATGTCCTGTACAGCTGCAACATGACCGCCCAACTTCTGATGAAGGGCTTTTGCCCGAAACATCAGTTTTAGTGCTCCTCGGATGCTGCCTGAACTGCTGTGCTTTTCTAGCACCATTCTAATCTAGACTCCTGTACTCAGTACTCTGACGAATAAAAGAACGCATACCAAACACCTTCTTCACAATCCTATCTAACTGCGACTCTATTTCAAGGAGCTATGAACCTGCACTTCAAGGTCTCTTTGTTCACCAACAGTCCTGAGGACCTTACCATTAAATGTATAAGTCCTGCTAAGATTTGCTTTCCCAAAAGGCAGCACCTCGCATTTATCTGAATTAAACTCCATCTGCCACTTCTCAGCCCATCTGGTCCAGATCCTGTTGTAATCGGAGGTAACCCTCTTCGCTGTCCACTACACCTCCAATTTTGGTGTCAACTGCAAACTTACTAACTGTACCTCTTATGCTCACATCCAAATCATTTATATAAATGATAAAAAGTAGAGGGCCCAGCACCGATCCTCGTGGCACTCCACTGGCCTCCAGTCTGAAAAAACAACCCTCCACCACCACCCTCTGTATTCTACCTTTTGAGCCAGTTCTGTATTCAAATGGCTAGTTCTCCCTGTATTCCATGAGACCTAACCTTGCTAATCAGTCTCCCATGGGGAACCTTGTCGAACACCTTACTGAAGTCCAAATGGATCACATCCTCTGCTCTGCCCTCATCAATCCTCTTTGTTACTTCCTCAAAAAACTCAATCAAGTTTGTGAGGCATGATTTCCCACGCGCTAAGCCATGTTGAATATCCCTAATCCGTTCTTGCCTTTCCAAATACATGGAAATCCTGTTCCTCAAGATTCCCTCCAACAACATGCCCACCACCGAGGTCAGGCTCACCGGTCTATAGTTCCCTGGCTTGTCTTTACCGCCCTTCTTAAACAGTGGCACCATGTTAGCTAACCTCCAGTCTTTTGACACCTCACCTGTGACTATCAATGGTACAAATATCTCAGCAAGAGGCCCAGCAATCATTTCTCTAGCTTCCCACAGAGTTCTCGGGTACACTTGATCAGGTCCTGGAGATTTATCCACTTTTATGCATTTCAAGACATCCAACACTTCCTCCTCTGTAATATGGACATTTTGCAAGATGTCACCATCTATTTCCCTACAGTCTATATCTTCCATATCCTTTTCCACAGTAAATACTGATGCAAAATATTCATTTAGTATCTCCCCCATTTTCTGCGGCTCCACTCAAAGGCCGCCTTGCTGATCTTTGAGGGGCCCTATTCTCTCCCTAGTTACCCTTTTGTCTTTAACGTATTTGTAAAAACCCTTTGGATTTTCCTTAATTCTATTTGCCAATTCTATTTCATGTCCACTTTTTGCCCTCCTGATTTCCCTCTTAAGTATATTCCTACTTCCTTTGTACTCTTTTTTTTAATGATTTACCCGATCTATCCTGTCTATACCTGACATATGCTTCCTTCTTTTTCTTAACCAAACCGTCAATTTCTTTAGTCATCCAGCATTCCGTATACCTACCAACCTTCCCTTTCACCCTAACAGGAATATAATTTCTCTGGATTTTTGTTATCTCATTTCTGAAGGCTTTCCATTTTCCAGCCGTCCCTTTACCTGCGAACATCTGCCTCCAATCAGCTTTCAAAAGTTCTTGCCTAATACCGTCAAAATTGGCCTTTCTCCAATTTAGAACTTCAACTTTTAGATCTGGTCTATCCATTTCGATTTTTATTTTAAAACTAACAGAATTATGGTCGCTGGGCCCAAAGTTCTCCCCCACTGACACCTCAGTCACCTGCCCTGCCTTATTTCCCAAGAGTAAGTCAGGTTTTGCACCTTCTCTAGTAGGTACATCCACACACTGAATCAGAAAATTGCCTTGTACACACTTAATAAATTCCTCTCCATATAAACCCTTAACACTATGGCAGTCCCAGTCTGTTTAGAAATTTAAAATCCCCTACCATAATCACCCTATTATTCTTACAGATAGCTAAGATCTCCTTACAAGTTTGTTTCTCAATTTCCCTCTGACTGTTCGGGGGGGGGGGTCTATAATACAATCCCAATAAGGTGATCATCCCTTTCTTATTTCTCAGTTCCACCCAAATAACTTCCCTGGATGTATTTCCAGGAATATCCTCCCTCAGCACAGCTGTAATGCTATCCCTTATCAAAGATTCCACTCCTGCCCTCTCTTTGCCTCCCTTTCTATCCTTCCTGTAGCATTTGTATCCTGGACAATTGTCATTCTGTTTTTAGCCATTAAAGTGAGTTTTGATATTTTTATGTATTCAGAAATGAATTGACAGCGTGCAGAACTCATAGTGTGAACTACTGTAATCTGTTTCTAAAGTACCAACTTGAATTATGTTGATTCCTGAGCCACCTAATTTCAACATTAGTTGTCACTCAAAATCAACTGAAATCGAGTATCCGTTTTGACCATGTTTCTTTGACTTCCAGATCTTGATGTAACTCAAACATACAGCTAAACATTAGTGTTTGTTTCTGTATCAAGCATCAGTAAAAAATGTATTAGGCATGGATCTAAATTAATTTGATTTGAGGCACTAAACTGATTTTAAATACAGAAATTTTGTTTATCCTGTGAAGCATGGGGGTCATTGGGTAGAAAAATGCAAGGACAATCTTGTTTTGTTTCTTGTAGACTGTGTTCGATTCAGTTTGAGAATAATAAGGTAACATTTAATGATGTTCTTGTGAACTGAATAGTGCCTCATGTTGTTGGAGACCAGAGCGACCGTTTAACTTAGCATTGACCATTAAATTTAGGGCACATTTAATGGAATAAAAAAAAACTTTAATTGCTTTGCAAGGTCACATGGTTATCTACTTATAAGTTTTATAAGGTTTTCTATCCACATCCATTTAGTTGTAACAACCCTAAACAAGTGAAGAGGACATTAAATAGAGCTCTTTAACATAGCTCTTCCTTAAGATTTCCGCCTGAACCAATGATGGTCTGTAAATACAGATCTGAAAAAAATCTTAATAA
Source organism: Hemiscyllium ocellatum (assembly GCF_020745735.1). Lineage (NCBI taxonomy): Eukaryota > Metazoa > Chordata > Chondrichthyes > Orectolobiformes > Hemiscylliidae > Hemiscyllium > Hemiscyllium ocellatum. The sequence goes on along the minus strand of NC_083413.1, from coordinate 66,610,598 downwards.
CAATTTATGTCTCTCTTGAGTGGCATCCAGGTAATCTATTTTCAACAGCCTGCTCTGTAAAATCTGCTTATATTTCGACAAATGTAACAGTTGCAGCATGGATGTTGAGGCAATCCATAATATTGTAAAACAATAACATTCCCAATCAAACAACCCACAACATTGTAAGAGAGAAAGTTTAAATTTCCCAATCTCCTGATGTTAATAGATGGATCCCTGCTTTTAAAAAAAAAGGACCTAATCTGCACCTTTACCAAAAGAAAAATGGTTCTTCCTTCTTCATTTCCTGTATACCAAGTTTTGCTGAAACCCGTCCACCAGTTTTGGAGGTAGATGATTTGACTGTAAGCTGCAGAATGGGGGAAGGGTGGAAGTAATTAAATTTATCATTTTAAATCCACTCCATGCGTATACTTGTTCTTCGCAGATAGAAAACCGTTGAAATTTAATATCCATAAATCTGATATTAATATTAATTTAATATTTAATCTCGTAAATATACTAGGAGTTGGACTGGCCACCATTTCGTCTTTGGATAGAAGCAGTGTTGAAGTAGACCTTCCGTTTGTAAGTGAAACTGTAACCGTTTGAAAGAATAAAGGGCTGTTTTTAGGCTATTTCATCATTATTTTGCAACATTGTGTAATTCTGAATCAGAATTCCCCATACTTAACACAGTGACTTTAACTTTTTTCTCAAATTTCCCTTTTTTCTGCTGCTCTTGAAAGAGAGGAAGAACTGGCTTTTAAATAGTCCCTTAGGAATCAATATGGCAGAATCTTAAGCGGTCTGAACAGCATCGGTTAGGGAGTAGGTATGGCAGCATCACATTGGAATTTCAGTGAGGCCAATCTCAATATTTGGAAAAAAAACTTGCTTCATTTTCATAAGTTTCAGATGTCAAGATGGGGAATGGCGACTTGCCTATTAAAGGGGATTATTGCTTGTTAATAATCTTTGTTGATTGCATGTCCTGATTCATTAATTTATAGCTCCTCACCTCCTACCTGCCGTTAGCAAACATCATGCCATTCTTAATGTGGAAATCAGAGTGGCAACATGGTGACTTCAGCTCAATGCTTGTTCCAAATGATCTCTGTGTTTGACACTGGGAGCCAACATCATGGGGGCACATCCAATGTGTACTGGCTATTGTGATGCTGCTGCTCCTTTAACAAGGTTATGCTGTCCTTGGCTTTTTTTCCAGGCAATGGGTTTTAGGGCCCGATATGATTGTAGCTAACAGATACTGCCTCGGGCAAAAGGCTTTCCGGTTTTAAACAAAAACACTGGTACAATGAAAGGGGAGTGGCCAATTCCTCCAGCTCAGCTTGTCTCTGGTTTGATTTGGTTTTTCGCAGTCTGACTACTGGTTGAAAACAGACAGGCAGTTTGATGCTGCTGATCCAAGAAACAGCTACATGGAAGAGGGTGTTCCATGCTGCCATCTGACTCTCCTGTAAAACCCTGTGTTTGATTTTTACCTTTTGTGCCTAGGGGTGTTTATAGGACTTGTTGCAAGTATTTGGAACAGCATCATTAGGTTGGGATAATCTGTTGGGTTTTTGGATAGGTTGTTATTTGGTATTCAGTTCTCTTTTGTGTTTCATTCGGTAATCTTGTAAATAAATTATGTTTTGTTTAAAACTAAGTGGTTTGACCAGCTGCATCTCTCCTGGAATATCCATGTTACACCTGCTTGAAACAACTAGCAAAGTTAGGGTGTAGGCCACTTTCTTGAAATGTTTTGAGGTGGTCTGGCCTGGCCCACAACACAGTACACACTCTACGTCCACAGACATTGACATCCCACAAGTCCAGCCTCGAAGAATTCTCCAGGCCCACCTCCGATCCACCTACAGTATGTTTATGCACTCAATGCTGCAGCAAGGCCACGTTTTGATCGGGGCATGTCCCGAGATCATGGAATGGCTCAGGCTGCATCTCTGAACTGTTTGTTTGCTCTAATAGTGCTCACTCACTCTGAGCCTGCATGGATCCTCACAGCAGCCTTAACTTCACTTGCCTTTCACTGCCTTTTTGCACTTAACCACTTGCCCCTCGCCCCCGTCCCCCCACACCACCAAGCCAGAGATACCAAGCTCTCCGTACTGCTGTATGGCCATGCTATTTAGCACAGACATAAAGCCAAGAAACTTGTCATGGTTCTTTATGGTTATCATTGGCCTTGGTGGAAAATGAGTGCAGTCGCAGAAATCAAATGAGTGTGAGCTATCAGAGAGAAGATAGTGGCACACGTTCTGGCAGAGTGAAGAATATAATTCCTACACTGCTGTGCATTTCTCCAAGTGACTGAGACTCCATTGACCGTGGGAAGCATGGTAGCTCAGTGGTTAGCACTGCTGCCTCACAGTACCAGGGACCTGGATTCGATTCTAGCCTCAGGCAACTGTCTGGAGTTTGCACATTTTCCCTGTGATTGCATGGGTTTGCTCCTGTTTCCTTCCACAGGCACAGACATGTGCAGGTTAGGTGGATTGGCTATGCTATATTGCCCACAGTGTCCAGGTATGTGCAGGCTAGGTGGATTAGCCATGGGAAATGCAGGGTTACAGGGATAGGGTAGGGACTGGGTGGCATGGTCTTCAGAGGGTCAGTGTGGACTTGATTGGCTGAATAACCTGCTTCCATGCTGTAGAGATTCAATGACTCGAAGTGTTCTTGGAATGCAGAGTGATAATACCAGTTTGTACCCTATAGTTTAATGATCAAAGAATGTTTTTTTGCTGTTGGTTCAATCCCTCATAGAACTTGCTTTTCTCCAGATGGTGTTGTGAAATCTTTCACACCTGCCTGAAATAGCAGCCAGGGCCTATGTTTAACGCCTTGGTGGCTCCAACAGTGCAGAACATTCTTGATACTTTATGAAGTGTTCTTCTTGATTGTGTGCTCAAGTTTCTAAAGTGGGAATTGAACTCTCAACCCACTGGTTCATTGAGGCTGACGAGATTGGAAACTTTCACTGGTCAAAGAAATGCTGTCGCAATGTTGGATTAACTACATAGGTAAATGGAAAATACTGTTTGAATTATTATCTGTCGGACTTTTTTCAAACATTTTTAACTTTGGAAATAAATTTTCCTCTTAAAAGTCATAAAGTTTTGTTTAGGTGAGATGAGAATCTCAGTTGGTAAACTGCCTTCACAAACTTGCTTTCCTTAAAGCAGCCCGAATGAAGCACATTCACAATTCAAATCTTGTTCCTCTTTTCAGCTTTTAAAGTGTACGTACAAGGTAGCCTTTTCTCTTTCAGAACTGTTTTAAGCGTGGTATTCTGCAGTCTATTTATCTGTGTTATGTTGCAATACCAATCCCTTTCTCTTTGAACATGCAGTGCGGAACCCACGGGAAGATGACGGAAGAGGTGATAGTGATCGCCAAGTTTGACTATGTGGCCCAGCAGGAGCAAGAGCTTGACATAAAGAAGAATGAGCGACTGTGGCTGCTCGATGACTCCAAGTCATGGTGGCGCGTTCGAAATTCAACCAACAAAACTGGCTTTGTACCGTCAAATTACGTGGAGAGAAAGAACAGTGCTAGGAAAGCTTCTATTGTGAAAAACCTAAAGGATACCTTAGGTAAGTTTGTCATTGATAATACATCATAGATTATTGTAGCAGTCAATTAATTTTAGTTTATTTTTTGAGAAAATGTTTCTGGAAAAGATTCAAAATACAGCATATGTATTTATTGGAAACACTCATTGTCATAAAGTCTGCCACCAAATTATGAATGTCAGCAACAGTAATCATGAGGGAATAATTGCAGTACTGAAATCTGGAAACACTAGTGGGTATTTAAGTGAATGAAATTGAGGCAGATGGGTAGGCAGTAATAGAGGAAATGTATACAGTACAAATGTTATGCTGCTGAAGTGATGTTTTTGCGACCATCTGTTTCTTTTTTTTTTGGTGTTCTCATACGCGAACATGTAAAACTAAGCAGCCCAGAGTGGAGATGAGCTTCAAATCCAAACTTGCATTCAGAAGCATAATCTCCTATGAGTTTTTTTTTCAAGGAAGATTTATGGAGACCTGTCATTGCTGCCTTAATTTTGTGTGTTATTTAAAAAGGAGATTTAAAATAAGCATTTATTAACTACGTGCCCAACGGCTGCAAAATGACTTATACTTCGGCAGCTACTTTTCATAGCAAGGAGATTGGACTTTGCATGTGCTTTTGGCAATTAGTAATCTAATTTGCTCAAATACACACAAAACAAATCATCTCAGTTTCTCCAGTATCTCCGTGGTATAGAGAGTTTGGGAAACTTGGTCAGTGTGGATGAGTTGGACTGAAGGTCTGTTTCCGTGCTGTATGCTTCTAAGACTCTATGTACTGAATCAGTGATTTTTTTAAACAATTTTAAAACATTAATTTATGCCACTTATAATAATGATTGTTGGAAAAGTGATAAAATAATTTGAATGCTGTATTACTAGCTATTGCATTCCTCAAACATTTTTCTTTCAGGCTCGTAGATTGTGAAAAACATGAACCATCTATAATCAATGTGAAATTAATCCTGAAACTGTTGCTTTTCCTGTCTGTGTATGTTGCAAGTCCTTGTCAATCTTTACTAGCAAACAGCATAGGAAAATGTAATGAATGTTATAAGAATCTATGGAGAAGTGTTTTTAATAGGAGATATCCACACGGATTCAACTCTGCTGCTGTTCCATGCAAAGCTGACTGAAGTATGCTGGAAATAGACTGTCATGATCTTGCTGTAAATATTGGTAAAAGAAAATAATGTAAATCAGAAATGACTCTTCAAATATGACACTGCACCTCCTGAGAACACTGACTGCGGGTTGTATGCCTTTTAACTTCAGGCTCACAGTCATTTGTGGAATTGATTCCAGATGTGTTCATAATCCATGCTTATTAAACCACACTTTTCTCTCCACCACTGAATATAAAATCCTAAAATCTGATGTCAGGTTGTTTAGGACTTCGGCAGTTCAGGATTTTCAATCTTCTCAATGTTGTGACATGGACATCATGGCGAGACTGCAGTATATTGCATATGCTGGTTTGGGAAGCTGCTGGTGGGCCATCTTATTGAATTGCTCTCATCAGTCTTTTGAGCCTGTTACTAGACAGATCAAATAGTGGTGGCAGTATCTGTCACTAAATGGAAATCTGTTGGGTACGTAATAAGTCCAACCTGCTCCAGATGTGTGCTCCAACATCTCTGAACAAGTTGATTAGAAAATATCTATACCAACAGCCCAGAACTTCACGGCAAGTCCTATTGCCAACTTTATAGTTTGATTTTCTAAAACCTACACTCAAATTCTTGAATTGTCGGAGTGAGATTTGTAATGCTTCTCCAAATTATTAGTTCAGGCCTGGGAAATATTAGTTCAGTAATAGTACCAATGCACTACCAAATCTTTGCTACTAACAGGAGAAAGTGGGGATTGCAGATACTGGAGATGAGAGTCGAGAGTGCAGTGCCGGAAAAGCACAGCAGGTCAGGCAGCATCTGAGAAGCAGTAGAATCAATGTTTCAGGCGTAAGCCTTTCATCAGGAATGAAGAGTTTATGCTCAGAACGTCAACTCTCCTGCTCCTTGGATGCTGCCTGACTTGCTGTGCTTTTCCAGCACCACACTCTCAACTTTGCTACTAATATACTATTAAAAGCCTATGTGCTGGCCTGTACTATATGTTTATTTTGCTTTCCTTCTGGTGGTATTTAGTTTTGATTCAGTTTATGATTTCATATGCTATGGGATTTTCCCTTACTTTATAAAAACTATCGCATTCATTTTTCATTATGCCCTTTAGAAAATATCTATATATAGTATATACATAAACATCAATATAGAAAGTCTTCACAGAGGTATTGGGAAAGGTGATCAGAACTTTGTTCAAAAGAAGTTAGCTTTTTTTTTTGGAGGGTTCAGAAAGGAAATGTGTGAGTTGATGATGCATCCATGGAGTGAGTTGTAAAGTGTGGGACCTTGAAGACTGAAAAATATACTGCTCAGTGTGGCAAGTGGAAGAGACAACGCAGGAGTGACCAATGTTAGAAAAATGGCAAATTTTTGCAAGAGCTATAGCTTTGGGGAAGTAAGTGGAGACAATTTGGAGAAACCTTGAAAGTGTATGGACATGACTATTTTCTTTTGACTTGGAAACTGTGTGTAGTTCCATAATGTTTGTGGCATAGGCAGAGAGGTTATTATAGGCTGAAGCACACAGTGTGTGCAGAATGGTAAATAACTATAAAAGTATGGAAATTGTTTAGTCAGCAGGTGACAGACAGAGATAGAGGCTGGGATAAAAGACTGCAACTTAATGGTGGGTATGGATGGCTGTTGTGAAACAGAGTATCTCAAATCACACCCAAGATGCAGAGATTGAGAACAGTCTCATTCAGCCCAAGATAGTGGCCTGTGAGGAAGATGGAATTGGTGGCAACATGCCGTTTCACGAAGGGATTGAAAATAATTGCTTCTGTTTCCCCATTGTATACCTGATGGATGTAGTAGTACATTTAAGACTGGGTTGTAGAAAAAGACCACAGTACTGCAGAGACACCTGAGAATGAGGTCCTACTGTGTGCTTGGCATAATTTCTGGCAATGGATGACTATTGGTCGTCATGATCTGGTCATGGCATACTGAAATCAGCATCTCTTGGATTTAAATTGATTTCCAAATTCAAGATGAATAATTTGAGTTGGAAAAAAATGTTGTTGAACACTGAACCACAATAGTTGATATTAAGTTTTTGTCAACTTATTCTTATTGTGATTCCTCTCTGTCAGAGCGAATGAAAATGTCTTAAACAATTTTGAACATTTCAGGAAAAGTATATGGCTTCATAAAAATTACATTGCATTCTTATTAAAAGTTTACGTCTGGATTTTATGACGATGAAAGAAATGAATTTTGTACTACACAGAGGTGATTGTTCTTCCTCCAACTCCTTCATCTTTGATATAGACATTAATTGGAGTGGAGCAAAGTCAGTGTGTTCCCCACTAATTGTATAATTAAACAGAAAGAAATTTTCCGTCTTGATTGACTGAACCTTCAAGAAACAGAGTCAAATATTTTTGTTTAAACAATTATAAACCTGACTCATTATAAGCAGAACCATTAATTGAACCAGTCTGATTTTTGGGTACAAATGTTGAGACATTTAACCTACTCCTAACCAGTGGCTCAGTGTTAGCACTGCTGCCTCACTGAACCCGGGTCCCTGCTGCTATTCCAGCCTCAGGCGACTGTCTTTGTGGAGTTTCCGCATTCTCCCCGTATCTGTGTGAGTTTCCTCCAGGTGCTCTGGTTTCCTCCCACAATCGCAAAGATGTGCAGCTTAGGTGAATTGGCCATGTTAAAATGCCAATCGTGTTAGGTGCATTAGTCAAAGGTAAATATAGGGTAGGGGAGTGGGCCTGGGTGGGTTACTGTTCGGAGGGTAGATGTGGACTTGCTGGGCCAAAAGGCCTGTTTCCACTCTGTCGGGAATCTAATCTAACCCCTCAATTAAAATTTTGTGATCTTCCACATATACTGAGGTATGTGGCTGATTGGTAGATGGATTCTGAAGTCTCCTTTCATTTGGAGTATATCTCATTTACGCTTTTGTGAAGTGTAGCCTTATTAAAGTTTTAGTTTCATTTATTTAAAGTGTTAGAATGAAATCTTGATAAACTATCAGCTCTTTTAAGATTTGAGGGTATTGCGCACTATCACAGTTTTCCACATAATCATCTAATTACGCGGGTATTCTTCTGTCTAACTACAGCCAGTTGGACTGACACTAATCAATTCCAGTCTAAATACCTCGACCCATCCATCCCCTCCTCCCTCCATCCACACGCAAGGCAATGGACCATTGTATTTTTAAATACTTTTCCTTTAGTCCTGCAGAGAGGGAACAGAGTTCCATTCATGTAAGTCTTCTGCACACAGATGGATTTAATTTGTGTTGACCAACTGAGTGACAGATTCAGAATCACAGACCCCTCATGATGTGAATCTGCATGATCAAACATATTAACCACCTTGTTCTTTGTGATGAATGTATACAGTGAATATCACTTCATTATACCCAGTCCCCAGATTTTCAACATTAGGTTAGATGAAATATCCTCATGTTGCAGAAATTTTGACTGCATTTCAGTATACATGAGTTTCAGAGAGAGGGCTAAACTTGACATGACTGGAATTTTATCTTGCATTCTGAGTCAATTGGCTTTAATAAATTTGAGTAAAGACGTTAAACGAGGTTGAAGTTAAGTAGGACTAACAGCAGTGTGGGTATACCAACTCTGTGGCAGCAATTCACAAGAATCCCTTGCCACCACCTTGAGGGCAATCAGGGATGGCTGATTAAATGTTGACCTTGCAGGCAATGTTTATGTCTCGCGAGTGATTTAAAAGGAAACTTCCTTCACCAGTGGCATGCGGTAACTGCACTTGGTCTCACCTTGTTGGAAAGCACTTCAGAATGCCTTAAGCGATATTCTCAAATATTTTGCTTGCTAGCTATGATGTTAGATGCTTTCATCTCAACAAAGGTTGGGGAGTGTATCAGAAAACTGTATGGCTGGGCTTTGATGAGTGAGACTTTGAATATTTTCCATGCTGATATAATCAAGGGACTCTTCCTGATGTAGAGAAGCCACATGAAAATAGTTTTTTTTAATTTCCTCCTGCCTTCTACTTGAACAAGGGGAGAGTTGACTATGGCATTGACAGTTAATATCTGGGTGTTGATATTTTAGACATAATTCTATAGAAGATCTTGTTGGAAAAAGTTGATGCTTCCAGACTGTCTTTAACTCAAAATCTTAGATTTTTAAATGGCTGTGCAAAGCTTCAATTAAACATGACACAGAATCAATTTAAGTTTAATTATGCACACCTGGCATTCAGGATATGATCTTCTGTGGGTCTAGACACAGCAATTGAAGGCAGTGAAATATATTTGCCTCAAGTAGTAGATTAGATTCCCTACAGTGTGGAAACAGGCCCTTCAGCCCAACTAGTCCACACCGACCTTCGAAGAGTAACCCACCCAGACCCATTCCCCCATACTTATGCACCTACCTCTACAGGCAATTTTAGCATGACAATTCACCTAACCTGCACATCTTTGGACTTTGGGAGGAAACCGGAGCACCCACAGTAGTGCTATCCACTGAGCCACCGTGCCGCCCCAAACAACATCAGGACCTGTGTAGTTCTGTCATACACAACTGCCTGCAGTAGTTCACTCGCAACGTTGGCAGTGGTGGGAACCCAAGACTCAATAGAGACTGGTGCTTAAATCCAGCACCTTAGACCACTAGGTCATGCTAGTAGTCATTTGGTTGTACAAAGTTTGAGTATTGCTGAAAAAAGACGTATTTCTTCAAAGCGTTTCATTTTGCACTCATGGGAATATTGTGCAAGAGAACAAATTCAAGAGGAAAATCATTGTTTATAATGCATAGAATGAATTTAATTGATGACCAAGTGGACTGATTAGTAGAGGTGCTGGCATGGAGAATGTGCCCATTAATGATGATTCACAGTTAATAGCCAAACTTTGTTAAATTTTAAACCAGATAGATTAACTGTGATCAATCAGAGTATTTCTTTGAGTAATAAGCCAGCAAATGGATGACACGTAGTTTGTTAAGTTGAAATAGGCACAGTGCATGTCTATGTTCTTTCTGTTTGTAAAGAATAATGTCCTGTGTATGAACGAATATAATTTCCAGTACATGAGTGCACCACATTGCTGACCGTCTTAATTGATAATCTGGATAATTCCTTGCTTATTGAGTTCACTTTCATCCAATTAAGACTCCTCTTATGCAGTAAATGTCATTTTTTGCCTTGAGTTGGTATTCTTATGAAATATCCTGATGAGTGCAAGACAGTTTTGATGAAATTTGTCTTTTTCAGCAATATATAGGCAAGCAATAGATAGCTCTTAATCCCCTGAAGATCAGTAACACATTGGGAAGGAAGGAGCATCCAATTCACCTCAATGAAGTTGTTTTATTTATTAATGGGATATCAAATGTTTATTGGTCACTGTCTACCATGATAGTATTCAAACCTAGTGACAAAAGAGGACACATATTATGACTGATGAAAGAATGAAAAAAGTCAGAAAAGCGCAGTTCAGGCACCAGTCCAGATTATGCGTGTCAATGAGATATTTTCCTTCAGTTCCCTTGTGGTATCTTTCAACTTTTTGAGGAGGTCAAGAGATTGTAGATATCAATTCTCAACCTGCCATTCACTGGTTGGGGATTTGCCCTTGCAGTGAAGGTGGTTTTTAAAACTGCCACATCTTTTTTTCCCTCAGTCTCTTCGTTTAAGCAGTATCCTTTTCAGTTTTTAAGTGCAAAATATAAGTGAGAAAGAAACGTTTGTCACTTCAGATTGTTTCCAACAGCCATTCACAAGAGAAAAGAAAATCCCAAATGACTGGTGTTTTGAATCTGGTGAGGAGTGAGAGTGTAAAGTACACTTAGACCCGTTAACTTTCTGACTTCTAATGGAAGTGACATGATAGGGAAGGCCAGTACCACACTCTCACAAGATAGCTTTTTCTGTTTGAAGGAAAAGATGGTCTAGCAAACTAATATGCTACCTCGCCAACCCTAGGAGGATGCCGCCACTCCCCCCGCCCCCCCCACCTCCACTCCACTACCATCCCAATCATCGGTAACTCTTACTCGATACTCCTTCCCTTTCAATCCTGAGTCTCGGAAATCACTGACCTTGCCATTCTCCATCAGTAGCTGCAGGAACCTTGACTGCTGCTGTGCATTGACTTCTTCAGTCATGTCAGCTTTTCCAACCTGGTGGGAGGTTAGCATGTATCAGATGAGCCAGAACCTGGTTGGAGGAACAGTTTAAACAAAAGTTGCATGTGTGCCGTGGAGTGGGAGTTCACTGTATCCAACCAAAGTTCCTCCTCACTAATAGCATGGAAATCTTTCCCCAGTACATTGCTGTGCACAAGATCAGATGGATGACTTGATCCTCCTTTTTTGCGAATCTCCTGGGCTATGTGTTGCATGATGACGCGTTATCCAATCCGTACATTAAGATATGGCTAGGTGCTTTTGTATCCAAATCACGGCCTGGAAAACTGAGCACCTAATCCAGGCGGACTCTCCTGGGCCTTACTGAGAGAGTGCTTTACACTTGCAGTTTGTTTTGATTGGGCAGACAGAGCCTCAGTTTAGTGCCCTATCCTGAGGGTAGTAAAACAAATTCCCATTCAAACTACATTGAAGAGGAGGAGAAAAGTTCTCCCCTGTGCCTTGGTCAGTATAGAAAACCCTCAATTATCCTTGCATTATTCCATAGGCGGGGTTTTGCTGTGTAAATTGAATGCAGTCATTCCCATACTGCCACAATATCTACACTTTAGAAGTACCTCATTGACTTTTTTCTGATGTCCTGAGATTGTGAACCATGCAATATAACTGGAGATCTCGCGTTTCTTTTTTGGGGTGAGATGATTCGTACTCATGAAGCTTTGTTACAATATTTTGCTTTCACCCTATTTTATGTGCCCACACAGTTGCGATTCCAGACTAAACGTGTGTTACTGTGCATGATTGGTTGATTTAGTTCTGTTATCTATTACCATATGTGACTTATCCACAAGTAAGTCTGAGAACTCTGGTCCTTTTTGAAGCTTCATTTAGTTCCAGCCAATAAAAGGCCTAACTGGAATTTTCTCCTGTTTCTGACGAAGAATTACTGGGTAGATTTGCTTAAGCTAAGACAAACTCATGTTACACAGTAGGATAAGATCGTGGCACCTTTCACATTCTTAAGACGCTGTACCATACTGTGATTTCCTTCATATTGGATGACCTTTCCAAAAGGAGGATCAATAAACTCTAGCATTTCATGTATGGCTGACTTCTCAATAACTGCCTTCCTGTTTCACTGGGTAGCATGAAACATATTTCAATAAATGCTCAATGACCAAAACTAACCCCATTATTTTTTTTCGGTATCGACTTTATAGCATTTCCAAACTAAATTAAAATAAAATTGGTATGATCAACTGAGGAAAATTAATGTGGCCTTTGATTTAATCTGTCTGTCTCATCTAGAAAAGGGCAGATTTTCTTCATCTTGTTTAAAGCTCACTCTATTTTTGCCAGGAAGCTGAATGAAAATGTAGTATTTGAAACATCATGAACATTGTGGATTTTTATTAATGACTAATTGTTACTTCAAGGACCAGCAACCCAATTTTCCAATTTTAGAAACTATCATTGTCATGGAATAATCTCTCCTGTTGGCCATCTAATCATCTCCAACATCTCTCGCATCCACCACCTTACTTCTGCCCTCCCACCCTCAGCACTGTCTCCCTTTTGAGCATTTCATCGTCCAGCGTGTCTCCTTGATTTTAAATCCATGTTGTCCAAGTGTCTTTTTTCCACAACCATAGGAAATTGCATGTTAACCTCAAACTGTCCTTATTTTCACTTCCTCCACCATCAGTGGTTTTAATCCTCACATCAACTTTTGTTCTAATTAATTATTCCACATTCAATTAATGTGTCTGACCATAACACCACAAACTTTTACATTGAAATGATTTAAGTAGGAAGTATCCTATTTATGAAGGAACGATTCCTGAATATTAGTTTAAGGAAAGGGAGGGATAGGAACATTATACCTTTATATGATTACAGACTAGTGTGGGAATCATCTTGCTTACTAGATTTAACCACATCAAAATAATAGAAAATTAGCTTGAGCCCTGTGTATTACATTGGGATTGGGTCAGTAAATGGTTTACAATTATAATTGCTTTGGATTGAGCTTGAAGGAGGAGGTCGTGTAAATAGTGTTGTTCTACAGTTGTGCAACATTATTAGATGCATTAAAATTTATTCCCAGTTTTCTTTCTCAAAAGCCAACTGTAGACTCAATTATACTATAGTTGAAAATGTGTTGCTGGTTAAAGCACAGCAGGTCAGGCAGCATCCAAGGAATAGGAAATTCGACGTTTCGGGCATAAGCCCTTCATCAGGAAGGGCTTATGCCCAAAACGTCGAATTTCCTATTCCTTGGATGCTGCCTGACCTGCTGTGCTTTAACCAGCAACACATTTTCAACTGTGATCTCCAGCATCTGCAGACCTCATTTCTTTACTCAATTATACTATAGGTAATGCATCCACATATTACTGCTACCCACAATCATTTTTCTTTGATCCTCAAATTTGGTTTGAGTTTTTTTGCATTGTGTAATGTAGCCAACCATATCGAACGGTTCAAAGATTTAAAGTGTATCACCAAGATATTGTAGATGGAGAGTAAGAAGGAAGTATTCTGCTGTATTTCTTTATTTTTCTACTTTATACGAAGAAGATCTGTAATGTTGAACTTTAACTTCTATCTTTATTTTTCTATTTTGTACCGAGGTAGCTATGTATCTAAGATGGCATTGGGAATGGTGACTTTGTTCTCTTCTCACTGTACTCCTGTACCTGAGTACACACGACAATCAACCTAATTCTAATTCTGTTTAAGCTTGTCTCATGAAGTGTTTCTCTGATTTTGAAAGGGATGGGGTTTAAAAAGCTGTAAGTAATGTCACGGTGTTGCTAGCTGTAATCACATCCGTGGGAAGATGGTTCATCTACATCTAAAGACTTGCATTTAGAATCACGATTTAGGAACTGGCTTGTTCTGGTCTTTGGACTTTTGAGCTTGAATGGAAATATCTGATATGAGACTTGCAATTCCTGCGGTCGCAGGGGAAGGAGCTGGGAGGGGTTGGTGGTGGGGGTTGGGGGGGAGTGGGGAAGGTACATGGTCCTGACGAGGGAGTCGCGGAGGAAATGGGCTTTATGGAAAGCGGATGGGGTGGGGAGGGAAATATATCTCTGGCAGTGGGGTCTGTTTGTAGGTGGTGAAAATGTCAGCAGATGATGCAGATTTTGCAGAGGTTGGTGGGGTGGAAGGTGAAGACCCAGGAGGGTTCTGTCCTTGATACGGTTGGAGGGATGGAGTTTGAGGGCGGAGGTGCAGGAAGTGGGTGAGATGCATTATCAACCACATGGGAGGAGAAATTGCAGTCTTTTTTTTATAAAGAAAAAATAGATTTTTAAATATTACAGCAAATACAAAACAATGCAATTTCAAAACAGTACAAAAATAGTACAAAACTAAACCCAAATAATAAAAAATATTCCCCAACCCACCCTCCTATACGAATGTATAAACATATACAGAGAAGTATAAAATTTTAAAAAACCTAAACTAGCAATTTAACTAACTAAATAAATACCTAACAATAAACAAATAAATAGTAATAACTCGCCCCAGCCAAACAAAACGCTCATACATTCACAGTTCCTCCTCCCTGGATGTTGGACTCATGAAACACAATCGTTACGGCTATATAAAAGCCCTTGTTAGTGTGGCAGATAAAGCTGTGTCCAGGTATTTCAAAAAGGGTTGCCATGTCTTGTAAAAATTCTCAGTTTTGTGGTGTACCATATTTGTGAGAAAATCCAGGGGAATATGCTCCATAACAATCTTCCGCCTGCCCGACAGGCCTGGGGAGTTTTCTGATATCCAACCTAGTAAGATATTCTTCCTTGCACAGAATGTAAGAATATTGAAAAGTTTTTCCTTATGCAAGTCTGCAGGAAATACAATGGGTAGGCCCAAAAGGAGTGAAATAGGATCCTTCTCCACCCTACACCTAAAATCCTCTCCATTGCACCCAGCACAGCGCTCCAATATGTTTGAAGCCAGTCTCAAGACCAAAGGCAATCGGTAAGAGTACCCGTACAGACCTTGCACTTGGGGCATGCTGAAGATACCCCTGGTTTAAATTTTGACAAACGGTCTGGGGCTAAGTGGACCCTGTGGAGAATCTTCAACTGTAAAGCATGGGTCCTATTGCAAATTGATATCTTCCTTGCATCCTCCCATGCCTCTGAAAAAAGTTCAACACCCAGCTCTCTTTCCCACATCTTGCAGAGTCGATCAGAGTCATCTGAGGTGGCACCCCCCAATTGGTGATATAGAGTAGTGACAGAGAGTGTGCTTAGCCCTTAGTACCCCTCTTTCTATGTCAGATTTGTAGGGATCAGTCAAAAGTGTGGTCCTTTTTTGAATAAAATCTCTAACTTGAAAAAAACGAAAGAGGTCTCTAGGTAACTCGTACTTCTGTACTAACTGATTGAAGGACATCATTACATCTCCCTCAAATAAATCACCCATGCAATATATACCCTTAGCTGCCCAACGGTTAAATCCTGAATCTATCATACCTGGTTGAAAACTCGGCATACCCACTAAAGGTGTAAACAAAGATGTTTTGTCAATATTACCTTCTCTCTGCCGAATTGCCCTCCATGCTTTAACAGCATTGATGACTATTGGGTTATGGCAATATTCCCTAACTGTCCTCACCTTGTCCAAAAACAGCAAACTAGTAAGGGGGCACCTTGCCTGGGAGACTTCGATATCTAGCCATATTGAAAGAGGGTCCCCACAAACCCAATCACTTATGTATGTCAAAAGCAGCTTAATTGGTGATGTTTAATGTCCGGAAGGCCTACTCCCCCCAATCTGTGAGGCAACTGCAGTTTGGCTAATTTAATGAGGGGCCATTTATGGTGCCAGATAAAGGAGCTGAACCAACTGTTCAGTCTCCTGAGTGTTTGTTTATTGAAAATCAGGGGGAGCATCTGTATAGGGTATAGCAAACGAGGGAGAATATTCATCTTAATAAGCGCTATCCGACCCAGCCATGGGACTGGAAGTGCCTCCCATCTTTGGAGATCTTGTTTAATTTTTTCAAATAATTGAGTAAAATTTGCTTTGAACAGCCAATCCAGAACTGGAGTAATGAATATGCCCAAATACACAAAACCCCCCTGTGACTACCTAAATGGGAATCTATAGTCACTCAAGAGCCAGCTCTTTCGTAAGACTACCCATAGGCATAGCCTCTGATTTAACAAAATTAACCTTATACCCTGAAAAAGCACCAAACACGTGAATGCATTGTATCAGGCAAGACACTGAAACTGCTGGGTTTCTCAATAAAATGAGAACATCATCTGCATACAGTGAGATCTTATGTAATTTTGACCCCAGTTCTGGAGTTGATATATTGAGATCCCCACGAATGCCAACAGTTCAATCACCAACGTAAAAAGTAATGTTGAAAGGGACAGCCCTGCCGGCTGCCCCTAGAAATATTAAAATTGCTTGATCATAACCCGTTGGTAATGATCGCAGCGAGAGGTACACTGTAGAGAACCTTTACCCATCTTATGAAAACTTCACCCAGACCAAGCCAGTCTAGAATATGTAAAAGGTACGGCCACTCAACTCGGTGAAATGCCTTCTCTGCATCTAAAGAAATCAATCCCTGTATTGACTGCTGTTGGCGTGCTTGAAATACGTTATGCAGCCTCGTAACTTTATTAGAGGATCTGCGACCCATTATGAAGCCCGTCTGATCCTTTTTAATAACAGAGGGTAACACAGTCTCCAGCCTTAATGCAAGAGCCTTAGAAAGGATCTTAAAGTCCACATTTAAGAGTGAGATGGGCCTGTATGAAGCACAGTCTTCCGGATCCTTCCCTTTTTTAAGGATAAGTGAAATATTGGTCTCTCTCAGAGATGGTGGGAGACAACATGACTGTATGAATCATTAAACATATTCAGCATCCGGCCTCACAGTATACTTATAAATTCCTTACAGAATTCACTGGGAAGTCCATCAGGACCGGGTGCCTTTCCACTCTGAAGCTGCCTCACAGCTTCCTGCACTTCCTTGCTCTGATAATAGGGCATTGAGAAAGGACTGTTGTTCGGGAGTCACACCCGGGAGTTTCAGATCTCCAGAAAAGGATTCCATTTTGGCCTGCCCCTCCTCACAATTCTCAGACTGATATAACTTAGAGTAGAATCTCTGGAACGCCACATTAATCTTTTTAGAATCACATGTTAGGTTCCCAGACCCTTCCCTAATCGCTGTAATGGTTTGTGGGGCACTTCTCTTTCTGGCAAGGTATGCTAAGTATTTGCCTGGCTTGTCACCATGCTCGTATAACCTTTGCTCTGCAAAAGCCAGCTCCTTCTTTGCCAACTGCGTGAGCACGGAATTTAGTGCAGACTGCAGTGCCGTAATCCTCTGTAGTTTGACCAATGAGGGTCTGTCAAAATAGGCCTTCTCGGCTGCCTTCAACCGTGCTTCAAGGAGACGTTGCTGCACACCTTTTGCCGCTTCCTACTGGTGGAATATGAAATAACTAACCCTCTGGCATAAGCTTTGACAGTTTCCCAGAGAACAGGTCAGCTATCAACCGAGCCTATGTTGATGTCTAGGAATGCCCGAAATTCCTAGAGAAATACTCCACAAACTTGCTGTCCATGAGAATAAAGGGGTCCATTCGCCAGTACCTTGAATCCACTGTAACATCCTTAATTTTAACCATGAGGTACACTGGAGCATGATCAGAGATGGCAAAATTACCAATCGTACAGGATGCCACCAGATCCAGGGTTACTGCAGGGGTCAGAAAAAAATCAATCCTCGTGTGACATTTGTGCGGATTGGAGAAAAACATGAAATCCCTACCTGTAGGGTGGAGACACCTCCAGACATCCACCAATCCTAATTCCCCACACAAACCCAATAACTGTTTAGTTTGTGCCGAGGGTCTTGAGGGACCTTTAGGCAACCTGTCTACTGTGGGGTCCATGAGGCAGTTAAAATCTCCCCCTATAATGATGTGCCAAGACTTGAGACTTATCAGTTTAGAAAAAGCATCTACCGAGAATTTAAGAGGATGAGCTGGGGGACAATAAACATTTAAAATGCCATATTCTTCCCCATTTATCAAGGCTTTAAGAATTACAAACCTCCCGTATGTGTCTTTAACACATTCCAACAATTTAAATGAGATTTTTCCTAACCAATATAGCCACTCCTCTACTTCTGGTATTAAATGATGAAAAATAAACTCGGTCAAAGCTATTCTCCTGTAATTTCAGATGCTCCTTGTCATCCAAATATGTCTCCCGTAACAAGCAATATCCACCTTCTCCTTTCTAAGACTCAAGAGTACCTTCTTCCTCTTAATTGGTGAGTGACTTCCCTTGATATTCCAGGCACACCATTTAATCAAATCATTAGCCATAATCTTCTGCAATTACATTTAAATTCCAGAGAGGAAGAACCCGAACCACAAATTGCTGAACCTTAGTGTCGCATGATCCACCAAATATAAAAACTACATCAACTAAAACCACTACATTTAACAAACATACAAAATTATTAAAAATAAAAAACAACAAAAACCAATATAAAGTGCCAATAGCGCTGCCCGGAGGGGACAACTACCTGTCCTGAACTGCCCATAAATAGGCATCTAACCATCTCAACCACCTTCACTTCTCCCAGCTAGAGCCGCATCGCAAGCACAAGCTAAAACAAATAAACACCCTATAGAATATCAGTATGAATAAAAAAAACATTCATTTATTTAAAAAAAAGGAATAAATGCCCCACCCATCCTTTGGTATGTCCTAACTTAGAAATTTAAAATGTATGTCTTAACCACCGCCAGACATAGTTTGAACCAAATTAATACCAATAGAGGTAAAAAAAAAGGGAAAAACAAAGCTCCAACCGGATTTACTCCATTTCTTTTACAGAATGATAAACGCATACCCAAACAACCATATTTATACATACTACAATTGTTTAACTTAGGTTAGTTTGTCCACAAAGTCTCTTGCCTTCTCCGATGTGTCAAAGAGATGCATAGAACCATCTAAGGTGATCCGAAGCACTGCCGGATATCTCGGAGTACTGAATCCCAAGCTCCTTCAATCTTCTCTTGACACCATCATACGATTTTCGTTTCTGGATCACCGCCACTGAAAAATCCTGAAAAAACATGATCTTACACCCCTCGTAAATTAGGGCCTTTGGATCTTCCCCTGGAGTCTGGAAGCCTCCATGACATTCTCCTTATCCCGGTATTGATGGAACCGCACCAGGAAAGGATGAGGGCATTGACCCAGACCCAATCTCCGTGCTGCGACCCAGTGAGCCCTCTTTCTCTTCAATCCTCTCATGCCAGTCTTAAAGTTAAGGAATTTTGGAAGACAATCTTCAACAAATTCCGCAGGCCACTCACCTTCCTTATCCTCAGGCAGACCGATAATCCGAATGTTTTTTCTCCTGCCCCTATTTTCAAGATCTCTTGGTCACGCAAATTACGAACCTGCGTCTTCAGGGCTTGGATCTCTTCCTTAAATGAACTGGGATCAGCTTCCATCACTGTGACCCTGTGCTCCACCTCATCGGTCCTCTTTTCCAGGTCTCCCAGCTGCTGCTCATGCTTCTGCAGCATGAGAGAGACTGGAGCCAGCTTATCTTCAATCTGTTTCCCCAACATCTTGCGAGATTTCGAGAGCTAATTCACCAGGTCCTGGAGAGTAATCTGCTCTGAGGCTGCTGCAGGCTGAGCTGCAAGCCCGGCCTCAGATGCTCCTCCTCCCTTTTTAGGCATTACTGGACATCTGAAAATACAGGTACGTCAATTTTTAAATGTTTCTTGGGGCTCCGCAATCTTTCAACACCCCAAGAAATCCTGATGACCTGGGTTGGGTGGATTAAAGGACCGTCCTGCTCCTGCTGCAATGCAAAGCTCTGCAGTGTGATGTACTCAGATCGCCGCCATCTTAGATCCCCCTTAAAGAAGGAGGCCATCTGGTGTGTTCTGTGGTGGATCTGATCCTCCTGCGAGCAGATGTAGCAGAAATGGAGTGATTGGAATAAGGAATAACATTTTTACAGGAGGCAGGGTGGAAGCAGGAATAAAAAATGAGGTCTGCAGATGCTGGAGATCACAGCTGCAAATGTGTTGCTGGTCAAAGCACAGCAGACCAGGCAGCATCTCAGGAATAGAGAATTCGACGTTTCGAGCATAAGCTCGATGAAGGGCTTATGCTCGAAACGTCGAATTCTCTATTCCTGAGATGCTGCCTGGCCTGCTGTGCTTTGACCAGCAACACATTTGCAGCTGGAAGCAGGAATAGTCCAGGTAGGAATGGGAGTCAGTGGGTTTGTAGCAGATGTCAGTGTTGAGTTGGTCAACGATGATCGAGATAGAGAGGTCCAGGAAGGGGAGGGAGGTGTTTGAGATGATCCAGGTGTATTTAAGGTTGGGATGGAATATGTTGGTGATGTTGATGAAATGTTCAGCCTCCCTTGTGGGAGCACAAGTTGGCAATGATGCAGTCATCAATGTAGCGGATGAAAAGGTGGGAAATGGTGATGGTGTAACAACGGAAGATAGACTATTCCACATAAGCGACAAAGGGACAGGCATAGCTGGGGCCCATGTGGGTGCCCATGGCTACTCCTTTTGTATGGAGGAAGTGGAAGGATTCAAGGGAGAAATTATTGAGGATGCACCAATCCATTCTCCTCCCAGCACCTTCCCCTTCCACCGCAGGAATTGCAAAACCTACATCCACACCTCACCCTCATCTCTGTCCTAGGTTCCAAAGGAGCCTTCCACATGCATCAAAGTTTCACCTGCACTTCCACATGTCATTTACTGAATCCCTTGCTACCGATACGGTCTCCTCTACATTGGGGAGACAGGACGCCTACTCGCAGAGCGCTTCAGAGAACATCTCTGGGCCACCCACACCATTTCACCCCACCATCCCGTGGCTGAACACTTCAACTCCCCCTCCCACTCCACCAAGGGCATGCAGGTCCTGGACCGCCTCCATTACCACTCCCTCACCACCCGTCGCCTGGAGGAAGAATGCCTCATCTTCCACCTCGGGACCCTCCAACCCTGTGGCATCAAAGTAGATTTTACCAGTTTCCTCAATTTCCCTCTCTGCCCCACCTTCTCCCAGATCCAACCTTCCAACTAGTTGGCACAGTGGCTCAGTGGTTAGCACTGCTGCCTCACAGCGCCAGGGACCCGAGTTCGATTCCAGCCTTAGGCAACTCTGTGTGGAGTTTGCACATTGTACCCTAAACTGCATGGGTTTCCTTTGGGTGCTCTGGTTTCCTCTCATAATGCAAAGATGTGCAGGTTAGGTGAATTGGCCATGCTAAATGGCCCATGGTGTTCAGGGATGTGTAGGCTAGGCGCATTAGTCAGGGGTAAATATAGGGTAGGGAAATGGGTCTGGCTGGGTTACTCTTTGGAGGGTTGGTATGGACTTGTTAGGCCAAAGGGCCTGTTTCCATGCTGTAGGAATTCTAATTCTACCTCTGCACAGCCCTCGTGACCTGTCCTACCTGTCCATCTTCCTTCTCATCTGTTCACTCCACCCTCCTTTCCAACCTGTCACCATTATCATCACCAACTCACCTCTATCTACTTATCACACTCTTAGCTGCCTCCCCCCCCACTCCCCTCCCATTGATCTCACCACCCCCTCAGCGCTCAGCCTCATTCCTGATGCAGGGCTTTTGCCTGAAACATCGACTGTCCTGCTCCTTGGATGCTTGCCTGATCTGCTGTGCTTTTCCAGCACCACAGTCTCGACTCTAATGTCCAGCATCTGCAGTCCTCACCTTTGCCAAGTTGAACAAATAGTTAGGGTCAGTTTATGAGGTTACTGATCAGATCCAATTCCATAGTGCATGGAGCTACACCGTTCCCAACATTTGTTTGATCAGTGAAGGTAACATTTGAGAAACACATTAAGCAAATGAGGGAGCTATGAAGTGGCCAACCAACTGGTATTTTACAGTAACAGAATGCTCTAGGCAGTACAAAAAGACATTCTGCCTGCCACACAATTAAATAATGTAGAGTATGAATTTCAGTGTTGGTGCAATGCCAGGTATATAGGCCACATGAAAAAGCAATTGGTTGGTTAAATTAGACAGCATGTTCCTTCAATTCTTTATCACAGCAAAACACACACTGTTATTTAACCAATCTGCGCTTTGCAGAGCCAGAAACAAAATGTCTGTGTTAATATGTAATTCAGTTGTTTGGGGTGCACTTGTTGCACGATCCTGATTGCACCAATAGCTGCACTAACAATCAATGAAGACAAGATTGTAATGTGGCTCATTCGTGCTCGCTAGAGGGGATGTACCTTCGATGGCAGAGAATCATTGTCTGCAAACAGAAGCCTGATGAATTATTCAAAATGATGGATTATTTTGGCGTTTCAGGTGCCTTTAACTAACTGTTGCTTTCTTTATGCGAGCAGCTTGGCCAATCCCTGTCAACTTGTCAACCAGTTTACACCCTCTTCTCTGCAGTATAAATTATTGAGAATGTTTGACATATGGCCGCCTTGTGCTGGTCATTATCAGGGGTACCACCTTTTACTGGAAGTCATGATTTGGAGGTGCTGGTGTTGGACTGGTGTATACAAAGTTAAAAATCACAAAACACCAGGTTATAGTCCAACAGGTTTATATGGAAGCACTAGCTTTCGGAGCACTGCTCCTCCATCAGGGGCTTGTGGAGTATAAGATGGTAAGGCACGGAATATGTTGCAAAAGTTTACAATGTGATGTAACATCGCTGCTTCCAAATAAACCTGTTGGACTATAACCTGGTGTTGTATGATTTTTAACTTTGTACCCTTTATTGGAAACACTCAAGTGGAGTTATTAAATTGTAAAGAAAATTAGCTACTTTGGTGTCCTAACTAAAAATGTTTCTAAATTTTTTTTCAGGCTTTGCCATGGGTAAATCAGCTGCTATTCTTCATTCATAAGTATAACTTGACTTCAGAAGGAATTCATTCATTGTGTAGCACTAACCCAAGGAAGCAGTATGGTGCCATTAAAACTACAGGTCCTTTTCATAATACCCTTGTGCTCACAGGGTTGTCAACACCAGAGAAATATTTAACTTTTGAAGCTGGTGATGCAAATTCCAAATCCCCATACAAATTAAGAGTCATGCTTATCTTATTAAGAATTATGTGGATCAACGTAAATGATATATTTCAATACATTAAATGATTGCGGTATTTACCACAGTAATATTTTTAGCAGTAAAACACCGTTTCGTTTTTGTGTTTCTGAAGAGATCTATAAATGGGGATGTTGCTAAAAGATTTTAACACCTAAATATTCCCCTCTCTTGTGTTTCTGCAAGTGTTGATTGTTCGATGGAGTGTGATTCTGTGAATACTACATGAGTTCTTGCCAATACCTGTCTGAACTCTGTTAACTCAACATTGACCAGAGATCAAATCTATATCCTCTGTATGGTTCAACTGTTCACAGATCAACTTGTTAAAGCTTGTGTCTGAGTTTAGTCAGTTACAGTTGCAATGAGGTTCATGTATACTACAGAAATGCTGACAATTCAAGTACAATGGCATATTAATTTTGAGAAAAAGTGCAGTAATTTTGGTCTAATATGCAAACACCTTTGGAACATTTTTGTTCTTGGTACTTGACAGTTTGTTTAAACTGAACAGGAGGAGACATGTCATGCAATTCGGCAAAATAGATCTGTTCATATGTGAATCGGGTGGAATGATCAAGCTGCTTGGCCACACTAAAAGAAACAAAGGAGAGCCAGTTTGATGTGAAACTGTTACTGAGTTTGAAATAAAAATCAACTAAGCACTGGAGCCATTTGTTTCTGAGGAGGAGGCACTGGAGGATAAAGGGGAGGGGAAACTGAAGACGGGAAGTTGAAATGTGAGTGCAGTGTTTTACCCTAGTCACTAATTCTGATTGATAGCCACTCTTGTAACTTCTAAAGTAATCCAAAGTAATGTAACCACTGTTACCGTGACAACATGATTCAGTAGTCAGACTGGTTTTATAAAGCTTCAAACTAAACGATTCCAATGATTGGTTAGAGTTAACTGGATTCCTTTGGCTTGATATGCAGTCAAGTCACATGGTGCTTGGGGTGGGGAGTTTCTAGTCTGATAATTACTGCATGACGATTAGAGGTTTCTGTCAGACTTGCATATCTGAGCTGAACACAGAGAGGTAAAAGAAAGCAAACAAAATGGAACCAGTTAATATTATCAAGCAGTTCTTTGGTGAGTTACTAGTTTCCAATCAATTGGTAACCTCTGGTCGAGTCAGTTTCACGCTTTCATTTTGCTGAGACAATTGAGATGCACATACTCAATTTTCTGTTTAATGTTGGCAGTGTTTTATTTCCTCTGTTTTACATTTACTAAGTTGTTTGGTGTTCTTTTGTAGGAAATGAAATCTTAGCAGGACTTACACATTTAATGGTAAGGTCCTGTGGAGTGTTGCTAAACGAAAAGACCTTAGAGTGCAGGTTCATATCTCCTTGAAAGTAGAGTTGCACGTAGATAGGATAGTGAAGAAGGTGTTTGGTATTCTTTCCTTTATTGTTCAGAGCATTGAGTACAGGAGTTGGGTGGCTATATGGATGTTGTTTCGGCCACTTTTGGAATATTGAATGCAATTCTGGCTTCCTTCCTATAGGAAGGATGCTGTGAATCTTGAAAGGGTTCAAAAAAGACTTACAAAGATGTTGCCAGGGTTGGAGGATTTGAGCTATAGGGAGAGGCTGAACAGGCTGGGGCTGTTTTCCCTGGACCGTTGAAGGCTGAGGGGTGACCTTATAGAGGTTTATAAAATTATGAGGGACATAGATAGGATAAATAGACAAAATCTTTTCCTCGGTGTGGCGGAGTCCAGAACTAGAAGACATAGGTTTAGGGTGAGGGGGGAAAGATATAAAAGGGACCGAAGGGGCAACTTTTTCATGTAGAGGGTGGTACATGTATGGAATGAGCTACCAGGGGAAGTGGTGGAGGCTGGTACAATTGCAACATTTAAAAGGCATCTAGATGGTATATGAATAGGAAGGGTTTCGAGGGATATGGGCCAAGTGCTGGCAAATGGGACTAGATTAGGTTGGGATATCTGGTTGGCATGGATGAGTTGGAGCAAAGGGTCTGTTTCCATGTTGTACAGCTCTGACTCTAATAGGTGCACTATGAATAGGTATGTTTTGAGCTTATTCTTCCATTCTAAAGTAACGTATTAAGCTGCAATAACATAGCATCATTCCAATGCTCAAATCAGTTTCAGATCTGAATTAAGATTACGGTCGTGACTCCAACAACTTGTTCAATCTCGATTTCAAGTGAAACCTTTTCCTTCCCCATTTCAAGCCGCACGCTGGCTTTTGGGAATTTGTTTTGTAAAACTGGGAAAGTTTTGGACTATTTGTGATGAACACATAAGTGCAAGATTTTAAGTGTTTGCTTCCTTACATTTTACACTGCAATTGATGGCAAAAAAGAGTTGCAGAGCTATATTATTTAAGTTAGTTGTAATAAGTTGAGGAAGTAGTGCATAGTGCCAGTGATACAACAACACGAGTAATACAGGGTAAGGTTAAATGGAAAAACGGGCTCAATTCCCGTCATGGCGGCTGCTGGAATTCACTCTATCTTAATAAACTGGAATTGAAAATAGGAAACTATTGTCGGCTGTCAGTACAAGCCTATCTGGTCCACTTCCTTCCTTGAGGGAAGGAAGCTTGCCTTTCTTACCCAGTGTGACTCTAGTAGCACATCATTGTGATTAACTCTTCATGGGCTAGCAAGCCACTCAGTCATATCAAATAGCTGCAATGCCTAAAGAAAGGAATTAAACTGAATGGACCACCCAGCAGTGATATAGCTACTGAAAACAGCAATGGCAAATCCAACCCAGTCCACCCTGCAAAGTCGGACATCTGGGAGAAGCCCCAAAGTTGGGAGAGCTTTCCCACAGACTGGTTGACCGATAGCCTGACAGAGTCATACATAGAAATTCATATGTGACACTGAATGTCCAGAAATAAGCAAAATCACTGCAGGCTCTGTTCTGTCATGTCAGCAGGATGACCACATCTGAGGTAGCAGTACAGTCAAGAGGGAGGTGTCCTGAGAGTCACTGCCTCTGGACCACATGAAATGTCATGGTGTCAAGTCCAACATTGGCAAGGAAACTTGCTGCTGATTACCACCTACTGCTACTTCTTGACTGGATAGGGTAAATAGGTCTTTGCCCTTGATTGGGGGAGTCCAAAACTAGAGGGCATAGGATTAGGGTGAGAGGGGAAAGGTTAAAAAGGGACCTAAGGGGCAACTTTTTCACGTAAAGGGCGGTGCATGTATAGAATGAGTTGCCAGAGGAAGGCATTTGGATGGCTGTATGAATAGGAAGGGTTTAGAGGGATATGGGCCAAATGTTAGTAACTGGGACTAGATTAATTTTGGATATCTGATTGGCATTGACGAGTTGGACCGAAGGATCTGTTTCCATGCTGAACATCTCTCTAACTCTATGACTGATTAACCCTGGTCTTCCAATTTGAAGAAGCTTTGAAGGTGGCAAGGGCACAGAATGTCCCCAATGCCCATAACTCTCAGTAGATCAGTAACACCGCCACTACTGACCAGGCTCTAAAGGACATTTCTATTAGACTGGTCTGCAGCAGTTGATGTGCGACATACGTACTTGGCCTCATCCTCAGCATCCTATCTGCCACAGATGAATTTTTCCATGACAGGAGTATCCGGAGTTATTGCTATACAGTCCTTGTGGAAACAAAGTTGTTTGGTACTATCAACCTGCTGAATAGGATTGATTTCAAACAGGTTAAGCACCTCAAGAGGTGCTATCCATGAGGCGTTATGAGGGCCTGGCCACTGTACAACTGCCATCATGTGGAGGGACAATACAATGAAGAATGCAAAAGGGCATTCCTCCTGGTGATAACCTTCCAGCAGTATACTGAAGACTTTTCTCTTGAATTAGCCATGCCCTTAACCAAGATTGTTTCAGAATAGCTATATCGTTGCCACCAACCCAACAATGTGGAAAATAACCAAGGGTATGTCCTGCCCTCAAATGCAGAAGAAATATCTGATGATCAGTCTACTCCTGATCATCAATTAATTGATAGAAGACTTGTTGACAGTGCAGTCAAACAACACTTGCTGTAAATCAGAAAATTGTTTTGATTGGCATGGGAGACATTGGCTTCCTTGCACATATTTGTATGTGAGTAGACCTTGTTACCATATCCTCAATGGTGAATGCCCTGATTACATTTGCTATTAAGTCAACGTGGATGCTGTTGGAAATGTATCAAGGAGAGGGAGCAGCCTCAAAGGTTATGTTGCTTGGTTGCAGATAGCCAGAATGGAATTCTGATTGCTGAATGAAGCAGGCTTTTGACAACAGCGTGTAATGAAGGAGCAGTGAGGGGAAATATGGATGGGGTGGTCATCCTAAAAGAGATTGAAGGGGTGCAATGGATTGGAGCCTGACCTATTGGGTGCAGGAATAATTTAAAAATGGACAGAGTCAAAGTGGACTTGCTTTCTGTTGGTGATAATTAGCAATTCTACATTCTATACAACTCAAACCCATCATTTTTGTTGGAGGGTGGGGGTGGCAGGAGACGTTAACATTCTTCCTATTACTTCAGTGAACATTTTTGACTTCAGGAGAGATGAAGGCTTTGGTGAGTGAGTCAGAAAACAGAAAAAGAAAAAAAATTATTGGATTCACAAATATATTGGAGGGCCCTTCTGATAATAAATGTGAAAGCAAACTGTTAGAATCAGAAAAGCGTGGAGTTTAATCCTCAGTCGATGTTGATTTCCTACATTTATCAATGACTACCCATGCATCAGGACGAACTAAAAACAGCCAGTACCCCTTTATATCCCCCACCTTCATTTCTGACAATGATGCTTTTATTCATATTAGTTGAGCACAGGAGTAGTTGCAGCTGTGCTGCCTTATGATTGAAAAGCCTGGGGAAAAAGTGTGGGAAAGAATATGGTGATATATGTAAATCTGAAGCATCTGAAAGGGTTATTACTTGATTGAGTTCAATTAACATCATCCACTGCGGTGAAGGCATAACAACTCTCTCTAGGGAGAGAGTAAGTGAGGGTGGTGGTGTTAATAAGCTGGAGATTGGTGGGAGAGTGAAGACTTGGGTGTTTTGTGGGAAGCAAACCTAAGGCTGGATCCTCCCAACCATATTTTTTTGTAGTTTACCATGTGGAGCCTATTTCATAACTAGTAAGTAGTTGCTGAGAAACAATAAACTACATCTTGTTTACTTGACATCATTTGTATTGTTGGAACAGTAAATAATTACTCCCTCACACACACAACTGTATAAACCATCAAAAGAAGCTCCACATGCTTTTTCTTATTCGTTTGTGGGATATAAATGGTGCTGGCTGGGCCAGCATTAATTGCCCATCCCTAGCCATCTTTGAGATGGTGATGGTGAGCTGGCGCCTTGAAATACTGTAGTCCATTTGGTGTAGATAGGCCCACAGTGCTGTTGGGGATGAAGGACACTCCGAAGATATGGATGGTAACACACACAACAGTAGAACAGTGTTACAAACTCTATGCTAGAAATACAAAGATAAAGTCAAATTCCTAGTTAGCTTGCATTTTAAATTTGGCAGAACAGTGTGGGTACTTCAAGTTTCAGTAATTTAATTTTATTGTAGGGTTCCTTCCTGACTCTGCTGAAAATGTATTAAAAATTAAATGAATACTGTATGATATTCCCAAGTTACATTGCTGAGAATAAATTCTGAATGAGAAAATGAAATATATTTATGATGTGTCTTAAAATCTATTTGTTTAATGTGCACCCAGTTCATGAATCATTCAAAAACTCATTTCCTATTCATTATCTTGAAGCAGTATATAAAGAATGATGTTATGTAAGCTTATCCTGTGCTGACTTGCTCTATATGACAGGCCTGGCAGTTTCAGAGTATAGAACTGATCAATTTTTATTCAACTTGATATGAAAATTGAGACAATGAAGAGAAATGGATACTTGCTAAAATCGAAAGGAATTGGTGAAAGAGAAACTTCTTTCACCAATCAACTGAATTGAACACAAGATGCACCTATTTTAATTAAAATGCCACCAATGGCCGGGTATAATGAGGGTGCAATGCATCTCAAAATGCAATCCGTTCTAATGTGAGGATATTGCCCAAGGCACCATCTGTCACTGGCACCAACAATTAATGTGTTGGAATGGCTGAAATGTTTACTGTGCAAAACGTGTTGCCATCAATTTCCTTTCACTGGATTCCACTAACATTTCCTCTCAGTTGGCTTATCACACTGCAGAACAGTTTTTGGTTTTGTTCTTTTTGGTCATTGTGGTTTTATGACTGGGGGTAACTTTTACATTTCCAAATTCAGTGGAGATGAGCACACTTTGTTCTTATAGTTAAGTGCAAAACTTAAAATTGATGCACTTGGCCTAACTAACCTTGACTCTTTTTTGAAGTGCAACCTTTCCACCTGTTAAGGTTTAACTCACCCTACTGTTTGACCAGACAGGTACCTGTTGTCAGTTTTCTGTCGAGGTGGGAAGAGAGGAGGGCCAACCCCACTGAATGTAGTTCTTGCTGAAAAAGTTGATATAGTGAAGTACTGTAACTTGTTTGCCAGTATGGAGCATAGGTCCTTTTTAACATTTAGTCACCCAATCATGATTTAATGTTAGTGCACGGCCACACAGTGCCAGGGACTCTGGTTTGATTCTAGCCTTGAGCGACTGTCTCCATGGAGTTTGCACATTCTCCCCGTGTCTGTGTGGGTTTTCTCCAGGGCTCCGGTTTCCTCCAATGCTCCAGTTTCCTCCCACAGTCCAAAGATTTGCAGATTATGTAAATTGCCCACAGGGTTTAGGGATGTGTAGGCTTGGTGCATTAGTCAGGGGAAATATAGAGTAATAAGGTTAGGGGAATGGGTCTGGGTGAGATCTTCTTCAGAAGGTCGATGTGTACTTGTTGGGCCAAAAGGCCTGTTTCCACAATGTCGGGATTTTATGATTCTATAAGAATTAAAAATATTTAATACTAAGTTCCATTAAAGGCTATTGTATAATTTTCACACTTATATAAAATCATATTTGTTGCTGATCATTGATTGATGGATTACCGATACATAAACTGGTTGGATGATTTACATCATTTTCGGACTAAAGTAGCATGGTGCTAAGAAAGTAATTTAACCATTTGGGTTTAAAATAGTATGAACTTAAAAGAAATGAAGAAGTATTGGTATGTGAAATTGGCATAAATAATGTGCTAGTATCAGACTGCAAATAAACCAACTTTTATCATAATGATTTAAAGTTTAATAATGACTAAACATCGGCATAAATATAGCAAATCAACTTCAATTGTCAAGAAATTAAGTCTTAAATAGATTCTAGGTGTGAAGAAAGGAAACCTATTGATGGGTTGAAGAGGGTTCTAATGAAAAGCAATTGGAAAGGTTGGACCCTTATCCATTGGAGTTGAGAAGAATAAAAGCTGATCTTATTGAAACATATAAGAACCTGAGGCGAACTAACAGAATGGATGCTAAATGAAAGTTTCCACTTAGGAGAGACTAGAACTTGAGATCACTTTGTTTTTAAAGAGCTGTTTCCTGTTTAAGATAAGATTTATTTTTTCTGAGTGTGGAATTTGCTTGTGTATGCTGTCATCTGTATTTTCTAAGTGAGTGCATTCTATAGAGGGCTTACATGGTCTAGTGTGTGTAATGCTGGTCATCTCTTAGTCTAACACAAAAAGTCTTAATACATGAATATGAAATAACTCCACACAGCATGGTATCTCATCACCAAGTTACCCTATATTTACATGGAGAGAGTCTTTGACACTGATCCAGCTCTCAGAGTGAGCAGAACCACTGACACTCTTGTTTATATGTCAGCTGGGGCTCCCAGATTGGGGCTGTTAAGCTGGCCCAATCAGAGAGCTCACATCTAATGAACTCCACCAGGCTGACCTTGTAACAACTGCTACAGAATAAGATGCAGATTATTGTGTATCTGCTACTGGTTACAGCTCACATGAATAGGCTCTGTATTAGCATAGGGTAGACCTAGTCTTGGGTCTGTCTTTCCCAAGATCCTACTTCATTTTTGCACAAAATGCTTATGAGAAGATCAAAGTGGGTGGTGCTAATTGCACTCAATCAGTCATTAACTCTTTTGGACCCATTTTAAACAGTTATAATCAGATACTCAGAAAACCATGATGTAACCAGACAGACATGGTTTTGTGAAAGACAGATTAGTGTACTAGAGCTTTTTGAGGAAGCAACATTCATGTGGTTGGAAGGGCGCTGGTTGATGACTTGCATAGATTTCCAAAAGACATTTTGTAAGGTAGCGAAGCAAAGATTGCTACAAAGGCTAAAGTATATCAGCATGGCTACAGAATTATTTAACTAATTGAAAGCCGACATTCGGGATCAATTGGGCATTTTTATAGTGGACTATAACAGCAATCAGTCCAGAGTTCTCAACTGTTGACCATTTATATCAGTGATTTTGATAAAGAGACTGAATGTATGAAAGCAAAATATGTCAATAGTACCAAGATAGATAGATAAGTACGTTATCAAGAGGAGATAAAGCATTTACAAAGAGATGGGCTGTAAGGAGAAAACAGCCAGGAAATTGGAGGTGACACAACCAGATCAGCCATGATATTATGGTTGAACAGGCTCATGGGCCCAAATGGCCTATTCCTGTTTTTTATGTACCTAAGGTTTTTTTTTCAATCGAAATTGAGGTGTCCAGATATGCAGCCTAAGATCAAGCCTCATTCTCTATCCCTATCCATAGTCATTCAAAGATATAGAGGGTGGCATGGTTACATCTTGATTGAGGCATCCAAACTATTGATTACATAATGTATCAAGAATTAAGTTTAGGCCTGAAATTATGCCTGCAGGACTTACAGTTTGATGGTTGAGCCATTTGTATTTTTTTTTGCCTTTCCTCGACCCATTAATCATTTGAAAAAAAAATGTAAATGCTTAGATGTTTGTGGTGTTTATTGTGAGTCAGTCAATCAGAATGTTGGTATGCTCATGTATGTACCTCTGTGGAAGAGCCCAGATTGATGTCTGTTGATTACACAATGGTGTGTATATAGTCATGGCCCAGTCATTACACGCTTAGATGGAGAGGAAATCCAAGGTGAAGTCTTATCTGTTTTAGTAACAAAAATTGCTCTGATCTAAATTGGCTCAATACTTTTGGAATTGATGTAAATTTTCTGGAACGTGATTTGTAAATTTGTCCTAAACTCCTGTGCTGCAGCACTTAATGAAACATACATAACAGGAATCAGTTGGAATTTTAATAGATGGGTATGGTACATTTCAGAAGTTAATATGTTGCTAAAGTGATAGCAAATACATCTGTTCGGCTAATCATGTGGAATTGCAAATTTTTCATGCATGATACAATTTCAGGATTGAAGTTCTTAGTCAGTTATGTGTTGCATGATTAAATTCTGCATTAGTGTGTTGGTAAGCAGGGCTGTTGGTCGAATGAGAAATCGGAAATATAGTACAGTGTGGGCTTGGAATTACCCATTTCCCTATTTTGGATATGAGAAGGAAAGGTAAGCGAGGTAGGCAGGTAATGCAGGAATCTTCTATGTGTATATCCCCATTTCAAGCAAGTATGCTGTTTTGGCAAATGTAGGGAGTGATAGATTCTCTGGGGAATGTAGCATGAACAGCCAAGTTTCTGGTGTCAAGACTGGCTCTAATCCAATGAGTCGTACGTTGGGTTCCAAGAGATCGATTGGTTTAGGGGCTCTCTAGTCCGAGGCACAGACAAACGTTTCTGGGGCCAGCAGTGAAAAATCAGAATGGTGTGTTGCTTCCTTGCTGCCAGGATCAAGGATGTCTCAGAGTGGGTGCAGAATGTCCTCAAGGGGGAGAGGGCCCAGCTGGAGGTCATTGTACACATTGGAACCAACGAAATAAGGGGAAAGGATGAGATTCTGAAGGGAGAATATTGAGAGTTAGGCAGGAACTTAAAAGGATGTCCTCGAGAGTCATAATATCTGGATTACTCCCAATGCCATGCGCTAGTGAGGGTAGGAATAGGAGGATAGAGCAGATAGAGCATGGCTGAGGAGCTGGTGTATGGGAGAATGATTCACATTTTTGGATTATTGGAATCTCTTCTAGTAGAAGTAACCAGTACAAGAAGGACAGGTTGTACCTGAATTGGGAGAACTAATATATTGGCAGAGAGATTTGCTCGAGCTGCTCGGGAGAATTTAAATTAGTAAGATGAACAGGGGACTGGGGTGGGGAGGAAGGTGAGACCCAGGGAGATAGTGAGGAAAGGGATCAATCTGAGACTTGTACAGTTGAGAAAAGAAGCAAGTCAAACAGTCCGGGCAGGCTGGGATAAAGCAGAGAACAAGGTAAGACTGATAAATTTAACTGCATTTATTTCAATGCAAAAGGCCTAACAGGGAAGGCAGATGAATTCAGGGCATAATTAGGAACATGAGATTGAAATATCATAGCAATTACAGAAACATGGCTCAGGGATGGACAGGACTGGCAGCTTAATGTTCCAAGATACAAATGCTACAGGAAGGATAGAAAGGGAGGCAAGAGAGGAGGGGGAGTGGCGTTTTTGATAATGGATAGCATTGCAGCTGTACTTAGAGGATATTTCCAGAAATACATCCAGGGAGGTTATTTGGGTGGAACTGAGAAATAAGAAAGGGGTGATCACCTCGGACGGCATGGTGGCACAGTGGTTAGCACTGCTGCCTCACAGCACCAGAGACCCGGGTTCAATTCCCGCCTCAGGCGACTGTCTGTGTTGAGGTTTGCACATTCTCCCAGTGTCTGCGTGGGTTTTCTCCAGATGCTCCGGTTTCCTCCCACAGTCCAAAAATGTGCAGGTTAGGTGAATTGGCCATTCTAAATTGCCCATAGTGTTAGGTGAAGGGGTGAAATGTAGGGGAATGGGTCTGGCTGGGTTGTGCTTTGGCAGGTCAGTGTGGACTTGTTGGGCTGAAGAGCCTGTTTCCACACTGTAAGTAATCTAATCTAATCTTATTAGGATTGGGTGGCACAATGGCTCAATGGATAGCACTGCTGCCTCACAGCACCAGCGTCCCAGGTTCGATTCTCAGCCTTGGGTTACTGTCTGTGTGGAGTTTGCACATTCTCCCTGTGTCAGCGTGAGTTTCATCCGGGTGCTCCGGTTTCCTCCCACAGTCCAAAGACCTCCAGGTCAGGTGAATTGGCCATGTTAAATTGCCCATAGTGTTAGGTGCATTAGTTAGAGAGAAATGTATCTGGGTGGGTTACTCTTCGGAGGGTCGGTGTGGACTTGTTGGGCCGAAGGACACTGTAAGGAATCTAATCTAATCTAAAAATCATCTGAAAATTGAGAAACAAATTTGTAAGGAGATCTCCGTTATCTGTAGGAATAATAGGATGGTTATGGTAGGGGATTTTAACTTTCTAAACATAGACTGGGACTGCCGTGAATGTTAAGGGTTTAGACAGAGAGGAATTTGTTAAGTGTGTACAAGAGAATTTTTTGAATCAGTATGTGGATGTACCTACTAGAGAAGGTGCAAAATCTGGCCTACTCTTGGGAAATAAGGCAGGGCAGGTGACTGAGGCGTCAGTGGGGGAGTACTTTGGGGCCAGCGAACATAATTCTATTAGTTTTAAAATAGTGATGGAATCAGTGAACAGATCTAAAAGTAAAAGTTCTAAATTGGGAGGCAGGTTAATTTTGATGGTATTAGGCAAGAACTTCCAAAAGCTGATTGGGGCAGATGTTCACAGGTAAAGAGATGGTTGGAAAATGGGAAGCCTTCAGAAATGAGATAACGAGAATCCAGAGAAAGTATATTCCTGTTAGGGTGGAAGGAAAGACTTGTAATTTTAGGGAATGCTGGATGACTAAAGTAAATGAGGGTTTAGTTAAGAAAAAGAAGGAAGCATATGTCAGGTATCGACATGAGAAATTGAGGATAAGAGTATAAAGGAAGTAGGAGTATACTTAAGAGGGAAATCAGGAGGGGGGAAAGGGGACATGAGATATCTTTGGCAAACAGAATTAAGGAGAAACCAAAGGGGTTTTATAAATACATTACGGACAGAAGGATAATGGGAGGGAAGAGGGCCCCTCAAAGATCAGCAAGGCGGCCTTTGTGTGGAACTGGAAGAGATGGGGGAGATACTAAATGAATATTTTGCATGAGTGTTTACTGTGGCGAAGGATATAGAATGTAGGGAAATAGATGGTGACATCTTGAAAAATGTCCATATTACAGAGGAGGAAGTGCTGGATGCCTTGAAATGCTTAAAAGTGGATAAATCCCGAAGACCTGATTAGCTATACCATAGAACTCTATGGGAAGCAAGGGAAGTGGTTGCTGGGCCTCTTGCTGAGATATTTGTATCATCAATAGTCACAGGTGAGGCGTCGGAAGACTGGAGGTTGGCTAATGTGGTGCCACTGTTTAAGAAAGGTGGTAAGGACAAGCCAGGGAACTATAGACCAGTGAGCCTGATGTCGGTGGTGGGCAAGTTGTTGGAGGGAATCCTGAGGGACAGGATGTACATGTATTTGGAAAGGCAAGGACTGATTAGGGATAGTCAACATGGCTTTGTGTGTGGGAAATCATGTCCCACAAACTTGATTGAGTTTTTTGAAGAAGTAAGAAGGAGGATTGATGAGGGCAGAGCGGTAGACGTGATCTATATGAACTTCAGTAAGGTGTTCGACAAGGTTCCCCATGGGAGACTAATTAGCAAGGTTAGATCTCATGGAATACAGGGAGAACTAGCCATTTGGATACAGAACTGGCTCAAAGGTGGAAGACAGAGGGTGGTAGTGGTGGGTTGTTTTTCAGACTGGAGGCCTGAGACCAGTGGAGTGCCACAAGGATCAGTGCTGGGTCCTCTACTTTTTGTCATTTATATAAATTATTTGGATGTGAGCATAAGAGGTACAATTAGTAAGTTTGCAGATGACACCAAAATTGGAGGTGTTGTGGACAGCGAAGAAGGTTACCTCAGATTACAACAGGATCTTGATCAGATGGGCCAATGGGCTGAGGAGTGGCAGATGGAGTTTAATTTAGATAAATGCAAGGTGTTGCATGTTGGGAAAGCAACTCTTAGCAGGAATTATAAACTGAATGATAAGGCCCTCGGGAGTGTTGACGAACACAGAGACCTTGGAGTGCAGATTCATAGTTCCTTGGAAGTCGAGTTGCAGGTAGATAGAAGAGTGAAGAAGGCATTTGGTAAGCTTTCCTTTATTGGTCAGAGTATTGAGTACAGGAGTTGGGAGGTCATGTTGCGGCTGTACAGGGTATTAGTTACGCCACGTTTGAAATATTGTGTGCAATTCTGGTCTCCTTCCTACTGGAAGGATGTCGTGAAACTTGAAAGGAGTCAGAAAAGATTTACAAGGATGTTGCCAGGGTTGGAGGATTTGAGCTGTAGGGAGAGGTTGAATCTGCTGGGGCTGTTTTCCCTGGAACGTCGGAGGCTGAAGGGTGACCTTATAGAGCTTTATAAAATCATGAGGGGCACGGATAGGATAAAGTCAAAGTCTTTTACCTGGGTGGGAGAGTCTAGAACTAGAGGGCATAGGTTTAGGGTGAGAGAGGAAAGAATAAAAGGGCAATTTTTTCACACAGAGGGTGGTACGTGTATGGAATGAGCTGCCAGAGGAAGTGGTGGAGGCTGGTACAATTGCAACATTTAAAAGGCATTTGGATGGTTATATGAATAGGAAGGGTTTGGATGGATATGGGTCAGGCGCTGGCAAGTGGGACTAGATTCGATTAGGATATCTGGATTCGTGGTACTGGAAGAGCACAGCAGTTCAGGCAGCATCTGAGGAGCAGTCGGATGCTGCCTGAACTGCTGTGCTCTTCCAGCACCACGAATCCAGAATCTGGTTTCCAGCTTCTGCAGTCATTGTTTTTACCTAGGTTAGGATATCTGGGCAGCATGGACGAGTTGGACCAAAAGGTCTGTTTCCGTGCTATACATCTCTGACTCTAAGACAGGGTGCCCTGAGATGCAGCATGCAATTCTTTATTGTGTTTTTGCCCTTGCATTTCTTCCAGCCTCCTGATTGAAAATGCTAAGGGACAGGGTCACATCAGCATGGACATTTTTCCATTTGTGTTGCTCAGAAAGCCAGGATGTTCTGCAAACATTGTGAATAGTTGAGAGGCAAAGCTAGTACTTTGTCCGCTTTTAGTAACCATGTAGTATTAGAGGAGTTTCCTGTAGTTTATGGCACCTTTGACCGTTGGCTGAACTTTTATCTATTTTAGTCAGCTTGAAAGTTCCATGCTAGCTCTGTAAACCGGAGAGTATCTGATGTAGTCTGATTAACTTTTACTGAATGAGTCCTGTGTAGACTTTTGCCTGAAATGTGCTGCACTTTTAGCTTTGGTTTATGGAAGGAAGCGCTTGACTGAAATTTTAATATCGAAAGACTTTTGTGAATGAATGTATGGCTGACTTCAGTGAAAATGATCAGTTCGGTGTGAGAAAGATGCAACTTTATGTATATTGTGATTTTTAAAAAAAAAATATTTATCTGACCTAGTTGTCCTCCTGTTGTCACCAGTTATTGATAAAACCCCCTAAATTATCTTGAACACGTCAGTCCACGAGCATTTCTACTGTGTTTCAGAGACTGTTCCTGGGGATTTATTATACGTCTGTTTCTCAGCTGGGCTGTGAATTGTATCTGCTGCTACACTGTAATTAATCCATCAATTTGACATCCGTTTCCATGTTTAACCTGTTCTTCCTCACCAAACGTTTTTGCTCCGTCTAACCGTTCTTATTGCCATGATGCTGCAATCCAATATAACCCATAATTTGATCCAATTAATTATCAGGAAGTCTCGCGCACAAAATGTGTTCACACACAGACTCCATCCGTTCTCCTATTCCAACAATATTTCAGACCGATGCAGACTGTTACAAGCTCAAATTTAAATTTGACCTGGAGGTCTGTTTTTAACCACATCATCTCCTGCATCAACATGGCCAGTTTCTCCATTTTTTTTGTTGTGTGAACTCTGCCCCTGTCATTGTCCATCTGCTGCTGAAACCCACAGTATTGGATTTGTTATTTCCGAACTTGATCATGCCAATGCTGTGTCATCTTTGGACTGTGGGAGGAAACCAGAGCACCCAGAGGAAACCCACACAGATGTGGCGAACATGGAAATTCCACACACATGTTTGCTCAAGGCTGGATTGGAAACTGGGTGCTGTGAGGCAGTAGTGCTAACTACTCAGCCTCTGGGCCACTCCAAACCATGCAATTTAGAACTTCTGCAAACCAAGGCATCATCTTTGAAGTGACTGGAAGATTTTAAAAAAATACAACAATGCATTGATCAAACCTGATTGAAATGCATGTTCAACACGCTAATTTTATTTTCTCACGCAAAATATTTGATTACTGTCAGCACTTCCTGTGTAATTATCCTTCTGTACTTGTGATAGTTAAAGGACCTAACATTGTGAAGAGACTAATGTTGCCAACACATTGCTAACTTTAGTTTAGATGCATAGATACAGTTTACTGCATAATTTTACAGCGCATTTTGGGATTCAGCTCTAACTATGTGGAAGTCATTTCATTAAAAGTACCTTGCTTGTTTGTAGATAGAGTATACAAATATAGCTTTATATAAAATTTCCTATTTTTAAATCTGGAAATCATGTTGTGGTTCAATGCAATGAGTTCTTATTTAACATTAGGTTACTTTATAATCAGTAAATCAATAGGCTTGTCATTTCATTGAATGCCATCTGCTCTCTAACTCTTCAACTTGCTGCCTTTTGACTCTCTAATTTGCAGCCTCCTCCCTGTTATCGACCCTCCAACTTGGAGTCTCATCTCCAACCCAATTTTGAACATGTGTTTCTACTGAAGATTGAAATGAGCTGGATTTCTCGCATTATAAAAGTGCAGGTCCTGGTGGTGCCGGAGAGCTGAGTTGGAAACCCATGTTTTCTCGAACATTTGTGTATGTTGTTTCAGTCTCCTGAGCCCTTGCTTAGGAGTGAGGGCTCTGGAGATGAGCAGCACCGGTGAGAGGCAGGATCCGTTTCAACAAATCTATGAGAACTGATTACAAAAGCTCAAGTTCATGACTTTTGCATCATTGGAACACTTTCATCAAACCTGAAAACTCCAGCTAGGAAAAATCTTGAATGGAAATGCAGGAGAGAGAAGTGGTGATTGTGTGAGTCAGCAAGTGGGAGCTTCAACCAAAGGGCAGATCAAGGAGAGGGAAAAGACGCAAATTAGAGAATTGGGAGTTGGAAGAATCTGCTCCAAACAGGGTTTTGGTGACCTGCTGGACCCATCATAAGTAGAAACTTATGTTTCTCTTTTATATTTTAAAATTTATTTTAGGTAATTTTATTTCTCACTAGGAACTTGGTAGTTTGAAGTATTTCAACACACAGGGTATAATGTTTTAATCAATTTTCAGGTAAAGAAAGTCCTGCAAAACCTAACTTCACTTTCAACAGTAGTCCCTGGAGGGACCCCAAGTTTCATTTAAAGTTGTCTTACTTTTCAGGAATGCATCCTAAGTGAGGGCTTGCTATTACCAAAATGGCTAAGCTGTTCCAATAGATTGGAAAAATGTTCAGCCTTGCAGTCAAATGTTCAGACTTGCAAATTAATTTTTGCAATTAAATTTTTGATAGTGGAATGAAACTTTGGAGTTGTTTTAAAAATCCAACTGAAGTTCAGTATAAACTGACAAGTTCGTATGTTTTTTTGGCAATATATGAATGAACCAAAGCGCTATCTCGGAGCAGAACGTATTTCACATTGTTGATTCTTTGAACCCTAATGATAATCCCATAAGAGTGCTTATTTTTGGTCCATTCATGAAAAGATTATTTACTGTTGATAATGATGCTTGAATTTTGTTGGCATTCCATTTGTATTTACCCATAAACAAAGGAACTGCTTGAACTAAATTCCAAAGTGATTTAGTTCTTACACATTAAAGATTATTGAATCTTGTCTACATATGGATTTTAAAAGTTTTGTTTTGATGGAAGAGATTGAAAATGCTGTAATGTATTTGTGATTTATTTTAAAAGACCTGAGGACTTTTTTTTTGAAAACTCCAATGCATGGATGAAGGATTGTGTAATGAAGCAGAAATAATAAACCATCTGCTAACGTAGATAAATTTACTTTCTTGTGATAGATAGCATAGAAGTTTCAGTTCTGTAATAAGCAGTGTACTGACCATAGAGATCCTTCTTTTCCCCTTTTTTTTGAAAGATTTTGTAAAGACAGGACCTATTTGATTGAAATGAGAAACTGCTGACAAGAATTATTGTGAACAAAATAGTTGATGTGGCAGAATATATAATTGGAAAAGCTGGTTATGGGCATTTTGTCAGGTTTTACTGTAAACACATGTTATGGCGTCTGTGAATTATTTTTAGAAAACATTATGACTATTAAATGCATTTTCAAAATGGATATGGATCAAAAGATGGCTATTCTTGGCTCATTTCCCCATGAGGATTCGACATTATGTTCAGGAGGCATATGGAATGCCTCCTAAATACAGTTTGCAACTGTTTTGAATTTTGCCTCCACTGTCCTAGATGGAATGTTATTCTACCGTTGTCATTCTGTGGAGAAGAGTCTTCTGTTCTAAATGTTCTAGTGTTACATATTGTATTTGAATTTTCTTGCCCTTGTTTATTAAATCCATCCATAGTCTCATCCCTTCTTTTCTCCATTATTTCCTCCCGACACTCAACCCTTTAAGATATTTGTGTGCACCTAACTCAGGCTGCAGGACATTGACTGATTTTTAATTGCGCCTTAAGGCTGTAAGATCCAAAATGACCTGGATGCCTTTGATTTGCCTATACAATATTCATTGTACCACTCTATACCAGTGACCTTGATTGAATCATAGATAGCATATAGTTAATGGCACAACGATAAGAAATGGTTTTGCAGTTTCGTGCAATGTGTTTTTTGTCTGTCATATAAACAAAGCAGATCAAACCGTAGTACTGAGATATCATAAAAGTACAAAGCATGATCAGTCTTCTGTCTGTGTGCAGCTTGTAGGGCTGATCAAAAGGTCACCATTGTTTGCCACCACTGGATGAGCCATTGTTGGTCTCTCTACACTTTAAGAGTATCAGGTTTATCCACTAGAGGATCGCCTCAGTATTATGTGAGCTGTAATTGATTACAGTAATTCTCCACTTCGTGTTGTTGTAGTTGTGTTTCTGGAATATGCAATTTTAAAGGGAAGAGCTTTAATTTAGTTGAGCAAGGGCTTGGGAAACGAACACCAAGAGGCAGGAAATAAGCCCTCGTATTGGAACAGCTTTAATTTGTAAATTCTTGGGGATGAGTTGTTGGCTGGAATGGTGGCATCAAAAAGTGTTAGTGAGCAGTAGAGGCAACTCCATAGTGACACTGTGCCACATGCAGAGCAAATATTGAAACAAAACTCCTGGTGCTAAAAGCAAATACCACCTCCTCCATTAATTGGTCAATGTTCAATTGAAATTACTTAAAGAACAATTTAAAGCAAGGCCTTGCTGTATTTTTATTGCTATTAATACAATGTATTTAATAAATTTCTGTTCACTTTATTCCTCAGGAAGAAATGATATTTTCTTATGTGTTGGGTAAAGTAAGCAAGATTATGATGTTTCAAACCCACTTCTTCCTGAAAGCAGTGTATTTTTTTGAAGTTTTCAATTTGCCAGAACTTACTAATGTAGTCACATCCCTTTGCAAAATGTTAGTTTGAACTTACTGTTCCTCAATTTTACTCCTCAACCAGACTTCCAGTCACTTGTGACTTCTGCCTGGCAGATGGGTCTTTCACAAATTGGTTAAGTGCAAATTCCGATGTTTGCAATGATGAAAGATTAGAGAATATTGTGGTCATTCTGAGTATGTTCTAATGACCCAGTTCCTTGCAAAGACAGTATGTCTTATGTCTTGATTGGCTTTTGGAATCTCAGAAGACTAACATTAGGAAAGTTAGTACTGTTTCTTCTCCTCTGAGACCTCTTCAAAGGAATTTAAATATCTGGGAATACGTGGGTGGTTTTGTAAAATTAGCTTTCACAAGGCAGTTTGCATGAACTTGTGTTCACATCTCTTAACACATACCTAATTTTAATTGGCACATATTGCTTAAATACATCATAAAAACAGATGT
Source organism: Hemiscyllium ocellatum (assembly GCF_020745735.1). Taxonomy (NCBI): domain Eukaryota; kingdom Metazoa; phylum Chordata; class Chondrichthyes; order Orectolobiformes; family Hemiscylliidae; genus Hemiscyllium; species Hemiscyllium ocellatum. The sequence continues at coordinate 66,568,451 of NC_083413.1, read as the reverse complement.
TGATGAAAATGGTGCAGTGGGGATAAAAAAAAGTGCTAATTTTTCATTGTCTTTTCACACTCTTAGCCTGTTTCTATGGTACGTCTTTAGGATGTTGTCTGTTATACAGCAATAATAAGACTTTAAATCCTGCTTCACTTTTACAGTATCATAAGCCATGTGGAAGTTTTTGTAAAACTTTATTTTTCAATTACAAGAAAGCAAGCCATTCAGACATGCTGTGTCTTATTCTCTGAATTACATTATTGCTTGTTAAGTTTGTGTTTTCTTTTTGTTAGATCAAAATCTAGAATTAATATGTGCCTTTTAATATCAAACTACACCTCAATGGGACCTAGTAGCATATGCTGTAGGATGTTATTGTTTTCCCCCAGCACTCACCATCTTCCAATGGCTATTGGTAATAATTCTGCAGTTGTAACTCATTCAGTTAGTTGAAGGAGACTCAATAACCCTCAAAGTTAAAAATCGCACAACACCAGGTTATAGTCCAATAGGTTTGTTTGGAAACACTAGCTTTCGAAGTGCTGCTGCTTCATCAGGTGGTTGTGAAGCAGGCGATCTCCACATGCAGTTGGTGGTAAGCCTGAATACCAACAATCCATTATACTTGTGGCCTGTTAATGAGCGATACTGTGCTGTAGACTAACACGCTGAAACAGTAGAGTTACTGCACTCTCTGGAAGATGTAAATGATCCAGAGGGTCTATTCTGAAACACAGCAGTTCTGCCCATAAACCGAGCTCATATTGACACTTCAGCTATGCTAACTTGGTCATGATTGCATTGTTATTATGAGATTTTGCTGTGTAAACATTGACAATTGTGCCTCTTAAACACTAGAAGCATACAGGCACAATATTAAATGCTTAGGGATGTTCTCAGATCATGAAAGATGTTGCATAATTACAAGCTTCATTTGTCCTGAATCAATTAATTCCAGTTTTATTTGTGTTGCTAATCCACAGGGTTTGTTTCCTTGATTGTATAAATGTTGCAATTCTATCTCGTATTTTGGCAAGATCTTTGTACACAAGAATCTTGGTTTTGTGGTTCAAGATTTGTATTTTATCACGTGCAAATTTGATGCCATGACAGCCCTTTATTCCTGGACTTACAACATTTGAACGCATGAAATTACAAGACGTCACCTGATAGTTTTGGCTCTGAGGTGCTTCAGAGTAATACTGGGTGATTGCTACATGATTGGGGAGAGTTCCAGATGAGGCATTTAACGTATGGGTGGACATACAAATTCTGAGGAATTGCTTGTGGAAGAGCAGTCATATTATCCTGTAATTCTGAATGATTTTTATATTAAATAAATTAACTTGGCATTTATCTCATTTTTAGCAACTTGGTATGCACAAGTTGACTCCCAATTTTCCAATCTTCTAAAGATTCTGGTGCTGCCGGTGGACTGAAGAATTGCAAATGTAATACCTTTGTTGATAGATTAGATGAGATTACTTACAGTGTGGAAACAGGCCCTTCGGCCCAACAAGGCCAATTCACCTGACCCGCACATCTTTGGACTGTGGGAGGAAACCGGAGCACCCGGAGGAAACCCACGCAGACACGGGGGGAGCGTGCAAACTCCACAGTCAGTCGTCTGAGTCAGGAATTGAACCCGGGTCTCAGACGCTGTGAGGCACCAGTGCTAACCACTGTGCCACTGTGCCGCCCACGATAAATGAGCATAAAGATAGGCTCATATTTTTGCTGGGTTTATGTGACAAGGCTCATGTGAGGTTTAGGCTGCTGCAGAATGCTGCTGGCTCCATGCATTTGGAGCTCAGTAGTTCCAAGAATCGCAGGATTTCTCACTGCATTGGAGGGTTGGTACTTGAACTAGCAGAAGCAGGAATTGCTTGATCCAACCGAGAGCCAGGTCAAAGAATTGTCAATTTGGGGAAGTTCAAATGGCTTTTCTGCGCAATCCTAGATAGCTAGGATCATGCAGATAACTAAATGCTGAAATATAGACTTATAGAGTCATAGAGATCTACAGCATGGAAATGGACCCTTTGGTCCAACCCGTCCATGCCGAACAGATATCCCAAACCCAATCTAGTCCCACCTGCCAGCACCCGGCCCATATCCCTCCAAACCCCTCCTATTCATATACCCATCCAAATGCCTCTTAAATGTTGCAATTGTACCAGCCTGCACCACATCCTCTGGCAGCTCATTCCATTCACATACCACCCTCTGCATGAAAACGTTGCCCCTTAGGTCTCTTTTATATCTTTCCCCTCCTCACCCTAAACCTATGCCCTCTAGTTCTGGACTCCCCAACCCCAGGGAAAAGACTTTGCCTATTTATCCTATCCATGCCCCTCATTATTTTATAAACATCTTTTAGGTCACCCCTCAGCCTCCGATGCTCTAGGGAAAACAGCCCCAGCCTGTTCAGCCTCTCCCCGTAGTTCAGATCCTCCAACCCTGGCAACATCCTTATAAATGTTGGCGGCACGGTGGCACAGTGGTTAGCACTGCTGCCTCACAGCGCCAGGGACCTGGGTTCGATTCCCGCCTCAGGCGACTGACTGTGTGGAGTTTGCACGTTCTCCCCGTGTCTGCGTGGGTTTCCTCCGGGTGCTCCGGTTTCCTCCCACAGTCCAAAGATGTGTAGGTTAGGGTGGATTGGCCATGCTAAATTGCCCATAGTGTTAGGTAAGGGGTATATGTAGGGGTATGGGTGGGTTGTCGCTTCGGTGGGTCGGTGTGGACTTGTTGGGCCGAAGGGCCTGTTTCCACACTGTAAGTAATCTAATCTAAAATCTTTTCTGAACCCTTTCAAGTTTCACAGCATCTTTTCTGATAGGAAGGAGACCAGAATTGCATGCAATATTCCAACAGTGGCCTAACCATTGTCCTGCACAGCCACAACATGACCTCCCAACGCCGGTACTCAGTACTCTGACCAATAAAGGAAAGCATACCAAACGCCTTCTTCCCTATCCTATCTACCTGCGACTCCACTTTCAAGGAGCTATGAACCTGCATTCCAAGGTTTCTTTGTTCAGCAACACTCCCTAGGACCTTACCACAATTGTATAAGTCCTGCTAAGATTTGCTTTCCCAAAATGCAGCACCTCGCATTTATCTGAATTAAACTCCATCTGCCTCTTCTCAGCCCACTGGCCCATCTGGTCCAGATCCTGTTGTAATCTGAGGTAACCCTCTTCGCTGTCCACATTCACCTCCAATTTTGGTGTCGTCTGCAAACTTACGAACTTCACCTCTTATGCTCTCCCAATCTAATTTTGGAAAGGGCTTGAGCAATTCTGAGGTGAGCAGCCATTGGGGTGGTCTCGGTTCAAACAGTGTTGAGGGATCAGAAGCTGTGTCCTTAAAGGAGGGGAATTGAAATCCCTGTTGGCAAAAACAGAGTTTTATTATTTTTTTAATGAATGGCTGACTCATTTCTTGTATTTTCTTTTCTTCTGCCTACCTATTAACATGCAGATTTTGGTGTGTTCAGTTGCACTCATGTTTACCTCGGGCCAGTCTGGATGTATAAGAGTGACTTTGACTGTTTCCTTTGTTGAATAGTAAAATTCTTCTGCTTTTTTTTACAACTGTGAAAATCTTGTGGCATTATTCTCTTAATAAATATTTTAAAACATTGTCTATTATACAGGAGCAGTTATTAGGTCCTAACAAGTTTCTAAAAATATTTGTAGGTCTTGGCACTGATCATAACATACTGTGCTTAAAATAAAAATATAAAAATTGCACCAAAATGACTAGATTATAACAGGCAGAATACAACAGTTTGGTGCTTGAAGAATCCTCAATCACATCATACTGTCATTATGACGTATGGTAGGTCATTTGCCACAATGAGTTCATATCAGCTGACTCTAGAACAATACAGTCAGATTGCTCCTTGCTCTGTCCTCAGCGTCATGCAACTTTATTTTGCTCATGTGTCCATCTAATTTCCTTTTGAAGTTATTGATTATCTTTACTTCCTCAATCCTCAAAGGCAGCAGATTGCAGTTTGTTACTACTCATTGTGCAAAATGGTTTGTTTCCTTCCATGTTTAATACGACATTGTGAAAAGTTTTGTTCATCTCCTCTAAGCCTATCATAAACCTGTATACCTCTAATAAATCTTTGCTCAATTTCCTTTGCTATTGGGAAGACAACGTCAGCTGCTCTAGTTTAACCTTGCAGTTGATATCCTTCATTGCTGGAACATTCTCCTCTGTACTCTCTTAAGGACCTTCTCATCCTTCCTAATATCTGGTGATTGGAACAGGATGTGATTTTCTAATTTGTGGCCTAACTAGAGCATCATAAGAACTCAGTATGTGTACTGCTCTATATTCCATTCTTTCACCCAATTAATCTGTTTTTTAAAAAATTCTAGGTGGAGTCATCACTTCAATCACTAACTCTGTACATTCCATAAGCTCCCAATATTTTGTCCATAATGGTTGTCCAGTGCTCTGTCCTAAATTTCTTGGGATATAAATGTAAGATTTAAATCTCTCTTTAGACCCCTCAAGAATTGAAATTAATTAATTTCTAATAACCATGTACCATCCCACCACAAATTATAAAACCTCAATCGATTCTGATGTGTTGTTTCTTTTTAAAAAAAACACATTTTAGTTTTAAGTCTTGATACTTTTCTCATTTCGGGTAGAAACCTGGTGAATCAACAATATTCCCTTTGTCATGACAAATATTGTAATTCATTGAAACTGCACCAACTCCCATTTAGCCTCAGACAACTGCCCAGAATAAAAGCAAACTGCATCAAGTTTCTTCAGTGACAATTAAAAAAAGTTTAATTTTAATAAAAACAGTAACAAAGAGAATTTCAACTTGATGTAAGTTAAACTTGCCCCTGTCATATGTGCACATGTATAGAGCCACACGCAGACACATCAGTGAAGCAGACATAAGGGAGAGGAAGAGGTGATGAGCAGAAGGTGTGTTGGGAGATTTTACATTTTTCTTTTTATATATTTTTGCATTTATTTTATTTTGAAGGTCTTTTCACTTTGAAAACTTTAATAATGTAAGGTATTTAAATTACATGATACAAGATAGCAAGCATTTCTATAAATATATAAAAGTGGCTAAAGTAAACATTGATCCTTTAAAGGAGGAGAAGGGGGATTTAGTAATGGGATATGAGGAAATGGCTAAGACATTGAATAGGTATTTTGTGTCAGTCTTCACAGTGGAGGTCACGAGTAACATGACAGTTATTGTCAAAGAGGCAAAGGAAGGTGAGGAACTGAAAACAATCATTATTACGGAAGAGGTAGTGTTGGGCAAGTTAATGGAGCCAAGGGTAGACAAGTCTCCTGGCCCTGATGGAATGCCTCCCAGGGTGCTAAAAGAAATGGCAGGAGGAATGGGGGAGCTGATTTCGGACTGAATTGAGAAGGAACTTCTTCACCCAGAGGGTGGTGAATCATGAATGTTTTTAAAGCTAAGATAATTTTTTGAGTCATAAAGGAATTAATAATTATGCTGAGAGGGCGGGTAAGTGGAGCTGAGGCCACTAAAAGATCAGCTGTGATCTTATTGAATGGTGGAGCAGGCTCAAAGAGCCAGATGGCCTACTCCTGCTCCTAGTTCTTATGTTCTTATGCTGTAACTATTTTTTAAATGATGGAATTGTACAACAGAACTTTACTGAAGCTTTTGTGTTGGTTGTAATGGGAAAAAAAAAATCTGTATTTCTTAACGTTGTTTTACTTGAGATTGTGCTTTTCAGGGACATAACTAAGTAATAAGTGAGGAAATAGTGTAGTGTAGAATTATAAACTTCTATCAATACATTAACTGTGGTCTTACTAAGCATTTATGATTTTTATTTCTTTATTTGGAGAAACAACTTCCTCCCATTTACTAACACAACCTTCGCCATCTCACCTGTTCAGGTAGATGTACATCAATTGGGTGTCATTCAAGGGCACAGCCTTGATGTTAACCTTGTCAAGGGGTTTCGAACCATCTAGCAAATGTGTCACAGCGTTAGAGGCCAATCTGTGAGCTGGGAATTGTTGAAGCAGTTTTATCAATTTACTGGTTGGAAGAGAATTAATCATCAGAAACCAAAGCACGATAAGACAAAAGATGTATACTGTAAATAATTGACTTATTGTAACCAACTGCAACCAAAAGCAATTGTAAATTCTCAATGGGCAAGAAGGCAGGTTCCAGCTACATCTATCACCACAATTGTTTCTTTACAGTTACGCTTGATGATGCAATCAAAATTGTTTAATAGTGTCAACCTAACTATCCAGTAGTGTCTTTCAGTGTGGTGGAAATATTTGCTTGAAGTATTCGAAGACAGGAGTGAAATGTAATTACTGCTGTGCATTGCCTCACAAGAAGTCAAACATTTCAGCTCTTATCTTAAGGTGGTGAGATTCACAGGAGATGAAATACAATGCATGGATACAATCCATTCTCTGCATGGATGTCCATCACTTCCGCAATATTCCACATCGATTGCTGTAGTGTTCTGAAAAGGAACATGGAAATGAGCATGCAAGGGTGGGAAAGATTCCTGGTCAGTTATGTAATGGCAGGAGATTGGAGACTCTATCATTGGTAACTGAAGCTCCAATATTGCATATAAGGTGTGTGTTGCCACAGCAATTTGATTTTCTCAGAGGCCCTGTTGAGTCATTGGTTCGATGGCCAATATGGACTAAATTGTTGCAAGTGACATTGGATTTGATTTCAGTCACTTTCTCCATCAGGCCAGTGGATTTTTAATTTTGGGAGGATGAAGAAGGAGGGTGTATGCCCAGCACTGTTTCACTCACTGTCAGACAGATAGACAGAAGGAGAAGACTGAGAGCTGAGTCTTAGAAGTTGAGCTGTACACTTTTTTTTCCCCCCCAGTGGTATTGTGAACATTACTTGTTCCCTCACCAACAACTTCAAACCCTTGTGAACCAGAGCGAAATCATTGACCATGTCCCTCCCTAAAGGCACCAATTTAGTTCATTTGAATAGAATTCTACAGTCAAACTCCAGAAAGTTTCTTAAATGCTGCATAAGCATTACCCAGAGAAAAATAGAAAATTGCAGTAGGGGCCATGGCCAAGTTCTCCTCCCCAAACAAGGGGCATATCCTTATCCAAGTGGCCTTTTGACACCTCTACCCACAATCCCAGCTTGATGTCAAACCTTCACATTCCAAACTAACATGACCACTTCTACAATATCTACCTGGAGAAAGGAGCCAATAGAGATGAGTTGTAATTGGAGACTGGGTGGGAGCTGAGCACGCAGGCCGTGTCCCGGAGTGAAGGCAGCATCACAAACATGGGATGGGCTGGGTCTTAGAGCAACAGGCAGACCGAAACACGAAGGGAATCCCGAGTCCCTGAATGGCATGAAGTGAAGCACATCCAAGTACAAGCGTGACTTACTACATTGTTGCTGAGTACCAATGAGGAGCGGACTGGAGGCTGAAGTGATGAAGTTGTTGGACTTCCTTCTGGTGCCATTTGCTGAGCTGCTGCTGTTTGGAATTTTTTTTTACCAGACTCTCATATAAATCCTTTTCACAATGTTGTAGCTACCTCATGCTAATTCATTCTCAGATACTGTAAGTAATGCTGCTACTTTCCTTTTAATCCTCTTTTGTATAACAACACTTTCTTTTTCCCCTATGTAAGATTTGTACCTGAGTACTTGTACCTGAAGATGGTGCCATTAAAAGGCAGCCATTGTAAAATCTTTTCACTGTACTTCTGTACTGGAGTACAAGTGACAATAAAGGATTTCCTGTTCTTCCCTGTGATACTCATTAGCAAATCTAACACTACTAACACAGAAAGGAGGCTTGAGAGAGAACAGGGAACTATGATCACTCAAGACTAACATCAGTCATTGGGAAATTTCTATTATTGTTGTAGTGAAAACTTGACAGGTTGAATCACATGGGATCCAGGGGAGCTCATCAATTGGATACAAAATTGGCTTAAAAGTTTGATTGCTTTTCAAACTGGGGGCCTATGTCCAACAGTGTGCTGCAATGATTGGTGCTGAGTCTACTGCTTTACATTTATATAAATGATATGGATGTGAGTATAGGAGGAATAGTTAGTAAGTTTGCAGATGACGCCAAAATAGGTGGTGAAGTGGACAGTGAAGATGATTATCTCAGGGTACAGCGGAACTTTGATCAGATGGGCCAGTGTGCCAAGATGTGGGAGATGGACTTTAATTTAGATAAATGTGAGGTCCTGCACTTTGGTAAGGAAAGCCAGGGCAGGACTTGTACATTTGATATTCGGACCCTGCGGAGCGTTGCCAAACAAAGAGACTTAGGGGTGCAGGTGCACAGTTCTGAGAAAGTGGAGTCACAGGTAGACAGAGTGGTGAAGAAGGTGTTTGACACACTTGCCTTCATTGGTCAGAACATTGAGTATAAGAGTTGCCACGCAAGGTTGTGGCTGTACAGGACATTGGTGAGGTCACTTCGAGAATACTGTGTACAATTCTGGTCACCCTTCTAAAGGAGGGACATTGTTAAACTTGAGACGGTGCAGAAAAAGCTAACAAAGATGTTGCTGGGATTGGAGGGTTTGAGCTAAAGGGAGAGACTGAATAGGCTGGGTTTTGTTTTGCCCATGGAACCATCAGATGCTGAAGGGTGACTTTATAGAGGTTTATAAAATCATGAGAGGCATTCTTAAGGTGAATAGCCAAGGTATTTTTCCTAAGGTGGTGATGTGGGGGGGTCAAAAACTAGAAGGCAAAGGTTTAAGATGTGAAGAGAGAGAGACTTACAAAGGACCTGAGGGATAAATGTTTCACACGGAGCATGGTGGGTGCATGGAATGAGCTGCCAGAGGAAGTGGTGGAAGCTGGTACAATTACAACATTTAAATGGCATCTGGATGGGTACATGAACAGGAAGGGTTTGGAGGGATATGTGCCAAATGGGACTAGGTCAGATTGGGATGTCTTGTTGGCTGAAGGGTCTGTTTCTATGTTCGATGATTCTGTCGCTGCACTCACTGTAAGAAAATGGCCAGTAGTCAAGTGAGGATTCCATGTGTGAAGTTTCACAAGTGAACAAATTTTAAAAGGATTTTTTTTTTGAGCCATGCTGCAAGTTTTTACAAGCCTTGAATCTTGTTGTGTATGAAGCATCACATAATCAGGATTAACAGTATACTTACATCTGCAAGTACACTGGGAGTTGTGGTGAATTTTGGAGGGGTGGGGTGGGTGGAGCACATAATTTTGGCCACAGAGTCACCCAGTGCTGAACTCTTCTGATTTCTTCATTGTTGGCGATTGTGGATATGATTTTATTTTGCTTCTGATGAAAGCTTTAATTCCTGGTTTGTCTGAGAATCTACAGGCGTCAGGCTCTCCCGAGTCCTTACCCAAGTTAGCCATTATATGTGAGAATTCTGATGATGGGTGTTGGCAAGTTGTATGACTGCAGGGGCATTGTGGCATGCATTTATACTCCTCTGCTATCCCAAAACAGGTCTTTCCAGCATGGGTCTCTGGACAATGATTAAAATCAGCAATCCAGTTTGACTTGTCCTTCTCCTATTTTCCTAACCTGTTGAGGGCAACTGTAGTCTATTTCTGCTGCTTTGAGTTAGAGCTGAGTGTACAATGCAATGTTTTTCGTGGCTCACCTATTCACTACTAAATGATACATTCAGGAGAGTAGTATGACAATTATATAAATCATATGTCCTTTTTCTTTATAGTACAGATATGTTTACACTATCCTTGAACTAAGTTAATGAATGGGAATGAATGAACCACTTTTTGTTTGGATTGTGATAGTTCAATTGTTCAAAATGATAAAAGTACTTTTTTATTTTAAAGATGCTGTTGAAGTATATGGACTGTAAAATTCTCAAATAGGCTGAGTGTGCAGAAAAAAATGTAGTTTTGAACTATATTGCCTTTTTTAAAGCAAAATACATGTTATACACAAGAGTGCACACAGTAACTCTTATTTTTGGCCAGTTTTGACAAAAGATTGTATTGAGATATCTGACTTGGTTTCGAGCAGATCACTAATTAGAGGCCAGCATTCCAAGATGAACATCTGTTTGCTTTTAAAAAAGTATACAACCAGAACACTGTACTTGAAACGATCGTTTCAGAAAGCTGAGCACTTGATGTGGAACTTTCAACTCATGCATGCCCCAAGCAGTTATGTCATTTACTCCTATATGTGTAAGGGTGTATCCACAATTGCTCTAACACTTTTTTGCAATCCTTCCAAATCTCAAATTTTCCATTATAGATGCAGTAGAAAAATTCATAGTCAAGTGGTTTGAAAGGCTTTTACTTTTGCAACTATGCAGAATAAGAGTTTTGAATATAACTCTTACTGGAGAATTCGATGAGGTTCAAATTGGAAACGTAGTTCCGAGGTAATTTCTGAATCGACAGTATTGAGCAAATGATGGAATTACAGAAAAAAAGGCCATAAATCAGGAAAAATAATTAATGCAAATAATTTTTTTTTAAAAATGCTGTTGAAGTTTATAAACAGCTACAGCACGTAAACTCTGTTAGTATGGCCATGCAGATGATCGAGGTGCTACTTAAGCAGCAAGTGAGAGATAAAATCAGGCATTTCAAATTCTGTTTTGTTGTGGTTACTGGCCGCTTCTTTATGGTGAGTAAGAAGGAAGGTTGATGTCATCATCAGTAATCCAACTAATCGGAACAATGCTAAAGATCAAACAGCTTTCCTGAAATTACTTTTGTTTTGTTACCATAGCAGCAAACTTGTGAGCAGGTTAATTATTAGATCTGCTGTTCTCATGGGAAGCTTTCGTATAATTGATGGATTTGTTAGCCCCCAAACAAATTTTGCACCTAATCATAGTTCAACAATGTATCAAAATCCTATTCGCTGTAATAAGGATCCGGAAGATCTGTTGTAGTGTTGGCTTCTGCATTGCACCAACAGGAAGTGGTAATACAAAATGAGCTATTTAATAAAATCACATTGAGGCAGCATGGTTGATTTTGCTGGATATTGGAATCCTATTCACAGGTCTGAGTCTTAATAGCAGTTTCTACAATCTGGGTTCAGGGACTTACCTGAACAGTATGTTTTGACAGTCCCAACTAGGTTGAGGAAAGTGATTGTAAAAAAAAACTAAGATTGTACAATTGGTTAGTCAGTAGTATTTTCCAATAAAATGCTTTCTGGTTTTCCCCTTCAAAGGATTGACATTTCCCTGAAATGCTATTTGCTCTCTGTAATTTGTAAAAATAACCTTTTCGCAGAGAGGGTGGTACGTGTATGGAATGAGCTGCCAGAGGAAGTAGTGGAGGCTGGTAAAACTGCAATATTTAACAGGCATCAGGATGGGTATATGAATAGGAAGGGTTTGAAGGGATATGGGCTGGGTACTGGCAGGTGGGACTAGATTGGGTTGGGATATCTGGTCGGCATGGACGAGTTGGACTGAAGGATCTGTTTCCATGCTGTATGTCTCTGATTCTATGACTTTAAGTCTCATTGAACCTAATTTCATTCTTATCAATGAGCTACCTGCTGCAATGGTGCAGAAGAGGCCCATATATATACTTGGAAGAGGGGACTTTGACTTTTAGTTTCTGTTTCTTTTGTCCAAGGCATGTGTGTCATTTTTACAGCACCTTCTCTGATTGACTGACCAAGGACACTGTTAAACTGTAAGGGTAAAGCAGTTGCTGGATGGACTTATTGAACTTGGCTTCTGAAAGTTTGCAATCGGCTTTCCTGAAGGGCATGTTGCAAATGTAGGAAGTAACTTAAAATGTTTCTGTATCAATCAATATTTAAACTAATTTGACAAAAGATAGGATAAATAAGACAAATTGACAGTCTTTTTTCCTGGGTTGGGGGGAGTCCAAAACTAGGGGGAATAGGTTTAGGGTGAGAGGGGAAAGATCTAAAAGAGACGTATGGGGTAACTTTTTCACACCAGAAGGTGGTGCGTGTATGGAATGAGCTGCCAGAGGAAGTGGTAGACGCTGGTACAATTAAAACATTTTAAAAGGCATTTGGACGGATACATGAATAGGAAGCGTTTGGGGGGGTATGGGCTAAGTGCTGGCAAATGGGACTAGATAAGGTTGGGCTATCTGGTGGCCATGGGCAAGTTTGACTGATCTGTTTCCATACTGTATGTCTTTATGGCTCTATGAATCTAAACGATAAGTTTAAAATAAACTTAATTGAATGCTTTTGAAATTGAAGGGGTGCTGGGCAAATAGTTCTTGAGTGGGAGGCTATGCAGAGAGGGTTGACTGGAACACTGTAGATGTGAAGAATTGACAGAAAACTGGCTTCACCCCTTCAAGGCTTGATGAACAATGAGCTATAAATTCCTGAGCTTGTGTAAACCTCAAAATGATAGCAATTGGATATTTTTGGACTTGTAATGAAGCTGTCCATGTCTGTGCGCAACAGGATCTGGGCAACATCCAGGTTTCGGCTGACAAGTGGCAAACAACATTCACATCACACAAACACCAAACAATTACCATCTCCAACAAGCCAGAATCTAACCATTACACCTAAATAATCAATGGCATTACCGTTACTGCATTCCTGACTGTCAACATCCTGGGTGTTATCATTAACTAGAAACTGAACTGGACTATTTTAATAAATATAGTGGCTATGAGAGGTCAGAAGCGAGGAATCTTGTGATAGTAACTCACTTCCTGATTGTCCAAAGCCTGTCCACTATAAAGCAGAAGTTAGACGTATGATAGAATGTTCCACACTTGCTTGAAAGAAGACTGCTCCAACAAAAGTCAAGAAGGTTGACACCATCCAGGGCAAAGCAGCTTGATCGCTGGTACCATGTCCACACTCTCCTTCCACTATCAATACTCAGCAGCGGCTGTTTGTACCATCCACAAGATGCACTACAGAAATTCACCTAAGTTCCTTAGAAGGCACCGTCCGAACCAATGACCACTTTCTTGTTGGAAGGACAACAGCAGAAGATAATGGGAACACCACCATCTGCAAGTTCCTTTCCAAGCTACTCACTTTACTTGGAAGTATATTGCTGGTCCTTCAATATCATTGGAACAAAGTCCTTGAACTCGCCCTCATGGCATTGTGGGTACATCTACTCAAAATAGACTGCAAGGGTTCAAGAAGGCTGGCTGATCCCATTGTGAATGGCAGTGACCACATCTGCAGCAAGTGTTGGTTGCTGGAAGAACTCCGGATCAGAGTTGATGATCTGGAATCTGAGCTTCAAACACTGCGGCACATCCGGGAGGGGGGAGTTACCTGGACGCTTTGTTTCAGGAGGCAGTCACACCTGCGAGATTAAGTAATTCAGATTCAGCTAGTGATCAGGCACATCAGAGTGTGACTAAGTGAGGCAGGTAGGGGGAACCTGAGTTCAGGAGTGGCGGAGCCTCAGACCTTGACCTTGTCCAACAGGTACAAGATTCTTGCTCCCTGTTCGGATGAGGAAAAGGGCTCTGGACAGGATGAGCCAACTGACCAAGGCACCATAGTGCAGAAGGCCATTCAAGAGGGGGGAGCTAATAGACAAGTAGTGGTTATAGGGGATTCTATAATTAGGGGGACAGATAGTATCCTTTGCAAGCTGGATCGGGAGTCTCGCATGGTGTGTTGCCTGCCTGGTGCCAGGGTGCGGGACATCTCTGACCGGCTTGAAAGGATATTAGAGCGGGAGGGGGAGGATTCAGTTGTTGTGGTCCACATTGGTACTAACAACACAGGCAAGACTAGGGTGGAGGACCTGTTTGGGGATTGCGCAGCACTAGGCAGAAAATTGAAGCACAGGTCCTCAAGGGTCATAATCTCCGGATTACTGCCCGAGCCACGTGCCAATTGGCATAGGGACAAGAAAATTAGGCAAGTAAACACGAGGCTAAGGGATTGGTGTGGGAAAGAGGGATTCCACTTCATGGGGCATTGGCATCAGTTTTGGAACGGGGGGATCTGTACCATTGGGACGGTCTCCACCTGAACAGATCAGGTACCAATGTTCTAGCAAAGAGGATAAATAGGGTGGTCAGTAGGACTTTAAACTTCTGAGTTGGGGGGAAGGGAAAGTGAAAGCAACAGGGAGTATGGCGTTAAATGGAAAGATAAGCAGCAGGATAGCATGTGTCCAGGCGGCTTTAAAATTGAGGCAGACTGGGAATGCAGAAAAAAGCAAGGATAACTTAGGACATCATATGACTTCCAATATCTCTAATGATAAGAAAGTTAGCATTAAGGCACTTTACCTGAATGCTCGTGGCATTCATAACAAAGCAGATGAACTAATGGCACAGATCATAGTGAATGATTATGATGTGGTAGGCATCACAGAGACTTGGTTACAGGGGGGTTAGGACTTGCAGTTAAACCTCCAAGGATTTTCAACTTATCGAAAAGACAGGGAGGTGGGCAGAGGGGGTGGGGTTGCCTTGTTAGTTAAGAACAAATTAAATCTATGGCACTGAATGACATAGCGTCGGATGATGTGGAGTCTTTGTGGGTGGAATTGAGGAACCACAAAGGCAAAAAAACCATAATTGGAGTTGTGTACAGACCTCCTAACAGTGGTCAGGACCAGGGATGCAACATGTACCGGGAAATAGAGAAGGTATGTCAGAAAGGCAAGGTCACAGTGATCATGGGAGACTTCAATATGCAGGTGGACTGGGTAAATAATGTTGCCAGTGGATCCAAAGAAAGGGAATTCATGGAATGCTTACAGGATGGCTTTTTGGAACAGCTTGTCATGGAGCCCACAAGGGAGCAGGCTATTCTGGACCTAGTGCTTTGCAATGAACCAGACTTTATAAAAGATCTTAAAGTAAGGGAACCCTTAGGAAGCAGCGATCATAACATGGTAGAGTTCAGTCTGGAGTTTGAAAGAGAGAAGGCAAAATCGGAAGTAATGGTGTTACAGTTAAATAAAGGTAATTATGAGGGCATGAGAGAGGAACTGACAAAAATAGACTGGAAGCAGAGGCTAGCGGGGAAGACAGTAGAGCAAAAATGGCAGGAGTTTGTGGGTATAATTGAGGACACTGTACAGAGGTTCATCCCCAAGAAAAGAAAGCTTATCCGGGGAGGGATTAGACAACCATGGCTGACAAAGGAAGTCAGGAAATGTATTAAAGAGAAAGAGAGATCCTATAAAGTGACCAAGAGCAGTGGGAAATCAGAAGATCAGGAAGGCTACAAAAACAAACAGAGGATAACAAAGAGAGTAATAAGAAAGGAGAGGATCAAATATGAAGGTAGGCTAGCCAATAATATTAGCAATGATAGTAAAAGTTTCTTTCAATACATAAGAAACAAATGACAGTAAAAGTAGACATTGGGCCACTTCAAACTGATGCAGGAAGCCTAGTGATGGGAGATAAGGAAATAGCAGGAGAACTTAACAAGTACTTTGCGTCAGTTTTCACAGTGGAAGACATGAGTAATATCACAACAATTAAAGGGAGTCAGGGGGCTGAGTTGAGTATGGTTGCCATTACAAAAGAGAGAGTGCTAGAAAAGCTAAAAAGTCTTAAAATTGATAAATCTCCTGGCCCGATGGGGTACATCCTAGAGTTCTGAGAGAGGTGGCTGAGGAAATAGCTGAGGCATTGGTTGAGATCTTTCAAGAGTCACTGGAGTCAAGGAAAGTCCCGGATGATTGGAAGATCGCTGTTGTAACCCCCTTGTTCAAGAAAGGATCAAGACAAAAGATGGAAAATTATAGGCCAATTAGCCTAACCTTGGTTGTTGGTAAAATTCTAGAATCCATCATTAAGGATGAGGTTTCTAAATTCTTAGAAGAGCAGGGTCTGATTAGAACAAGTCAACATGGATTTAGTCAGGGGAGGTCATGCCTGACAAACCAGTTGGAATTCTTTGAAGAGGTGACAAGTAGGTTAGACCAGGGAAACCCAGTGGATGTGGTCTATCTAGACTTCCAAAAGGCCTTTGATAAGGTGCCACACGGGAGGCTCCTGAGCCAGGTGAGGGCCCATGGTGTTCGAGGTGAGCTACTGGGATGAATTGAGGATTGGTTGTCTGACAGAAGGCAGAGAGTTGGGATAAAAGGTTCTTTTTTGGAATGGCAGCTGGTGACGAGCGGTGTCCCGCAGGGTTCAGTGTTGGGGCCGCAGCTGTTCGCATTATATATTAATGATCTGGATGAAGGGACTGGGGGCATTCTAGCGAAGTTTGCCAATGATACGAAGTTAGATGGACAGGCAGGTAGTACTGAGGAAGTGGGGAGGCTACAGAAGGATCTAGACAGTCTGGGAGAGTAGTCCAGGAAATGGCTGATGGAATTCAAAGTGAGCAAATGCGAGGTTTTGCACTTTGGCAAAAAGAATAAAAGCATAGACTACTTTCTAAACGGTGAGAAAATGCGTAAAGCCAAAGTACAAAGGGATCTGGGAGTGCTAGTCGAGGATTCTCTAAAGGTAAACATGCAGGTTGAGTCCGTGATTAAGAAAGCGAATGCAATGTTGTCACTTATCTCAAGAGGGTTGGAATATAAAAGCACCGTTGTGCTACTGAGACTTTATAAAGCCCTGGTTAGGCCCCATTTGGAGTACTGTGTCCAGTTTTGGTCCCCACACCTCAGGAAGGACATACTGGCACTGAAACGTGTCCAGCGGAGATTCACACGGATGATCCCTGGAATGGTTGGTCTAACATATGAGGAACGGCTGAGGATCCTGGGATTGTATTCATTGGAGTTTAGAAGATTAAGGGGAAACTTAATAGAGACGTACAAGATAATACATGGCTTGGAAAGGGTGGACGCTAGGAAATTGTTTCCGTTAGGCGAGGAGACTAGGACCCGTGGACACAGCCTTAAAATTAGAGGGGGTCAATTCAGAACAGAAATGCGGAGACATTTCTTCTGCCAGAGAGTGGTAGGCCTGTGGAATTCATTGCCGCAGAGTGCAGTGGAGGCCGGGAAGCTAAATGTCTTCAAGGCAGAGATTAATAGATTCTTGTTGTCTCGAGGAACTAAGGGCTACGGGGAGAATGCGGGTAAGTGGAGTTGAAATGCCATCAGCCATGATTGAATGGCGAAGTGGACTAGATGGGCCGAATGGCCTTACTTCCACTCCTATGTCTTATGGTCTTAAGGCAGCTCATTATCACCTTCTCAAAGGCAGCTAGGAGTGTGCATTAAAATGACAGCGAACTTGTAATGCCCCCTCCCCGTGAGTGAATTTTAAAAGTTTTTGAAAATGAGGTGATTGCAATGTTGACTTCCTTTGTGCATTTTAGAAGTGGAAAATGCTGAGAAGGTCTACTGAACAGTTATTAATCTGGAAGAGCTGTTGTATAAATACCACTTTGTAAGAATTAGTTCCTTTATTAGATTAGATTAGATTAGACTTAGTGTGGAAACAGGCCCTTCGGCCCAACAAGTCCACACCGACCCGCCGAAGCGCAACCCACCCATACCCCTTACCTAACACTACGGGGAATTTAGCATGGCCAATTCACCTGACCCGCACATCTTTGGACTGTGGGAGGAAACCGGAGCACCCGGAGGAAACCCACGCAGACACGGGGAGAATGTGCAAACTCCACACAGTCAGTCGCCTGAGGCGGGAATTGAACCCAGGTCCCTGGCGCTGTGAGGCAGCAGTGCTAACCACTGTGCCACCGTGCTGCCCTAAATATAACGTCAATTAGGAATGAAATTTAATCGTAAGGTATTCAATTAAAGTTATAAATGTCATAGGTATCAATAGGTGGCCAAGCGGTGTAAGGTGCATTGCTGGGAATAATTATCTAAGTGAAAGCTGTGTGCTGGTAAATGTTTTTGTTTGTTCATGAATTTGTGACCATTTTCTTAATATATTAGATTTTTTTTTAAACTAATTGTGCCTGTCTCAATGCAAGTTGAAATGAGGGCAAATTTAAATTATGACTGGGTTTTCCCTCTTAACAATTTGATTTATTCCTTTTTCTTTTTTACTCTCATCTCTTACTGAGGTTGCTGAAGGATGGTCCCCAAGCCTTAGTTTTGATTGCAATTATTAAAAAATAAACCTATGGCAAAAACCTTTTAAAGTGAATTAACTGCTGGATTTATTAACAAAATAGTAAAAAGATGAAGAAAATGCTGCACTCTTCCATGCACATACAAGATATTAAGGGTGACTGAACAGAAGAAGGGAGAGATTGTGTATTACAAGTTTAGGTAAAGATCAGTTCACATGAGTTACAGCTTCCGGAACATCTGTATCCAGCAATAATTTTCTCATTGAGCTAATGACAATTATTTTCCTCCTTGCAGGGAAAATTTGACTTCTTTCCAGCCAGGAATTTTAAAAGCAGGGATGGGAGAGTGTGAGACAGCTGCTAACTCAGCCAGGGATCCAGAAATTCAGGCAATGCTCTGAGCACATGGGTTCAGTTCCCACAGCTGTGCATGGCAGAATTTTAAGGCAATTAATAAATCTGGAAGTAAAAAAGTTGATTTAACAGTAATTCTGAAAGAATTGTCAGTTGTCATTCAGAAAAAAAACCCCATCTCGTTCACTGATGTCTTTCAAAGAAGGAAAATCTGCCGGACTGACCTGGTCTGGCCTACAGGTAACTCCAGACCCATAGCAATGTGGTTGAGTCTTAAGTGCCTCCAAAAAAGCTGTGGTAAGCCTCTCACTTCAGGGGCAATTAGGGTTGTCCAACAAAGGTTGACCATGCTAGAGACAATTTCACTCAAACCTTTCACCCTGACTTTAATTCATCTGGACCATCTTGGACATCTCTCCTTCCTGGACTTCTCCGTCTCCACCTCCAGCAACCGACTCAACACGGACATCTATTTCAAAGCCACTGACTCCCACAGCTACCTGGACTACACCTTCTCCCAACTCCCCTCCTGTAAAAACACTATCCCTTACTCTCAATTCCTCCACCTCTGCCATATCGGCTCCCAGGTGGAGCCATTCCACTTCAGGACATCCCAGATGGCCTCCTATTTCAGGAGCCACAATTTGCCCTCCCACGTGATCAACAGTGCCCTCCAGCACATCCCTTCCACTTCCCACGCCTCCACCCTTGAACCCCACTCGTCCAACCACAACAAGGATAGAAGGGCTGCATGGTGGCTCAGTGATTAGCACTGCTGCCTCACATTGCCAGGGACCTGTGTTCACTTCCACCCTTGGGCGACTGTGTGGAGTTCAAACATTCTCCCCATGTCTGCGTGGGTTTCTTCCGGGTGCTCCAGTTTCCTCCCACAATCCAAAGGTGTGCAGATTTGGTGAATTTGCTATGCTAGGTTAGGGGGACTGTGTCTGGGTGGGTTACTGTTCAGAGAGTCAGTGTGAACTTGTTGGGCCGATGGGCCTGTTTCCATACTGTAGGGATTCTTAAAAAAAACTTTGCTCACCTTCTATCCCACCAAACTCTCAGATGCAATGCATCGTCCTCCACCATTTCCGCCACCTTACAATCAGATCCTACCTTCGGAAATTTATTTCCCTCCCCACCCCATCTGCATTCTGCAGAGGCCATTCACTCCTTGACTCCCTCATTAGGTCTACGCACCTGACCAACCCACCCTCCTACCTGACACCTTCCCTTGCTGCCGCAAGAGTTGTAACACTTGCAACAAACCTCCCCCCTCAGCTCTGTCCAAGGCACTAAAGGATCTTTTCATATCAGGCAGAGATTTTTCTGTATATCCACCCACCTTATTTACTGTGTCCGTTGCTCTCGATGTAGTCTTCTCGACACTGGGGAGACAGGGCGCCAATCCGTGGAGCATTTAAAGGAATATCTCTGGGATACACGCACCCAACACTTCAACTTCCCCCTCCCACTCTATTAAAGACATACAATTCCTGGGCCGCCTCCACCACCAAATCTAAGCCAACCGACACCTGGAGGAAGGACACCTCATCTTCCGCCTTGAGACCCTCCAAGCACACAGCATCAACATCGACTTCACTAGTTTCCAAATTTCCCCTCCCTATCCCCCCCCCACACCTCATCCCAGATCCAATCCAATTCAGCACCACCCTCTTGATCTGTCCAACCTGTCCATCTTCCTTCCCATCTATCTGCTCCACCCTCCTCACCGTCCTATCTCAATCATCCCCTATCTGCATCTACCTTCCCAGGTACCTACCCCCCACCCAGCCCCATCCCCATCCCCATCCCCCTATTTATTTCTTACACTCACTCACTCCTGATGAAGGCTTATACTGGAAGTGTTGATTCTCCTGCTTCTTGAATGCTGTATGACCTGCTGTGGCTTTTCCAGCGCCACCCTTTTCAACTCTGACTCTATATTCCTCATTTTCCCTCGTGCCAGAGACAACTACATTCCTTGGAATACTAAAGCTTTCCCTCTGGAAACAGCAACTGACGTAGACGTGTGAAAAAGAAAGGTCATCAGCATGCTACCTCTGTGGGCTAATCGAGTGATCATTAAATTGACAAGATTGGAGCTTGACCTTCCCCATTTGAGTTTCCATTATGAGATGAAAGTGTTAACACTGATAATGAGTCACGGTCAAAAACAGAAATGGCTGGATAAACTCCAATCTGGCAGCAGAAAGCAGAATCAACGTTTCAAGTCCAGTGACCCTCCTTCAGAAATTATTGTCATTAGGAGAAGGTGGTATACATGCTGAAGATAGAGTTTAGCAAGGTGTGTGTGTATGTGTGGGGGTGTGATGGCAGGATAAAAGAGTAAGCAATAGGTGGAAAGGGAATTCAGAGACAGAAAACAGTAATTGGATGGACAAAGAGATGGATATTAGTGAGCTGGGAAGAAAGAAAAGCTGATAATAGGGACCATTTGTTGGTGAAAATAAGTTGGTTGGCTGTAATGAAAGCAGCTCATATGATGGCAGAGTCAGGGCTGTGGCAGTGGGGAAACAACATGGAAGAAGATGCTCAGTCTCAAAACCTCATGAACTCTCTCCCTGTTCTGACTTCCTGGCTTCAGCTTTACGACCTAGCCACAATCTGAAGAAAGGTCACTGGACTGGAAACATTAACTCTGCTTTCTCTCCATAGATGCTGCCAGACCTGCTGAGTTTTTTTGACCATTTCTGTTTTTGTTTCAGATTTCCAGTATCCAGCAGCTTTTTTCCAATGAGTTTTCCTTTGTTGAGAGCTAGCTGAAAGCAGATGGATCATCTCCAAGTACTTTGTGTCAGCTTTGGCTTTATGCCTGGACAATACAGGGAGTTCAGGAGCTATTGGAAGTACAACCATGTGATCATCAGCCATTTTGAATCCAGCAAGGTTGTCCTTTTATTTTAAAAATGAATTTAAGTCCAAAACCATGCAAGAAAACCATTTTCTTTGGGATTTCTCTTCATGCTCTCTGGCATGACAACAATTCATGAGCATTTTGTTATAGTATGTTAGGTGTAATGCACAAGGCACAATTACCTGACAGTGAAACATATAATAAACTAAGGAAAAAGGATCAGTTCAGTGAATATATTTGGAGAAAGGGCACAAAATAATTATTGGGATAGGACAGAATTTTAATCTTTTGTCTAGTCTCTTCAGTTTTGTTTCAACCAAGTTTTACTGGCAGTTGTAGCAGCTTTTGGTTTTTGCTTCTAAAATATTAAATTATTCCTGGACCACACCAGTATTGAGAACAGTTAGAATCTGGCACATCCTCTTACTTTAGCAACTGCCATTGCACCATCTTGCACATAATTAGTTTTCTCGCATGCAGACGTCAATCTCATAGTACAGCAATACATATGTGAGAAATGCCTGCTGAATCCTGAACAGCCCAATTAGTGCAGTTATTTTAGATTTTTTTTTCTACTTTTGAATGAAAATAGGTAATTTTCAAAGCGTAATCTTGTTTGTGCTGTGGTTATGTTGCTGTATGTCTTAGGGCCAGTCAGTGTTCCACTGCTTTCTTCAGTTTACTTGTTTGAACTTGTGTATCTCTGGATAGGTAGCTGTTTTTTTTTGAAGAATAAAATCAGGGATCAAAATTCTGGAATTTGAGCAGATCACTGATCTCTCCTCAATGAGAAGGTAAAGAGGTTCATCACCATAATTCTATTTGTTTTAAAATAGTGATGGAAAAGGATAGACCAGATCTAAAAGTTGACGTTCTAAATTGGAAAAAGGCCAATTTTGACGGTATTAGGCAAGAACTTTCGAAAGCTGATTGGGGGCAGATGTTCGCAGGTAAAGGGACAGCTGGAAAAAGGGAAGCCTTCAGAAATGAGATAACAAGAATCCAGAGAAAGTATATTCCTGTCAGGGTGAAAGGGACGGCTGGTAGGTATAGGGAATACTGGATGACTAAAGAAATTGAGGGTTTGGTTAAGAAAAAGAAGGAAGCATATGTCAGGTATAGACAGGACAGATCGAGTGAATCCTTAGAAGAGTATAAAGAAAGTAGGAGTATACTTAAGAGGGAAATCAGGAGAGCAAAACATGAGATAGCTTTGGCAAACAGAATTAAAGCGAATTCAAAGGGTTTTTACAAATACATTAAGGACAAAAGAGTAACTAGGGAGAGAATAGGGCCCATCAAAGATCAGCAAGGCGGCGTTTGTGTGGATCCACAGAAAATGGGGGAGATACTAAATGAATATTTTGCAACAGTATTTACTGTGGAAAAGGATACGGAAGTTATAGACTGTAAGGAAATAGATAGTGATATCTTGCAAAATGTCCAGATTACAAAGGAGGAAGTATTGGATGTCTTGAAACGGTTAAAAGTGGATAAATCCCCAGGACCTGATCAGGTGTACCTGAGAACTCTGTGGAAAGCTAGAGAAGTGATTGCTGGGCCTCTTGCTGAGATATTTGCATCTTTGATAGTCACAGGTGAGGTGCCGGAAGACTGGAGGTTGGCAACCGTGATGCCACTGTTTAAGAAGGGCGGTAAAGACAAGCCAGGGAACTATAGACTGGTGGGCATGACCTCAGTGGTGGGCAAGTTGTTGGAGGGAATCCTGAGGGACAGGATGTACATGTATTTGGAAAGGCATGGACAGATTCAAGATAGCCAACATGGCTTTGTGCGTGGGAAATCATGTCTCACAAACTTGATTGAGTTTATTGAAGAAGTAACAAAGAAGATTGATGAGTGCAGAGCAGTAGATGTGATCTATATAGACTTCAGTAAGGCGTTCGAACAAGGTTCCCCATGGGAGACTGATTAGCAAGGTTAGATCTCATGGAATACAGGGAGAACTAGCCATTTGGATACAGAACTGGCTCAAAGGTAGAAGACAGAGGGTGGTGGTGGAGGGTTGTTTTTTCAGACTGGAGGTCTGTGACCAGTGTAGTGCCACAAGGATTGGTGTTGGGCCCTCTACTTTTTGTCATTTACATAAATGATTTGGATGCGAGCATAAGAGGTACAGTTAGTAAGTTTGCAGATGACACAAAAATTGGAGATGTAGTGTACAGCGAAGAGGGTTACCTCCAATTACAACAGGATCTGGACCAGATGGGCCAATGGGCTGAGGACTGGCAGATGGAGTTTAATTCAGATAAATACGAGGTGCTGCATTTTGGGAAAGCAAATCTTAGCAGGACTTATACATCACTGGTAAGGTCCTAGAGAATGTTGCTGAACAAAGACCTTGGAGTGCAGGTTCATAGCTCCTTGAAAGTGGAGTTCACAGGTAGATAGGATAATGAAGAAGGCATTTGGTATGCTTTCCTTTATTGGTCAGAGTATTGAGTACAGGAGTTGGGAGGTCATGTTGCAGCTGTACAGGACATTGGTTAGGCCACTGTTGGAATATTGCATGCAATTCTGGTCTCCTTCCTATTGGAAAGATGTTGTGAAACTTGAAAGGGTTCAGAAAAGATTTACAAGGATGTTGCCAGAGTTGGAGGATCTGAGCTACAGGGAGAGGCTGAATAGGCTGGGGCAGTTTTCCCTGGAGCATGGGAGGCTGAGGGATGACGTTATAGAGGTTTACAAAATTATGAGGAGCATGGATAGGATAAATAGGCAAAGTTTTACCCTGGAGTCGGGGAGTCCAGAACTGGAGGGCATAGGTTTAGGGTGAGAGGGGAAAGATATAAAAGAGATGTAAGGGGCAATCTTTTCACACAGTGCGTGGTACGTGTATGGAATGAGATGCCAGAGGAAGTGGTGGAGGCCGGTACAATTGCAACATTTAAAAGGCATTTGGATGGGTATATGAATAGGAAGTGTTTGGAGGGATATGGGCCGGGTGCTGGCATGTGGGACTAGATTGGGTTGGGATATCTGGTCGGCATGGACAGGTTGGACCGAAGGGTCTGTTTTCATGCTGTACACCTCTATGACTCTGTCTTCCAAGCAGAGGTAGCTATTTGATGGTCAGACTAATTGATGTGATCCAGTTTCTCATTGGCAGTCTGCTTGTTTATAATGAGACAGCTAGCACAATGGGAAGCTAATAGGCATAAGAAAGATAAAGGCAAAGAGACTCGTGGGATTTGTGAGCAAGGGCAGACAGGGTAAGCGCTGCTATGGATGTGCAGCTCTGACTCTGTTTAAGTCTTAATTCAGAATGGTAGTAGTGGGGAATAACTTACGTCACACCCTTACTATAAGTTGCTTCGCAGGAACTTATAAAACAAAATGCTATGCCTCATGAAGGAATACTGAGGCAAATGATCAAGTTTTGGTCAAATCGTTTTGAAGGTATCTTGTAGGGATGGAAAGGGTGGTACAGAGTTGGGGAGAAGTGTAGAGAGTGAATTCCAGTGTTCAGAGCCAATAATGGGGCAATTTAAATTGTGAACACTCAAGGATGCTAGAATTAGAGGTGCACAGGGATCTTGGATGGTTTGTTGAGCTGGAGGAGATTACAATGGTGAAAACGGTGAGAGCACTGGGATTTTCAGTCGACATTACCTGAACCCACCTAGGTCAGCTACCAGGAATGGAGATGGCTGTGAGTTAAGACACTGGCAGCAAATGTTTGGATTACTACCAATATTATGAAGGGCAGTAAATGGGAGAGCATTGGAATTGTTGAGTCTGGAGTTTACAAGTGAGGATTTCTGCAGCAGATGAGCTGAGTTGGGTGAAGTCGCACAATGTTGCGGTGTTGAAAGTGAACAGTTTTCATGTTCAGAGGCATCAGTCAACTATGGCACTGAGAGTATGAACAGAATGGTATGATTTCAGCATATTACCATGGTGTCGGGTGGAGTTGATAGTTATGGAACAGAGGGGAGTAGGGACTGAAAACAAAAGCTTCTGTCTTCCCATATTTACTTTTCATTGCTCCGTCATTGGCAGTTGTGCTTTCAGTTGCTTAGATCCCAAATGCCAGAATATCCTCCCTGTCTGCCCAACTCGTTTTGAATCTTTAAGAAGTTCTGCCACATCTCTAACTAAATGTTTGGTCAATTGACCTGTTCTCCTCCAATGGCTTGGTCCTACTTTGTCTTATATCACTGTTGTGAAGAGGTTTGGAACTTCTATTATGTAAGTGGTGCTATATAAATGTACGTTGATGAAAATCAAAATATTGGTACTTATTGTATGAAGTGTAGCTTGATTCCTTATCTATGTCCTTCACCTCCCTTTCACGCTCACCTAGTTGGTAATTTCACTGTGACTTTGTGCTGGTCACTGTCTCCCAGATGGGAAGAAGGGAGCCACACTAGCAGATGACCTGTGCCTGATCATGCCGTTGTCACATACTTGTGAAACTAAAGATAACTTTGCTAACTTAGTCTGGAATAAAGAATGTTATGTGAAAGGATCTCATGAAAGGAAAAGAAGAATGAGACAGCAGTAACTGAGTGAAAGAAAAATTGCATGGTAACAGTAAATTAATGTATTCCCCTAGCCCCAGTAATTTTGTTCTTCTTGATTACATTCTTGTTGTACTGTTACTATTCCTGAATGGGCACTTCAGTTGATTGCAGATTTTGCAATCCAAAACTTTAGGTACTTTTAAAGCCAATGATGGGGAAGTGTGTGCATGTGAGCCAAGTCATGAATGCAAAAGCCAATCACAGTCCACTGAACTCATTCTATCTGGTGAATTCCTTACTTTCAGCCCCCATTTATAAGCCCTCTGGATCAAATATCTTTCGCCCTTATTTTCCATGATCTTATTAATGTTTTTTTTTGTCTTGACGAGAGATTTCCTCATTTTTATTACACCTCTTTCTGAGCTGTATAGTGGCTTCTTTAATTAACTGCCCAAATGTTTGGAAATGTGGAATCATTTTCTGACCTTTGGAATTGAAATCTGTTCCGCCTGAAGAGTGCAGTCATTTTACAGCAGGAAAATGGGAACAAAGTTCCCTGTATGTTGTCCAAGGACGAAGGATTATTTTAGGAGCAAGCCAGGAGGCCTGTAGCTGGTTGCTGGGAGATGGAGTGCACAGCAGCTAACACTTCAAGTCACTCAAACATCGCGTATTGGTAAACAGTAGTGTTAAAATCCAAAATTAAATTTGCATAAACTTTATGAAGCTATATCCAACAAAGATATTGTGAGGGAATTTTGATTCAGAACCGCTCTTGCTGTTAGTTTGTTGCTACAACACCTTCAGTCTTTGCATATCCAAGGCATCATTCTGGGGCAGCCAACAGAACCGAGCACTATCACAAAGAATGTAGCTATTTAAAAATGAAGAAAAGAGCTTTCAAAGATCCTTTGGCGCTGTGATTATTAAGACACAAAAGTAGATTTCCCTTTTTCCAATTCAGTGATGCACTTAGAAGGAATGGATGGAAAAATTTGTGCCGTTTGTGTCTAATTTTGTGATTTAAAGCTTTTACCCCAGTCAGTCACCCATGATTTCAAATCAAACCCTACTTTTTCAAAATGAACTGCGTTTTCAGTTTTGGGGAATCTGATTTTTGAGGAGTTAGAATTATGAAGCTTTGTAAAAGGGGTTTTTGAGCTTTTTAATTCCATAATTGGTATTGAGAAACAAAAGGAAAGTCCCTCCACAACAGGAATCCAGCAACTGACCTCCGGCTGATTGGCACTAGTCCAGTATTTCTGGTAATGTCCCCTTATATAGCTCCTAAAGAAAGAAGTTAAATGTGTATAATATCTGTTATGACTGCCCAAGACTGTTATGCCAATTAATTATTTTCAAGGAGTAGTCACTACTCTTTTTCCCAGTCATGTGTAGAATACAAGTGTCACAAACAGCAAAGAGATAAGTAACTAGCTAATCTGTTTTGGTCATGATGATGATGGTGGTTGAGAAAAAGATTAGCCGGGACACCAACAGAACTACCAATATTTTGTTCTTATCTTTCACCTGTATTTAATGCCCCAACTAAAAGTTGGTCTCTCTGACAGTGTAACACATTCTCAGTGGTGCACTGTAAGTATCAGCTTAGATTAGGTGCTCAAGTCTTGAATCCAATCTGGAATCAATCACCTTCTGCCTTTGGTTGAGGCTTCTGTGAGAAATGATCATTTGGACTTTTCAAATTAGACATGCTTTAGTTAGATTCTGTGGTAATGAGTGAACAGTTTTGTCAGGTTTGTGTCTTGAAAGACTATTCTTTGACTACAATTGTTGTTTAACAGCATAATCTGGTCCAAATTGCTGAGATTCAATATATCCTAATTTATTAAATGCAAATTGCGTGGCATGACATTGCTATCCTTAAGCGATAGGCACCCACTAAATGTGACAGAAAAGTTGGGACTTGTCCAGTTTAGTACAACTACATCTTTAACAGTTGATACACCTTAATTACTGCTAAACAGCCACTCCAAGAATGAAAATGAACTTTTATAAGTATAGTCCTTTATCCCATTAGACTTTGATTATTGTCAGAAATAATAAGTAAAAGCTATTTTATCCTCAGTGTCAATTGTGCACTTTGTTAAAAGCTTTATTTTGCTATCTGTGCATGATTTGACATTCAATTAAATTATCCATCTTCTACTCATTCTGTTAGTCATTAATGAGTCATCAATCCGGTCAAGGAAATACACAATTGCTTGCTCTTTTCATAAAAGCGCCAGAACCACTGGAAAGGGTGCTATGTTATTTACTTTGTAATACAGTAAGTTGCAGAATCCTACAGATAATCTCTGGCCAGGTTCAAATGCAGTAAACATCTGTCATTCATTGAAGCTGAAAATGTGTTGCTGGAAAAGCGCAGCAGGTCAGGCAGCATCCAAGGAACAGGAAATTCGACGTTTCGGGCATAAGCCCTTCTTCAGGAAAGAAGGGCTTATGCCCAAAACATCAAATTTCCTGTTCCTTGGATGCTGCCTGACCTGCTGCGCTTTTCCAGCAACATATTTTCAGCTCTGATCTCTAGCATCTGCAGTCCTCACTTTCCCCTGTCATTCATTGAAAGCAAGGTTCCAGCCCATTTCTTCCTATTGAGGGCACGGAACGTCAACGAAGTCACAAAAAGAGTATTAAAGTTGCTTTGGATCATCTCAAAAATGGTTACTTTTCTTTTGAGCTTTGACCATCACAAACCTCATGCATGCACTTTTCAGAAAGCTTGCAAAATTATTTGAAAAAAACTTTGAATTGTTTGAAAAAAAACTCTTTCCTCATGTCAGAGGGAAATTGAGAAACAAATTTCTAAGGAGATCTCAGCTATCTGTAAGAATAATAGGATGGTTATGGTAGGGGATTTTAACTTTCCAAACATAGACTGGGACTGCCATAGTGTTAAGGGTTTAGATGGAGAGGAATTTGTTAAGTTTGTGCAAGACAATTTTCTGATTCAGTATGTGGATGTACGTACTAGAGAAGGTGCAAAACTTGACCTACTCTTGGGAAATAAGGCAGGGCAGCTGACTGAAGTGTCAGTGGGGGAGCACTTTGGGGCTGGTGACCATAATTCCATTAGATTTAAAATAATGATGGAAAAGGATAGACCAGATCTAAAAGTTGACGTTCTAAATTGGAGAAAGGCCAATTTTGACGGTATTCGGCAAGAACTTTCTACGCTGATTAGGGGCAGATGTTCACAGGTAAAGGGACGGCTGGAAAATGGGAAGCCTTCAGAAATGAGATAACGTGAATCCAGAGAAAGTATATTCCTGTCAAGGTGAAAGGAAAGGCTGGTAGCTATAGGGAATGCTGGATGACTAAAGAAATTGAGGGTTTGTTTAAGAAAAAGAAGGAAGCATATGTCAGGTATAGACAGGATAGATCGAGTGAATCCTTAGAAGAGTGTATAAAGGAAGTAGGAGTATACTTGAGAGGAAATCAGGAGGGCAAAAGGGAACATGAAATAGCATTGGCAAATAGAGTTAAGAAGAATCCAAAGGGTTTTTACAAATACATAAAGGACAAAAGCGTAACTAAGGACAGAATAGGGCCCCTCAAAGATCAGCAGCCTTTGTGTGGAGCCGCAGGTGATGGGGGAGATACTAAATGAGTATTTTGCATCAGTATTTACTGTGGAAAAAGATATGGAAGATATAGACTGTCGGGAAATAGATAGTGACACCTTGGAAAATGTCCATATTACACAGGAGGAAATGTTGGATGTCTTGAAATGCATAAAGGTGGATAGATCCCCAAGACCTGATCAGGTGTACCCTAGAACTCTGTGGGAAGCTAGAGAGGTGATTACTGGGCCTCTTGCTGAGATATTTGTATCATCGATAGTCACAGGTGAGGTGCAGGAAGACTGGAGGTTGGCTAACGTGGTGCCACTGTTTAAGAAGGGCGGTAAAGACAAGCCAGGGAACTATAGACCGGTGAGCCTGACCTCAGTGGTGGGCAAGTTGTTGGAGGGAATCCTGAGGGACAGGATGTACATGTATTTGGAAAGGCAAGGACTGATTGGGAATAGTCAACATGGCTTTGTGCAAGGGAAATCATGTCTCACAAACTTGATTTGAGTTTTTTGAAGAAGTAACAAAGAGGATTGATGAGGACAGTGTGGGTAGATGTGATCTATTTGGACTTCAGTAAGGCGTTCGACAAGGTTCCCCATGGGAGACTGATTAGCAATGTTAGATCTCATGGAATACAGGGAGAACTAGCTGTTTGAATACAGAACTGGTTCAAAGGTAGAAGACATAGGGTGGTGGTGGAGGGTTGTTTTTCAGACTGGAGGCCTGTGACCAGTGGAGTGTCACAAGGATCGGTGCTGGGCCCTCTACTTTTTGTCATTTACATAAATGATTTGGATGCGATCATAAGAGGTACAGTTAGTAAGTTTGCAGATGGTAGCAAAATTGGAGGTGTAGTGGACAGCGAAGAGGGTTACCTCAGATTACAACAGCATCTTGATCAGATGGGCCAATGGGCTGAGAAGTGGCAGATGGAGTTTAATTCAGATAAATGTGAGGTGCTGCCTTTTTGGAAAGCAAATCTTAGCAGGACTTATTCACTTAATGGGAAGGTCCTAGGAAGTGTTGCTGAACAAAGAGACCTTGGAGTGCAGGTTCATAGCTCCTTGAAAGTGGAGTCGCAGGTAGATAGGATAGTGAAGAAGGTGTTTCGTATGCTTTCCTTTATTGGTCAGAGTATTGAGTACAGGAGTTGGGAGGTCATGTTGCGGCTGTACAGGACATTGGTTAGGCCACTATCAGAATATTGCGTACAATTCTGGTCTCCATCCTATCGGAAAGATGTTGTAAAACTTGAAAGGGTTCAGAAAAGATTTACAAGGTTGTTGCCAGGGTTGGAGGATTTGCGCTATAGGGAGAGACCGAACAGGTTGGACTGTTTTTCCCTGGAGCGTCAGAGGCTGAGGGGTGACCTTATAGAGGTTTACAAAATCATGAGGGTCGTGGATAGGATAAATAGACAAAGTCTTTTCCCTGGGGTTGGGGAGTCCAGAACTAGAGGGCATAGGTTTAGGGTGAGAGGGGAAAGATATAAAAGAGACCCAAGGGGAGATTTTTCACACAGAGGGTGGTACGCGTATGGAATGAGCTGCCAGAGGAAATGCTGGAGTCTGGTACAATTGCAACATTTAAAGGACATTTGGATAGGTATATGAAATGGAAGGGTTTGGAGGGATATGGGCTGGGTGCTGTCAGGTGGGACTAGATTGGGTTGGAATATCTGGACAGCATGGACAGGTTGGACCGAAGGGTCTGTTTCCATGCTGTACTATGACTCTATGTCACAATTCAGGATCATAGAAATCAATTGTGGTGACCAGCTGCTTCCAACTCAGATGAAAAGGCTCTTGCTAACCTGCAGCACTCTGGGCAACAATTTGGGCAAGATTCAGTGAAATTATTTCTTATTTTAAAATGGTTATGTTATACAAAATTGCATTGCACAAAAACTTTTCAGTGCTAAGCAAATACAAGATTGTTTAGTTAATTTGTATGTGAACACTTCCACTTTCCTGTGAATATTTTTAAAGCATTCAGCTCTATTTGCTCACAACTACATAGGTATTTATAACCACAGTTTAGTGCAGCTAATTTATCTCTGTGAAATGCTGTTTGGTATTTTTATTCCTTACTGCATGAAGTGCCTTTGCATTCATGATCAACACGCATTGCAGTAATACTTTCTGTTATTCCTTTTCAGGAATTGGGAAAGTGAAACGGAAGCCAAGTATTCGTGACACTGCATCCAATGCAGATGTGGATGGTTACCCGGATAATGGAGAACGCCTGTATGATTTGAATGCTCCCGCTTATGTCAAATTCAACTACACAGCAGAGAGAGATGATGAGCTTTCTTTGGTTAAAGGAACAAAAGTTACCGTCATGGAAAAGTGCAGCGATGGCTGGTGGAGGGGTAGTTATAATGGACAAACTGGTTGGTTTCCATCAAATTATGTCATGGAGGATCCTGAGGGCACCACAGTCGAACCTGTGGGATCATTGACAGAAAGACTAGCAGTTGTGATCAATGCACACAATGCCAAAGTACTTCATGTTGTGCAGGCTCTATATCCGTTTAGTTCTTCGAATGAAGAGGAGCTTAATTTTGAGAAGGGTGAAGTGATGGATGTTGTTGAGAAACCAGAAAATGATCCAGAATGGTGGAAATGTAGGAAGGCTGATGGGCATGTGGGTCTGGTACCTAAGAACTATGTGAATATTGTGCAAACATCACCACCAGTCATTAGCCTTGGACCAACACCACCTCGATGTGACTACATAGGAGCAGCAACCACTGGCAGGTTTGCTGGTAGCCCATGGTATTATGGAAAGATTACAAGGCATCAAGGAGAAGTGGCTCTGAATGAAAGAGGAGTTGATGGTGATTTCATAATTCGAGACAGCGAGTCCTCAGTAAGTTGTGGATTAACTTTCTTAAAATTATGAGTTTGAGTTTTCAATTGACATCTTTACAGTATTCCAGTATTCTGATTAGAAAGTATGCTAATACACTACACAGTGCATTACTCTTAACTCTTTTAAATGCATGTAATGGAGAGGATAATGAGGCATTACTGTATTGTTGCACAAGTTCTTTAGATCCTCTTGAATAGATTGCTTCTAATGAGTTTAATGTGGAATAGCATCATTTTTGGTGCACCCTGTGCTTCAATATCTGATTTTTATTTTGGCATTTCACCAGAAGTCTCCAGAACATGAGTAGAAACTTGATTTGGGCATTTGCAACTAAAGGGTTCCTCCCTTTTCTACTCTGAGCATAGATTTTACAAACGATAAACCACTGATTCTTTGAGTCTTAGAGTCATAGAGATGTCCAGGACAGAAACAGACCCTTTCGTCCAACTCACCCAAACCAACCAGATTTCCCAACCTAAATCAGTACCATTTGTCAGCACTTGGCCCATATCCCTCTTAAATCCTTCCTATTCATATGCCCATCCAGATATAATTTAAATGTTGTAATTATACTAGCCCCCAGCAGTTCCTCTGGCAGCTCATTCCGTTCACACACCAAATTCTTGCATGAAAAAGTTGCCCATTATATCTCTTTTAAGTCTTTTCCCTCTCATTCTAAACCTCTGCCCTCTAGTTGTGGACTCCCCCACCCCAGAGAAAAGACCTCGTCTATTTATCCTATCCATGCCACTCATAATTTTATAAACCTCTATAAGGTCACCCCTCAGCTTCTGATGCTCCAGGGAAAACAGCCCCAGCCTATTCAGCCATTCCCTATAGCTCAAATCCTCCAACCCTGGCAATGTCCTTGTTAATCTTTTTCGAACTCTTTCATGTTTCACAACATCCTTCTGATAGGAGGGAGACCAGAATTGCACGCAATATTCCAAAAGTGGCCTAACCAATGTCCTGTACAGCCACAAAATCACCTTCCAACTCCTATACTCGATGCTCTGACCAATAAGGGAAAGCATATCAAACACCGCCTTCAGTATCCGATACTACCTGCGACTCTACTTTGAAGGAACTATGAGCCTGCACTCCAAGGTCTCTTTGTTCAGCAACACTGTCCAGGACCATATCATTAAGTGTATAAGTCCTGCTCTGATTGTCCTTCCAAAGTGCAGCACCTCACATTTATCTCAATTAAACTTGAGTTTTTTTCTTTTCTATGAATTGAACTATAGCATCAAAAATGTTTGCCAATCAAAATGTTAGCAATGTGGGGAGAGAAACACAGCTTCTTTCTAATCTGGTACGTGAGTGACTGTGGAGTTGGAAATACCGAAATTTGCCCTCATTTGTTCTATCATTGTCTACAGATACTCAATGGTATGCATGTATTATGTGACAGAGTTGGCACTTGGAGTGTATATATTTAAAAAGAAACCTAATCAGCTCTTATTTTCACTTCTTTCACAGCCCAATGACTTCTCTGTGTCTTTGAAAGCCCAAAACAAAAACAAACACTTCAAGGTACAGTTGAAGCAAGGTCTCTACTGCATTGGACAGCGCAAATTTGACAGTATGGAAGATTTAGTGGAACATTACAAAAAGGCTCCCATTTTCACAAGCGAACAGGGAGAGAAATTGTTTTTAGTTAAACCTTTATCTTAATGCAAAAGGTAAAGATCCACTGAAATGGATTCTTCTTGCAGGGAAAAAGAAACAATGGAAGCAAGGAAAATCATGGTTTTATCAGACTTACTGGCAATAATGACCTAAAACAACAGATTTACTTAAGTTTTCAATTTTAACTACAGTTTGTGTCCCATTTGCATCGTAATGCTGTTTAATTTTGGATAACTCTTTCTTGTATGTAAAGATTTTGTGCCTTGCTTCTGTTGAGCTGCTCATTGTGAACACACTGCCTACAGTTACCTTTTTATCACCAATTTGGCCCATTTCGCCCAATAATCTTGAATCTTTTTATATTTCACTTACTATGTACTCTATATATGCATATATATATATATATCACTTACTAAGTCTTACTACAGATCTTTGATTATTTCTGTGTTTTAGAACCTTGTTGACTAGCTCGTGATATGTGAGATGTGAAATTTTATGTATTGTGTGTTGGAATGTTCATTTGCTTTTTCTGACTTTCTTCTGTTATTCACCAGAGATATCGATCAACTATGATTTAATTTTGTTTGAACTTTTTTTTGGTAGAGGGTGAAAATTGCATCAGGATAAGTGCTCTAGTGTGAGAAAAGATGAGGACATACCAGATTTTGCCTTAAAGTCTTTCAAACCAAAGGCTATGTACAACTACTGTAATGTTTTATACATAAAGTTACAGTTTAATCACACTTTGGTAGGTCCTGCATTGGGATGTGACTTTAGTAATATCCTTTAACTTTTTTTTGTCTGTATTAACTCCAAGGTTGAAACATAACTGCTTTTAATTGATCTGTCATGTTTGATCATCGTTTCCACTTAATGCTTGCTTTGTTATTCGTTCATATTAGGGATGCATCATATATTGTGTCGATTAGCTTGTAATACAATTTTAAAGAATATCACCATTTAACAGATAATCTATAATCACTGATTTATATCAGAAGTACTCACGTCTTCTGTTTCATTTTATTTTATTTTGAAACTCCAGTTCTATAGCCAGAATGTTGGGCTCCATAGTTGTTGACCTGGCATCCATTATGCATCTTGCACCTGGAATGATGTGTAGGCCACTGACCCAGTATAATGTACATGCTGAATAATGTTGGGGAACTTCTGTTTTATTGTCAGGAGAGAGGGGCAAGAGAAACAAATTCAAAAGTAGCCAATTACTCAGACGTGAATGTGACAGCACATAGTTTGTGTACTACAGAGATCAATTTATAGTATCAATAGAAAAGCTATGTCTGAGTTACCAGAATTTTAAATGATATTATTTATCTTTTAATTTATACTTAAAGTCCATGCCATGGTTTCAGATTCATTCAAAAAGATGGTATGTATTTTACTGTTATTAAGATATCAATTGTACCAGGAATTATACGAGAGAATCGAGTTGCAAAATGTCGTACTTTGTCTTGTGTAACTTAAAGACCAGAGCTCAGAACCTTGTTGGAAATACAGATGCAAAGAACCTATAAAACAGCAATGTGCTGACACTAATGTCCTATCCTGCTCTCCAGTGATCTGGTATCAAGAAGGTTATAAGAGACCTAGAATGAATGATGCTTAAAGATAGCATATTTTTATATATTGAAGTTTAGATAATGTAACAGTTTCTGAACCCTGGTCTTTTGATGTTCAATATAGTTGTAAACCTATCGAAAATGTTGT
Organism: Hemiscyllium ocellatum; assembly: GCF_020745735.1. Lineage (NCBI taxonomy): Eukaryota > Metazoa > Chordata > Chondrichthyes > Orectolobiformes > Hemiscylliidae > Hemiscyllium > Hemiscyllium ocellatum. The sequence goes on along the minus strand of NC_083413.1, from coordinate 66,532,906 downwards.
TGAGTATATAGTGGCGCTTGGAAAGCTATACTCAGTCATTCTCATGTTATCTCTAATCCACTATTTTGTTACTGAAATTACTTAACCGTATGTGTATATCGTTTTATTTTTCAAACACCAAGGGTAACTGTTAAACTATAAAATACTGTGAAGTCAAATTATGTTTTGCTGTCCTTAGTGCAGCAGATGTCCTACTTGCTTTTAGAAACTTATAATTTCCAAGTACAGTTGTGTTTAATTATTGCAAAACTCAATAAAGTTTCTAAGTCATCTTCTCCTAATGTTTATTTTGTTGCTCCTGAACTGTTTTTTCTTGAACCATAAATAAAATGTTTTAACTCTCCCATTTTATTAATGCCATCTTTTTTGTTACAGGGCAAAAAGACATTTCACTAATCACACAAAAATAGATCACTGCTGAATGCTGAACAAAAGCTTGATTTAGTTGATTCAAAATAGTCGAAAATTCCAGAATTGGTGAAATGTGAAATGAGAGTGGTGAGGTTTCAGTGTAATGCTAACTGTCATTTTGCTTCCAAGAAACCAGAGGAAGTGCTTTTTTTTTTCAGTAACCTTTGATTTGATTTATTACTGTTACATGCACAGAAATACAGCAAAAAGTATTGTTTAGTGTGCTCTTCAGGCTTGAGTTCTTTGCATTAGTACATCAGAGTAGTCGAACAGTGTTATAGCTACAGAGAAGATGCAGAGAAAGACCAACTCTAATATACAAGAGGTCCTTTCAAAGGTTTGATGACAGCTGGGACAAAACTATTCTTGAACTTGTTGGTGCATGTTTTCAAATGTGTGTATCTTCGGCCCAGTGGAAGAGAGTATAACTGGGATGGGAGAGGTCTTTGACTGCTTTCCCGAGGCAGCAGAAGTACAGATGGAGATTATGGAAGGAAGGCTGGTTTTCATGATGTTCACAACTCTAATTTTCTTGCAGTCTCGGGCAGAGCAGTTGCTATACCAAGCTAAGATGCATTCGGATAGGATGCTTTCCATTGTATATTGATACAAATTAATAAGAGTCCTCGTGGACATGCTGAACTTTAGTCTTCTGAGGAAGTAGAGGCTGTGGTGATTGTAAAAAGGTCAACAAAATGGACCTCATAGAATATGCATTCCCTGATTGGAGCTGTTAATCTGGTCCAATCAAGGAGCCCTGGCTGACAGATATAAATAGAAGTGTCAAAGGTTCTGTTCACTCAGAGAGCTGGCTCTGAAGAAGCAGGATCAGTGTCAAGGACTTTCCACATGCAAATAAAGGGTGACTTGGTGTTGGGATATTGGCCTCTGTGGGGTTACTTCAGAGGTGTTGGTGTACTATCTTGACCATAGCTTGGATGGGTCAGGACAAATTGATGATATTTACACCTAGGAATTTAAGTTCTAGGACATCTCCACCTCAGCACCATTCATACAGTCAGGGGCATACCTTCCACTCCACTTTCTGAAATCTATGACAATTCCTTTGTTTTGCTGACATCAAGGGAGTGATTGTTGTCTTGACACCATGCCACTAAGCTCCCTATCTCTATCCTATTTTCTGTCTCGTCATTACTTAAGATCCACAATGGTGTCATCAGCAAATTGTAAATGGAGTTAGAGCCGAATTTGGCCATATGGTTGTCAGCATATAAGGACTAGAATAAGGGGACAGAATACACAGCCTTGTGAGGTACCATGTGTTGAGGAGTACCTTGGAGGAGATTGTGTCACCTGTCCTTATTGATCACAGTCTGCGGGTCAGGCAGTCAAAGATCTAGTTGCTTAGTTGGGAGTAGAGTCCTAGGAGAAAGATTTGGTTGGAATTATGGTATTGAAGACAGAACAATAGTCAATAAGTAGGAGTCTGATGGAGTAGTCCTGTTATCCAGATGTTCCAGGCATGAGTATAGGGCTCGGGTATCTGCTGTGGACCTATTGCGATGGTAGGCCAATTGCAGTGGATCAAGGCAATCTGTTTCATTAGTGACCTCTCGAAGGATTTCATAATGATGGTTTTCAAAGCCACCCAGACTCTCAATTTAGGATTTTGTGTCCATTCTTCGCACAAGTAAGACGTAGACATATTTGGCCTTAAAATGAGTTTTGAGCAGAAGTTTACTTAACAATCGTTTGCTGTTGCCTGCTGAGTTAGTTTTTGAGAGAGAGTTGTGTGGTGATTCAAATCTGGGTTGGGCGGTGGTTTAGATAGATACCAAGCATTAATGAGAAAAACGGCAGAGGAGATGTGATAAGAGAACTAGAGGGACAAAGAGACAATAAAATAGATTGATAGATAACATCAGATGGAATCCAAAGGCTTTCTTATAGGTATGTTTACAGTAAAGGGGTTATCAAAGGAGTAGTAGCATCAATCGGGGAGAAAAGTGGTAGAACAACCTGGTTGAGGAACAAAATGAGCACTTTGCATCAATGTTTACCAAAATAGAGGACATTGTCAATGCCATGAAAAACCAGGAGGTTGCCAGGATACTGGATGTAATACAAACAGGTAATGAGGAGATACTAGACAAGCAGGCTTCATATACAGTGAATATACTTCCTGGCCTAGATGGAATGAATGTGAGGTTACGGGGGAATGTAAAGATGGAAATTTAGAAGCTGCTGATCCAATCTCTTTTATGGATGTAGGTTTGCTCGATGAGCTGGAAGGCTCATTTCCAGATGTTGCGTCACCCTACTATTAACCTCTTCAGTGGGCCTTAGGCGAAGCACTGCTGATAGTTCCTGCTTTCTATTTATATGTTTGGGTTTCTTTGGGTTTCTATAAATAGAAAGCAGGAACTATCAACAGTACTTAGCCTGAGGCCCACTGAAGTTGTTACCTAGTAGGGTGATGAAACGTCTGGAAATGAGCCTGGAAAATCAGAAGCAACACCCTTTTTATGCAACAGGTCATTAGCATTTAGCATGTTCTGCCTGGAAGACTGAAGAATACAAATGAAATCATATCCTTCAGAAGGGAATTATATAAATACATTGTGTTATCTAAATTATAGAGGTATGGAAAAACAGTCGGTGAGTGGAGCTTATTGAATCCCTCTTCAGAGGTGTTTCTACAGCTTGATGCGTCAAGTGGCCACTTTCTGTTCTGTGCTGTTCGATGTTTGGCCAACCTAATCGTCTATGCTTATTCTGAATAGCAGTCACTCTGTTCCCGTTCATTCATTAGAATAAACAGGTACAACATGTCATTAAGGATGAAAAGAAACAAGAGTGGCTGAAAGGAGGAATTAATCTTTGCAGCGACGACCGGTAGTAGATTGAATCCAGGAATATCAGGTTAGGTGCCTCCATGTAAGCTCTTGTGTATTTATTTTTCTAATAGAACACAAACAGAAGTTGAACTATTTGTACCAAGTGGCCATCATGAGACTCTATGTTCTGTACATTTTGTTTATGATGAAATTAAACAACTTATGAACAGACTCGAGAGAGAGATTAAACAAACATCCATCATTACTTGAAGATCAGGTCCGGGTTTCACTTGCAGGTTAGACTTGCACATCAGATAATAATAAGGCAATGGACCAATTCCTGTATTGAAAAGATACCAGCAGTGCCAGGTTATGTTGTATTTTCATATTTTTGTTACCCCCAGCCCCCTTGGAGAACAGTGTGGAATATTAGAGGATTTGCAGGCTGTGTTGAATGTTCTTCCTTGGCTGGTCAGGTTCTGGGGTCTCTTGGCTCAGAGGTAAGGGTACTGCACACTGAGCCACATGATCTTCTATGGGCAATGATTAATATCAATTAACCTGTGCATACATCTGTGACAAATCTGAAGTCTTTATGCCTCTGGATATAACCTGAAAAAGCATAGTGTTTAAAAATAACTTTAAATCCTTACTTCTGCTCCTTGTGCAGACTTCAGTGAGATTACCTCACCTATTTAATTTCCTGAGAGGAAGTTAACCTATGTAGATCCCAATTCTCATCCCACGTAGACAGTATTCACCCCAGCCACAGGAACCATAGTGGTTTATGGAAGTATTTGGTATTTCATTTTGGACCTGGCCCAATTTCCATAATATAATTGAATTTTTGACTGATTTGTAAATTCTTCCCTCAAGCCACTTGCCTTATAGGTGTTCCCGGGACTAAAATCAAGATGGTGGGTTTGATTCCAAGGTCCAGGAATGATATAGCAGTAATTCCAGATGTCAAATATATTTTAAAGGAGTCATGATTTGGAGATGCCGGAGTTGGACTGGGGTGTACAAAGTTAAAAATTACACAACACCAGGGGGTTATAGTCCAACAAGTTTAATTGGAAACACACTAGCTTTCGGAGCGACACTCCTTCATCAGGTGAACCACTCCGCCCCGAAATCTAGTGTGCTTCCAATTAAACCTGTTGGACTATAACCTGGTGTTGTGTGATTTTTAATATTTTAAAGGATGAGCATAGCATTTTGCATTGTCAATGATTAAAAAAAGAACAGACATATTACTGAGTAAGTGAAAAAACATCACCACTGGAGTCTCCTAAGGATCTATCTTTGGCCCACTCCCTTTCCTTTCTCTGCATGCCATCCCTTGATATCATCATCTGCAGCAATGGGATTAGTTTAGGTATGTATACTTAGGATGCTCTGCTCTGCTGCCACTTTGCTTTTAGTCTGTTTGTCTGATATGGTCTTGGCAAAGTACTCATATTTTTCCTAAACTGCACTAAAATCACTGATCATTGCCATCTCTGTCAACCATGAGACAAAGGAGCAGAATTTTAAGCCCATCAAGTCTGCTCTGCCATTCAATCTTGGCTGATAAGTTTTTTTTCAACCCTTTTCTCCCCATAATCCTTGATTCCCTTGACAGTCAAGAACCTATCTGTCTCTCTCTCAAATTTACTCAATGACCTGGCCTCCACAGCCTTCTGTGTCAATCAATTCCGTAGATTCACCACTCTCTGGCTGAAGAAGTATTTCCTTATCTCCATTCCAAAAGGTCTTCCCTTTACTCTAAGGCTGTGTCCTCGAGTCCTTGTCTCTCCTGCTAATGGAATCATCTTCTCAACATCCATTCTGTCTAGGCTGTTCAGTATTCTGTAAGCTCTACTAAGATTCCCCCTCATCTTTCTAAGCTCCATCAAGTGTAGACCCAGAGTCCTCAAACATTACTCATATGTTCAGCCTTTCATTTCTGGGATCATTCTCATGAACTTCCTCTGGACATGCTCCAGGGCCAGAACATCCTTCCTGAGGTATGGGACCCAAAGTTGCTTACAATACTCTAAATGTGGACTGACCAGAGCTTTATAAAGCCTCAGAAGTACACTCCTGCTTTTTCTATTCTAGTCCTTTTGAGATAAATGCCAACAATGTACGAGCCTTCCTAACTACTCACTCAACCTGCAAGTTTACCTGAAGACAATCCTGGACAAGGACTCACAAGTCCCTTCACATTTCAGATTTCTGAATTTTCTCCGCATTTAGAAAATAGTCCATGCCTCTATTCTTCCTACTAAAGTGCATGACCTCACACTTTCTCACATTATATTCCATCTCCCCTCAATGCATGGTAGTCTTGTTGGTCAGTGGTCTGAAACCGGTCAGTGTTGTGATTAAATTGTGCTCCTTTTTTGAGACATTTATATTTGAATAATATATTATGGATTTTCTTTATTTGAAATTACTGATTGAACAATTAGTATTCTGGACACAAATATCGTTCTTGAAATATATGTTCATATTGTACTTTGCATTCAAACATATTTACCTGAAAATGATACATTTCTTTTCAAATATGAAGCAAACGATTTGTCTTAAATTTAGAATATGCACTAACAGTTGGGTGTGTATGTGGAATTCATTAATAGTAGCCTACATCAAATTGGATTATAAATCTTTGCAATTGTTTCATTTCGATGGATGTCTATCACTGCATCTTAAAATTGCAGTTTATCAGTACTGTCCTAATTCAGTTTTGCACACAAACAGCTCAGTTCTGGTCCTTTTGAAGAAGAAGGAAATGTGTTTCTAGAATGCCATTGTAAGCAGAGAGCAGTATTGTTCTGTACACTTGTATACATTTTGTGCAAATAGTTTATTCCTTAGGCCATTGATTCAGCTTGTCTACGTCAGTATTTATGTGTTCAGGTTCTTCACTTCCTTCTTTGTCTAACACTGTATCAGCATTATTCTCAATTCCCTTTTCCTTCATGCTGATCTAATCTCTGCTTAATTGAATCACTACTATTCACTTCTCCTCCTACCTATGGTAACAGAGTTCACTTCTCCCCATGCTCTGAGTGAAGTGGTTCGTTTTCAATTACTTATTTGATTTTCATAGTGACAGCCTTTGGGTTTCCTGTACCCCACAAATTGAAACACTCTGTCCTCTAACAAAACAAAACAAATTGGACATCTTTCAGGCAACCTGGTTCCTGGTTCAAAATACCATTGTTGCATCATGTTTGAAGTCAGGAAAGCCTTGCATTTGTAATAGCATCCCAGTACAGTGGGAACTCAATGTGTACATTAAATTATACCATCTTAAAATAATACAGATATCATTACCCCATTAAACAAAAGAAAAGGACTATGGATGCTGAAAATCTGAAACAAAAATAGAAAAAGCCAGAGAAATTCTGCAGGTATAGCAGCATCTGTGGAGAGAAAGTACAGTCAATGTTTCAGGTCCAGTGACCTTCCTTCAGACCTAGTTTCTGTAAATATTATATATGTGTGCTGCTTTAGTGTCAGACGAAATCAGACTGTTCAATTTCCTCAGAAGGCAGAGATTCATCTTCGTACTGTAGCGTATGATTATCAGGATATCCTGGATTATTGTTAACATCTTCCCACAAGAGAAAAGCAATTTGCCAACCTAAATTGTAGACTTCCTCCTATTGAAATACTGTTTCGCAAATCCCACTTGTCTTGCAATCCACTTGCAAAGTCATCTGGGGCATTTTATTAACCCTTCATAGGTTTAAATTCATCCTGATACAGATAGATAACCATTATGCATTGTACTTCTTACTTTATCGTCTGCATTGGAAATCGGTTCAAAGGTCCTCCAACCCTTGATCAAAAATGACTCTATCAACTCTGCAGCAGTTCTCTTGCTATAACAAGAGCTTTAATCTGACTAAATATTTACCATCTCATATCTTAGCAAGTCTGTGATGTCACTGGTCAGCTATAAATCTGCAGGTTCACATTCAGAAATGAAACAAGAGGCCAATGTTCTCCAATGTAAAAGCATCCCATGTTGAGAAATCCCTTTCTGTCTGCACACACAAGTTGCAGCCATGGTGCAAACCCTCTAATTTGAGGGTGCACCTTTTGCAAACTTAAGTAATTTTGACTTTTGCACATAATTTTCAATGATTTCAATCCATTTTTTTTTAGTTATCGTCCACTATATGTTTTATTAATCTATTGGTCCGGACTTTGTAGTCTGAGGCAAAAGAATGAGCTTGCCGTTTGCGCTTGCTCTCAGAAATTTACAGATTTTGACACCTCAGTCTGCAGTTTTTAGTGAAAATAGTCTGTGGGTTGCGTGTACAGGACAGATAACAATTATCTCTTCAACCAATCAGAAGAATCTTTTCTGAAGCACATGCAGTCTGAACAAGCAAGTGTATTTTACAGTATTTAATGTAAAATCATGTACAGAAAATGAATTGAAGAGGATGAACGATGTGATTGAAAGAATGGTGGAAAAAAGAATCTCATAATAATTCACATCAGAAAATAACGTTAGTTGACAGTAATTTAACACTTGGACCTTAAAACCTTCATTTATATTTAAACGGGTGAACTACAAATCATTGTCGTTTTAGTGGGGACATGCTACAGCTTCCCACCATCTCTGTTCTTAAATACCAAATCTCAATTGAGCTATGTTTTACCAACGCCTCTGGAGCAGTAGAGCTCTGATTGATTTTCATGTTTAACTGCTCTTGCAGATACAATATATTGTCTGATTTTATTCTGATAACAACGAGAGCTGCAAACACCACCAAGATTATTGCAAATTCTGGCCCACTGAACTTTCTGATTGCATGGTCTTTGTTTAGATGTAGGTTTGATATCAGATTACTGGCTAGAGGAGACTGCTGTAGAACATTTCTTGGTTTGATTGTGCCTGTGGTTTACATAATGCAGGGTTTTGAGTTGATTCTTGGACTCTGTTGTAGTCTTGTCAAGAACCACCGTGTCCTGCATGATTACTACGTTATTGGATGGAGTATCCATTAATTGGCTGGAGTTTGTAACATTCAAAGCATTGGATGTTCCCAGGCTTGATGCATTTGACTCGACATAGGAAGAGGCAAGATCCAGCTAGGGGGTTTTAAAAAGTCACTCAAATCAGTCAGTGAACGTCAATTGGAGTATTAGCCAGGAGCAGTGGATGGCTAGAACCAATATGTTGTTAGCTCTGAGCAGGGCGGAGGTGAGGAATGCTCAGTGAAACCCTAGAATCTGGTTGGTAGCTCCTTAAGGTCAGGGCTTGAAGAAGCTTGTGTATGGTCAAGAGTAGCACTGTTCAGTTCAGTGCAGTTCAATGGGAGCAGAATGCCAGAGAGCAGGCAGTTGAACAAAGGAAAGCCAGGAATCTGCAGTTGTGCAAAATGAAGCTGGTAGTCGGGGCAGTGGAATTTCTATTGAGCAGTGAGATTTTCTCAGAAAAGTGGGAGCGCTGACAGGATTATGGAATGCAGCCTTGTGAATATATTAGAATTAGAATCCCTACAGTGTGGAAACAAGCCCTTCTGCCCAACAAGTCCACACCAACCCTCCAAAGAGTAACCCACCTAGACCCATTCCCCTATGTTATATTTACCCCTGACTAATGCACCTAACCTACACATTCCTGAACACTGTAGGGCAATTTAGCATAGCCAATTCACCCAACCTGCACATCTTTGGATTGTGGGAGGAAACTGGAGCACCTGGAGGAAACCCATGCAGACACAGGGAGAATGTACAAACTCCACACAGACAGTTGCCCGAGGCTAGAATTGAACCCAGGTCCCTGGCACTGTGAGGCAGCAGTAATAACCACTGAGCCACTGTGCCACACTTAATGGAATGTAGTGGGAGGCAGTCCGAGGAGATGAGATTGTTCACCTCCCAGTCATTCAAGCTGTTCATGCTAGAACAGCTTTTGAGAAAACTAAGTCTTTAAATCTGTCTTCCTCATAACAGATTTCAAAGAATATGATTGTTGGTGTTCACTGACATCAGGGAGGTTCTTCTGGAACTCTGTAAAATATTAGTTACTGCATACATTAGTCAATGGATTACAGGAAGAACATAATCACACTAAAAACAATATAGAAAACATTTACAAGGATGAAGCTGGGGGAAAGGCGGCATTGACTGAGTTTGTTTTCTTTGGAACTGAAAAGCTTAAAAGAAAATTTAATTAAGGTATATGAAATTGTGAGGCTCTAATTGAGTGGATAGGAAGGATCTGTTTCTGACAGCAGAACGATCAGTAACCAGTGGTAACAGATTTAATGTATTGGAAGGATTAGATGAGAGCTCGGATTTCTTTCACTCAGAGTGAAGTGGGTCATGGTCAGTTCTGCAGTAAACAAGTCAGTCAGGGAAACCACACAGAGACGAGTTGGGGGGTCTCCATGTAAATCAGTTAGGGGTGGGTCACAGTCCTGGAGGTTTGCAAAATGAAAGGCAAGTAGGGTTCTCCGGGAACATTGCTGGAGAAGTGTAAAAAGTTGGGGTTGGGGATTGGCAGCAATCTTGAGTGTTAGTGAGGTAAAGGGGTTAGTGGATGTTGATGTATGACTGTTTGGAGGAGGGGGCTGGTGCATGGGAGAATATGGGGGATGTTGTGGGGTGTGAATATTGACTGTCAGCACCACTGTGTCTTTGGGTTGGGGTGGGGTGGGGGTGGGCCACTGTAGAACATGATGGACATGACTAAACTATAGAGCCAAAGATCAGGTAGCATGTTGGAATATGTGAGGGATCAACATTGCTGAGCTCTCTGTAGGTGTCAGGAAGAAAGGAACGTGGAGTTTCCGGGAAGTTCTTTGAACACACAGAGCCAAGTGTCACCTTTCTTGCTTTCCACGTTCGATTGATTCCTGTGTGCAAACTGTGAAAGGGAAATGGCTGTGACCACACCGCTTCTGGGCAAAGCCAGTGTTTTGTTTCCTGTCCCAATAAAAAGGCACCACTTCTGAGTAAAGTGAGGTTCTTCAAGGAGCAATTCAGTTAACCAGGCCCTGTCACAGTACAGTTTGAAGTTGCCTGGAATCATACCATCATGCGTGTGAGACACAGGCAGTGACCCAACTCTGTGGGGTGCAAATGCTGTGCAAGCAATCTTGACCACGCCATTGCCTACTGAATGTAGCCACCGCTGTAATGCAGGAGTAACTATGGCAACCTTACAAGAGGTACTTGTAAGCTACAAAACACAAAGATAATGAAAAATCTCATCAGCTGCAAAAAGACACAGAATTGATTCCCTCCCCTTGAACTGTGAATATTCTGTGAGATGCTCTTTTATGCAATACTGCCTTTTTTTGGCTGATGTGGGACTGGGAGCATTGGTCTCTGTACTCAGGCAGCACTGACAATCTCCTGTCTTCTTGTAATGTGACTCAACGTCCAATGTCAAACTCCCTTATCAACGAGCCTCCTGGTCAGAGAGCTCCATGTCTCACTTTTTGGAGGAGTATTCCAAACTGAGCTTAGTGAATGATGTAAATGCTGACTGCTCACATTGTGAAGGAGATGTTCTGTTTCCTGCATTCCGCATTTTCATTGCAAGTGTGACGAATGGATCTAGCTGCAGCAGGAGTTATCATTGCCGTGGCTGCAGTGCAATGAAATGGAAGGGGAACAGATGTGCCAGTAAGTCTAGGAACAGCAGTCACCTCCAGCAGCTGTCAAACATCTCCACATGAAGAGGTTTCAGCTGAAGGGCCTGTCAAGGTGGCACAGGACAAGGTCGATCCTCTTCAATGCCATTTCCTTCAGATGAGTGAGGCCTAGTGTCATTGCAGATTGAGATGTCCCAGGACTATGTAATCTCTTAGAGCAGGACATGGAGTGTCTGGTCATCCTTTCCCATTGATAGTTGAAGTGACATCTTCATTGAGCTTTTATGCAACTGGCTCCTTCCAAAAAGGATCCTGTGTGGGATCTCTCAAACCTTGACTCACAAATGTATCAAGGCAGTTCCTGATGCTGCTTGTGCCAGGTCTCACTTCTTGATCGGATTTCTGCGTGATAAGTCAGTGATACGGTTCAAGCAGTCAGCTTTGTCAACATCACTGGCTACCCCCAGGCCCAGGGTGTGATGGACTGTACATACGTTGCATTAAGACAGCCAACACAGCTGAGTTCACCAACAGAAAAGGGGTCCATGCCATCAAAGTGCATGTCATCTGTGATCCTTGGTACCACGTCTTTGAACTCTGCACCAGGTACCCTGGGAGCTGCCATTATGCCTATATCCTTGAGAACGCTCTTATTCCTACAGTGTTTCAAGGGCCAGAGACTAGTTCTTGGGGTACAATGTGACAAAGGCTGTGACCTGTATCCTCTTGACTGAGGTGGAGTGTTGATACACTACAGCCCATTCTTCAACCATGGAGGAGCAGGTAGAGTCATACAGATCAGAAACAGACCTCTCAGTCCAACTAATCCATGCCGATCAAGTTTACAAAACTAATCTAGTCTCACTTGCCTGCATTTGGCCCATATCCCTCTCAACCTGCCCTATTCAGGTATCCTTACAAATGTCTCTTAAATGTTGTAACTGCACCTGCATCTACCACTTCCTCCAATCGTTCATTCCACATGTGAACCATCCTTTGTGTGAAAAAGTTGCCCCTCAAGTCTCTTTTAAACCATTCTCCTCCCACCTTAATAATATGCCTCCAAGTTTTGCGTTTCCCCATCTTAGGGAAAAGACCTTTGATGTTCACCTTATCCATGCCCCTCATGATTTTCTAAACCTTGATAAGGTCACCACTCAATCTCCTATGCTCCAGTGGAAAAAGTACCAGTTTATAGCACAAACCCTTGTGTCCTGGTAACATAATGGTAAATCTTTTCTGAACCCTCTCCCAATTTAATACTTTCCTTCCTTTCACAGGGCGACCAGAACTGTACACCGATGATGGGCATTATGATGGTCAGATTCTGCGTCTTGGGTTACCCGTTGGGGAAAATTGCAGGACACTCCAAAGAGAATGTGCCACACAATCCTAGCATGCTCTGCAAAAAAGGGGCGTGATGGAAGCTGAAATGCTGGGAGAGCAGTAGCAGTGCTCTGAGGAATTAGACAAGAACATTGTGCAAGAAGAACATCATCACCTGCATGACACAACACAGCAGCATGGGGCACAACAAACCAACCAGGATTTGATATGAAGTGCCGGTGTTGGACTGGAGTGGATGAAGTTAAAAATCACACAACGCCAGGTTATAGTCCAACAGGCTTCGTCCCCTGACGAAGGATCAGCACTCCAAAAGCTAGTGCTTCCAAATAAACCTGTTTGACTAAAACCTGGTGGAGTGAGATTTTTAACTCAGTCAGAATTTGATTGACCCCCATTTCCAGTAGATGAGAACGAGGCTTACTGATCATTCATTGCTTGTAAAATTGTTGACACTTGAAAGGTGTGCTCTCCATTTCTGTTCAAAGAGGCAATTGCAGCTTCTGTATGTTGGTTTCTTTTAGCTTTTGCCATTGCTGAGAAGTGAATACTTTGTGTTTGAAGATTTGATTGATGTATTTGAAGTCTCCTTTTTAACAATGTTGATAAGATGCTGGGTTACATGGGACATTGGGAAAACACTAGCCCTGACTTAGCCACATTCTATCCTGCAACACTCCCTAAGGGCATGCTTGATGGCAAAACAGCAATATATGTACAAACCTGCCCTTGCATGAGCAATGAAGTGTCAGCTCTACCACCTACGTTCCCAGACAATCGATGGTTTAAGCTTATTATACCACTGCGTATACAGTGAAGGACAACTCCAGGCTGTCAGATGTTTTACTGGTTCCATGGCTTGGCTTCAGGCTGGTACTGGTGCCAGAAATTCTGGCAGTGGTGAGATCATCCAGCTGTGGGCAGTGGAATAATAGGACAAGCGAGCCGCCGTAAGTTAGTCATACAGATGTACTGCATGAAAACAGACCCTTCGGTCCAACCTGTCCATGCCGATCAGATATCCCAACCCCAACAAGTCCCACGTGCCAGCACCCGGCCCATATCCCTCCAAACCCTTCCTATTCATATACCCATCCAAATGCCTTTTAAATGTTGCAATTGTACGAGCCTCCACCACATCCTCTGGCAGCTCATTCTATACACATACTACCCTCTGCATGAAAAAGTTGCCCCTTAGGTCTCTTTTATATCTTTCCCCTCTCACCCTAAACCTATGCCCTCTAGTTCTGGACTCCCTGACCGCAGGGAAAAGACTTTGTCTATTTATCCTATCCATGCCCTCATAATTTTGTAAACCTCTATAAGGTCACCCCTTAGCCTCCGACGCTTCAGGGAAAACAGCCCCAGCCTGTTCAGCCCTCTCCCTGTAGCTCAGATCCTCCAACCCTGGCAACAACCTTGTAAATCTTTTCTGAACCCTTTCAAGTTTCACAACATCTTTCCGATAGGAAGGAGACCAGAATTGCATGCAATATTCCAACAGTGGCTGAACCAATGTCCTGTACAGCTGCAACATGACCTCCCAACTCCTGTACTCAATAGTCGGACCAATAAAGGAATGCATACCAAACGCCGCCTTCACTATCCTATCTACCTGCGACTCCACTTTCAAGGAGCTATGAACCTGCACTCCAAGGTCTCTTTGTTCAGCAACACTCCCTAGGACCTTGCCATTAAGTGTATAAGTCCTGCTAAGATTTGCTTTCCCAAAATGCAGCGTCTTGCATTTATCTGAATTAAACTTCATCTGCCACTTCTCAGCCCATTGGCCCATCTGGTCCAGATCCTGTTGTAATCTGAGGTAACCCTCTTCGCTGTCCACTACACCTCCAATTTTTGTGTCATCTGCAAACTTACTAACTGTCCCTCTTATGCTCGCATCCAAATCATTTATGTAAATGACAAAACATAGAGGGCCCAATACCGATCCTTGTGGCACTCCACTAGTAACAGGCCTCCAGTCTGAAAAAAGCCCTTCCACCACCACCTTCTGTCTTCTACCTTTGAGTCAGTTCTGCATCCAAATGGCTAGTACTCCCTGTATTCCATGAGAACTAACCTTGCTAATCAGTCTCCCATGGGGAACCTTGTCGAACGCCTTACTGAAGTCCATATAGATCACATCTACTTCTCTGTCCTCATCAATCGTCTTTGTTACTTCTTCAAAAAACTCAATCAAGTTTGTGAGACATGATTTCCCTCGCACGAAGCCATGTTGGCTATCCCTAATCAGTCCTTGCCTTTCCAAATACATGTACATCCTGTCCCTCAGGATTCCCTCCAACAACTTGCCCACCACTGAGGTCAGGCTCACTGGTCTATAGTTCCCTGACTTGTCTTTGCCATCCTTCTTAAACAAATACCGTCAAAATTGGCCTTTCTCCAATTTAGAACTTCAACTTTTAGATCTGGTCTATCCTTTTCCATCACTATTTTAAAACTAATAGAATTATGGTCGCTGGCCCCAAAGTGCTCCCCCACTGACACTTCAGTCACCTGCCCTGCCTTACTTTCCAAGAGTAGGTCACGTTTTTGCACCTTCTCTAGTAGGTACATCCACATACTGAATCAGAAAATTGTCTTGTACACACTTAACAAATTCCTCTCCATCTAACCCTTTAACACTATGGCAGTCCCAGTCAACGTTTGGAAAGTTAAAATCCCCTATCATAACTACTCTATTATTCCTACAGATAGCTGAGATCTCCTTACAAGTTTGTTTCTCAATTTCCCTCTGACTATTGGGGGGGTGGGGGGTCTATAATACAATCCCATAAGGTGATCATCCCTTTCTTATTTCTCAGTTCCACCTAAATAACTTCCCTGGATGTATTTCCGGGAATATCTTCCCTCAGCACAGCTGCAATGTTATCCCTTATCAAAAATGCCACTCCCCCTCCTCTCTTGCCTCCCTTTCTATCCTTCCTGGAGCATTTGTATCCTGGAACATTAAGCTGCCAGTCCTGCCCATCCCTGAGCCATGTTTCCATGATTGCTATGATATCCCACTCCCATGTTCCGAACCATGCCCTGAATTCATCTGCCTTCCCTGTTAGGCCCCTTGCAATGAAATAAATGCAGTTTAATTTATTAGTCCTACCTTGTCCCTGCCTGCTGTGACTGACTCACTCCTGTTCTCAGCTGTACCCGTCTCGGATCGATCTTTTTCCTCACTATCTCCCTTAGTTCCGCCCTCCCCCCCCCCCCCCCCCCACCCCCCCAACCTTACTAGTTTAAATCCTCCCAAGCAGTTCTAGCAAATCTCCCTGACAGTATATTAGTCCCCTTCCAATTTAGGCGCAATCCGTTCTTCTGGTACAGGTCACCTCTACCCCAAAAGAGATTCCAATGATCCAAAAATGTGAATCCTTCTCCTATACACCAGCTCCTCAGCCATGCATTCATCTGCTCTCACGAGCTCATAGCACTGGGAGTAATCCAGATATTACTACCCTTGAGGACCTCCTTTTTAAATTTCTGCCTAACTCTCTGTAATCTCCCTTCAGAATCTCAACCTTTTCCCTTTCTATGTCGTTCGTTCCAATGTGGACAATGATCTCCCCCGTGAGAACATTCTGCACCCTCTTTGAGACATCCTTGATCCTGGCACCAGGGAAACAACACACCATTCTGCTTTATCTCTGCTGGCTACAGAAACATCTGTCTGTACCTCTGACTACAGAATCCCCTAACACAATTGATCTCTTGGAAGCCGACATACCCCTCATTGCATTAGAGCCAGTCTCAATACTAGAAACTTGGCTGTTCGTGCTACGTTCTCCTGAGAATCCATCACCCCCTACATTTTCCAAACCAGCATACCTGTTTGAAATGGGTATATCCACAAAAGATTCCTGCACTAACTGCCAACCTCTTTTACCCTTCCTGGAGTTAACGTATCTATGTGACTGTATCTGAGACTTGCCCCCCCCTTCCTATAACTGCCATCCATCACAAATGTTGCTGTTGCAAATTCCTTATTGCTTCTATCTGTCCTTCCAACCGATCCACTCGATCTGATAAGATTCGCATCCAACAGCATTTATGGCAGATATAATCCACAGTAACCCTTAAACTCTCTTTAAACTCCCACATCTGACAAGAAGTACATATCACTGCAAAGGCCATTATTGCTCCTTCACAATCTACAGACCCAGAAAATAACACCGTCTTATTCCTCTACAAACACTACCCCAAGTCAAATTAATAGCTATGGCTTATATTTTAAGTTTAATCAAGAGACTTATCTCCAAAAACATATAATCAAGAAAGAATCCACTATACTCACTACTGCAGCCTTTCTCTTGGACAGACTTTAAACAGCAATTAACTTATCAGATTCTGTGCTGTTAACTTCACCCAACAGTTCCTCCAAGATTAGTTGTGAATTTCACTGTTTGTTAATTTTCCAAATGCACTCCGATGTCCAGCGATACACAAATTCAACCAGCAAAGGCGGTAACTGTGCAGGTTCTCTCTCTCTCCTGCACTGTCCTCACCATGTGCTTCTTTGCCTGTTCTTCTCCCTTTTAAACTGCTGTTTTTTTGACTTTTTTTCTCCAAAGTTCCAAAACAATGCGACAGCGTATAAAACAGTCATTGCTGCTCCTGGAATTCCTCAAAAAATGGAGCAGCTCTTACAGCCAGAAATTTTTCCTGTCCTCCATCTTGGATTACCCAGCTTTGATGGTGCACAGTTGACGATGTGAATTTGAAATGATAGCAATAGAGAACACACCTAGCCTCATGGAGACATACTCTTTGTAAACCTTGCTGAAAGTGACACTCAGCTGATTTCTGTACGATTCAGCCCTAAGTGTAGCAACTGCAGGGTTAAAAGGTGGGATTCAACTGTTTTCCTGGCACAATAGGCTACCTGTGACCTAAATCTTTCTATGATTCTACCTTTTAATAACTTACAATTATCCAATTAGAGCCTTAGGCGATAAATAATTTTTCTTACAATGTCTAGAAAACAGCAATGCGAGAGGAATTTGCTCAGGTTGCAAAAGAAGCTAGGCTTAGTTGATGCTCTGTTCTGGCAGGTTTCCACACAAGAAATTGAGCAGGTGGCTGCAATGGCTAGGAGTAAAATCTCAGGGGTGCAACAGAAACGTTCATGCAAGTTTCTACATTATCAGTATCACTCACTGTTAAAGAGGTCAGCAAAAATCACTACACACTTAAAGAAAGCAAGTGTCTTCTCACTAAATCTATAAATTTAGAATGCTCTCTCCAAGGCTCAAAAAAGTTAATACAACATTGAACATTACAGCGCACTACAGGTCCTTCAGCCCTCAATGTTGCACCGACCTGTGAAACCAATCTGAAGCCCATCTAAACTACACTATTCCTATCCAATGACCATTTAAATGTCCTTACAGTTGGCGAGTCTACTACTGTTGCAGGCAGTGTGTTCCACGCCCCTACTACTCTCTGAGTAAAGAAACTACCTCTGACATCTGTCCTATATCTATCACCCCTCAACTTAAAGCTATGTCTCCTCATGCTAGCCATCACCATCCAAGGAAAAGGGCTCTCACTGTCCAACCTATCCAGCTCTCTGATTATCTTATATGTCTCAGTTAAGTCACTTCTCAACCTTCCTCGGTCTAACGAAAAAAGCCGCAGGTCCCTCCTTTCCTCGTAGGACCTTCCCTCCATATCAGACAACATCATCGTAAACCTCCTCTGAACCCTTTCCAAAGCTTTCCACATCCTTCCTATTATGCGCTGACCAGAACTGCACCAGAGTTTTGTACAGCTGTAGCATGATCTCGTAGCTCCGAAATTCAATTCCTCTCCCATTAAAAGCTAACACACTTTTTACTTTCTTAATAACCCTACCAGCCTGGGTGGCAACTTTCAAGGATCTATGTACCTAGACACTGAGATCTCTCTACTCACCTACACTGCCAAGAATCTTACCATTAGCCCAATACTCTGCATTCCTGTTATTCCTTCCAAGGTGAATCACCTCACACTTTTCCAGATTAAACTCCATTTGCCACCTCTCAGCCCAGCTCTTCAGCTTATCTATGTGCTTCTATAATCTGCAACATCCTTCATTACTATCCACAACTCTGCTAACCTTAGCGTCATGTGCAAATTTACTAACCCATCCTTCCATGCACTCATCCAGGTAATTTTTCAAAATGACAAACAACAGTGGGGCCAAATCAGATCCTTGTGGCACAACACTGGAACTGAACTTTAGGATGAATATTTCCCATTACCTACTACTCTCTGTCTTTTCTCAGCTAGCACATTTTTGAGCCAAACTGCTAAACCACCCTCAAAACTATGCCTTTGTATTTTGTGCCAAAGCCTATCGTGGGGAACCTTACCAAATGCCTTACTGAAATCCATGTACACCACATCAACCACTTTATCTTCATCCACCTCATCCACTTGTTTAGTCACCTTCTCAAAGAACTCAATAAGGTTTCTGAGGCACAACCTACCCTTCACAAAACCATGTTGACTATCCCTAATCATCTTATTCCTTACTAGATGATTATAAATCCTATCTCTTATAACCATTTCCAACACTTTACCCACAACTGAAGTAAGACTCACAGGTCTTTAATTTCCAGGGTTATCTCTACTCCACTTCTTAAACAAGGGAACATTTGCTAACGTCTTGTCTTGTGGCACTATTCCCATGGACAATGATAACAAAAAGATCAATGCCAAAGTCTCGGCAATCTCCTCCCTTGCTTCCCAGAGAACTTGAAGATAAATCCCATCTGGTCCACTTTCACACTTTCCAGAATTGCTAACACCTCCTCCTTGTGAACCTCAATCCAATCGAGTTTGGTGGCCTGTATCTCAGTATTCTCCTCGACAACATTGTCTTTTTCTAATGTGAATACTGACATAAAGTATTCATTTAGCACTTCCCCTATCTCCTCTGACTCCACACACAACTTCCCACTACTATCTTTGAGTGGCCCGAATCTTACTCTTGTCATCCTTTTATTCCTGATATACCTATAGAAATCCTTCAAGTTTTCCTTGATCCTATCTGCCAACGACTACTTATGTCCCCTCCTGGCTCTTCTTAGCTCTCTCCTTAGATCTTTCCTGGCTAACTTGTAACACTCAAGTGCCCTAAATGAACCATCACATCTCATCCTAACATAAGCCTTCTTCTTCCTCTTGACAAGAGATTCAACTTTTTTGGTAAACCACGGCTCCTGTGCTTGACAACTTCCTGCCTGCCTGACCAGTATCTACTTATCAAGGACCCTCAGTAGCTGGTCCTTGAATAAGCTCCACATTGCAATTGTGCGATAGTTCTGCAATAGTACAATCAATCCTTGTAGAAGCTGGGGAAAAGGCAACAGAGAGAAAATATTGTATTCATTGTCAGGATCTTCTACATGTCTGAGGATAACAGTTTACTGGGATGTTTCCCTCTTACAATTTGGGAAAGGCACTCAGCCAAATTCCGAATGGAAAACTAATGTTTTACTGATGGAGTTCTATAATAAGCTCTGGCAAGCTTCAATGGATGTAATGATCTTGGGTGAAGTCACTGACTCTGTGGGAATTCAACCCTATCGATGCTTCAGACTGGCTTGTTACCAGGAACATAATGACTGCAATGCTGCAATTTTAAAACACATATCATAAATCTTTCAAAAACAAGCAATGATGGGTACTGTGAAAGACAAAAAGGGTGTAATCGAATTTCCTCTCCTGGTTATTTGAGAAAGCTTTGACTGAGTGGAGACAAAAGGATTCAATAGTGATTTCATTTATTGGATGGTTCACTTCCGCAGCCATGTACAGTATATTGTTGATAATGTGACTTAGTTACTCAGGAATTCATAGTGGGAGAGGTGCACAGCAATTTTGATCTGTGTTGTTTTTAGCTTTTCTATTGCAAATCCATCTGTTATCTTCAACAAGCCATGCATAATCAGTTATCTAGTTCAGTAGGCTTTAGAAGTGTCACCATAAGGTTATATTATGTACAAGAATATTCTATTGTGCTTAATAATCCAAAGGTCTTAATACCAAGATTCTTGTCTATGAGCTACTCTTTACAAATCACTTCAAATGACATCAGTGTTAAGTACCCAAATAACATAAATGTGTTTATCCAAGTTGTGTCTTAATTTTGATAGTTAAGAATGCCAATTGTTAAAATTAACTTCTAGGGTCCAGGTATAGTTGGCAATTAAGGCAGAAACTTACTATCATGAGAATGGTGTGGCAAGCCACCTCAAACTGTGTGTCTGTCTGATTAGATTCCTTATAGTTGGAAACAGTCCATTTGGCCCAACAAGTCCATGCTGACCCTCTGAAGAGTAACCCACCCAGACCCAATTTTCCTCTGACTAATGCACTTAACACCATGGGCAATTTAGCATGGCCAATTCACCTGACCTGCACATCTTTTGACTGTTGGAATAAACCAGAGCACCGAGAGGAAATCCACACAGACAGTCACCCGAGGTGCAATTGAACCCAAGTCCCTGGTGCTGTGAGGCAGCAGTGCTAACCACTAAGTCACCATGCTGCCCTTATAAGGCAATCCTGCAATATTGTTAGAGAATGAGTTCCCAGGTTTTGACTTCAGCCATCTTGAAGATAATGGTGATTTGTGTCAAATCCATAATGGTGCATGACTTGTAAGTAATGGTGTACCTATGCACCTGTCCTTGCTTTTCTGGATGGTGGAAATGGCCAATTCATTAGTTTATGCTGAAGGTGGCCCAACACGCAGAGCCTCTGATCCATTCCAGCACTAGTTTAAAATAGTAAGAGATGATGTAATTGAAACATCAGATCCTCCGTGGTCTTGATGGGGTTGCTGTAAGAATGTGAGAGAATCTAAAACCAGGGATTACAATTTATAATTAAGAGGTTACTTATAATTGGGGCAGCACGGTGGTTCAGTGGTTAGTACTACCACCTCACAGCGCTAGGACCTAGGTTCAATTCCTGCCTCAGGTGACTGTGTGGAGTTTGCACATTCTCCCCGTGTCTGCATGGGTTTCCTCTGGTTTCCTCCACAATCCAAAGATGAGCAGGTTTGGTGAATTGGCCATGCTAAATTGCCCATTGTTGGGGTAAGTATACGGTAGGGGAATGGGTCTGGGTGGGTTACTCTTTGGAGGGTCAGTGTGGACTTGTTGGGCTGAAGGGGTAAGTATACGGTAGGGGAATGGGTCTGGGTGGGTTACTCTTTGGAGGGTCAGTGTGGACTTGTTGGGCTGAAGGGGTAAGTATACGGTAGGGGAATGGGTCTGGGTGGGTTACTCTTTGGAGGGTCAGTGTGGACTTGTTGGGCTGAAGGGGTAAGTATACAGTAGGGGAATGGTTCTGGGTGGGTTACTCTTTGGAGGGTCAGTGGGGACTTGTTGGGCTGAAGGGCCTGGCTCCCCACTTTTGGGAATCTAATCAAAGATAAAATTCTCTGTGAGGGTTGTAAGTATTTGTAACTCCCTTCCCCAAAGGCAGGAAATATTCAGTAGAGTCTCTGAATATTTTTAAGACAGATGTAGATAACTTCTTGGTAAGCAAGGAGATAAAAAGAAGCCAGGGTTGGGTGGGGATGTGGAGTTGAGATTAGTCAGGTCATTCACAGGATGTAGGCATCACTAGCCAATCTCTAATTGCCCTGAGGACATTTAACTGTCACCACATTGGTGTGTGTCTGGAGTCACAGGTAAGACCAGACCAGATAAGGATGGCAGATTTTCTTTCCTGAAGGATTTTAGTGAACCAGATAGGTTTCTCCCAACAATCAGCAATGGTTTCATGGTCACCAGTCGACTCTTAATTTCAGATTTTTAAAAAATTCAAATTCCACACTCTGCTATGGCAGAATTTGAACCCAGGTCCCCAGAGCATTACTTAGGTCTCTAGATTAATAGACTAGTGATAATATCAGGAGATCATCACCTCCCCTAATCTTATTGAATGACAGAAAAGCTCAAGGGATTGAGTGGCCAACCCTTGCTTCTGTGTTTCAAGTTCCTATCAGCACCTGGCCCATATCCCTCCAAACCCTTCCTATTCATATACCCATCCAAATCCTCTTAAATGTTGCAATTGTACCAGCCTCTAGCACTTCCTCTGGCAGCTCATTCCATACACGTACCACCCTCTGCATGAAAAAGCTTCACCTTAGGTATCTTTTATATCCTTTCCTTTCACCCTAAACTTATGCCCTTTAGTTCTGGACTCCCCCACCCCAGGGAAAAGACTTTGTCTATTGAAGACACATTTTCTGTCTTGCACTCCTGGAATCTGACTTATGTCAGTTTTGGGAGCAATACAGTATCACAATAGACCTTGTCTTAAGTTTAAAGTATCAAGTAAATTATTATTTTTGGTAGAAATCTACATTTAATGCCTCTCTGGGCATTTTGAAAATAATTCCGAGGATTAACTCATTTCATCCTCTTGCATGTGTTACCAATAAAAGAAATCATTTGATCTAAGGTCTCCTCTGAACAAAGTCAAGCCTCTCCTTTCCAGCCAGTAATTCAAAAACAGTACTAGATCTTCCTTAATCCCTTCCCCGGCGATTATTTTTGGAGAAAACTTTTCATTTTCAGACGAATTTTTGTATTGTTTTATTTTATAGTATTTTTAACGCTTGCACTCTCATCTGCTGTATCCAAGCTTCTAATAGAAGGTTCATACTCATTGTCATCTTCTGAGCTCGACATCTGGGCGTAATTTGTAAAAAAAAACAGAAAAAAACCGAACAACAGTGTGTGCCCAAAAGCGGTGCATCGACGCTTCTTGCAATGCCTGAGGCGGAAGAGACACAGCTACCAGACACAGCTTGTTTCTAGCTGAGAAGGGCCCAGAAATACCGACAATTGACGTATAAACTCGTCTGTGGCTGCTTTTGAAATTATATGTTTTGGACGAGTTTACTCGTCGCACTCTGAAAAAGATACATTGGGTGAGGACAAGTTAACGTGTCTTTGCCGGGTAAGGGGTTAATGTTAAAGACCCAAAGGCAAAAAAATCCAATTTACACAATGTTAACATCGCAATGATTGGGAACATTGGCCACTATCTCTGCAATCCTATGAAGCCTATGATTGTTGCACTTTGTCTGGGTGATGTGTCTCCTGTGGGTGAATGGTTGAAGGTATGGGAAGGCAGTGTGAAGTGAGTATGAAGCTGACAGCATTGACTGGTGTGTGAGGGTTTTATAGAGTATTTGGATTTTAGGATTCCTGAGTAGGGAGGCCTGTTGAATGAGTGGGCAGACCTCTCATTTGGATACATTGG
Source organism: Hemiscyllium ocellatum (assembly GCF_020745735.1). Classification (NCBI taxonomy): domain Eukaryota; kingdom Metazoa; phylum Chordata; class Chondrichthyes; order Orectolobiformes; family Hemiscylliidae; genus Hemiscyllium; species Hemiscyllium ocellatum. The sequence goes on along the minus strand of NC_083413.1, from coordinate 66,509,451 downwards.
TTTTCATCTTTGATATGATTACATGAAACAGCGACACCTTCTTACGCCAAAGCTGTTGAATGGGCAATATCCACACATCATACAGACTACCAGCTGTTGTGTCAATAGGATATCAAATGTGGACACCACAGATGCCTGTGTTGTCACATTCTGTAATGAAATGTGAGGCAGCGCGACAGGCCTTGCAAAGGTGTTATTTAAACAGCCAGGCTCCATGATTGTAGGCAAATAAAATTTCAATTGAAAAGTGTCTGAAAGTGTTTTTGGACATTCATATGTCAGAGTACTGTCACATGCTCGTAGTAAGTGACCTATCCGTATAAAGGTGGCAGCAGTGATAGTGCTTCTATATCCACAATAGCATAGGGACAAGAAGCACAGACTGTGGAAAGGGAAAAGTCTGCACAGTGCCCTCCAACTTGCTCTTGACAGTGTCAGGAAGTTTTTATGGCAGGCAAGTCAATGTACCAAAGCATTTCAAATGCATATCTAATCACTGCTGTCCAGCATAGTTCCAGATCCAAATCCATATTGATATCCTCTACAACAGAACCTGCCTGCAACCTGGTCCTTCAGTTGGCAGACAAATGAAACAGCCTTTGACCCCAATTTAGTTGCAACCCACTCTTGCCTGGATGATCCACATATCGCTGATAACAGCTCTTTTTTAACTTCCTCTTCACCAGCTTTGTTGTTCCTCTCCTTTGTCTTGGGCTTGCTGTGGTTGGACAGTGAAAGATCTATAAACACGCTATTAGCAAGTTGATCATCATTGTCAAATAGCAGAGCGAGAGTCTGCTGAGAATTAAGAAGAAGCAAAATGGTAGGAATATCCTAAATGTTCTCAGTGTTACCAGCTAATACCAGACTGTTGTAGCCAATAACCATGATGATGAGAGCCATTACTCTCCCAGGTTCAGGAGATGGAGATATCCTTGTCCCCTAGATGTTCTATTTGCTCTCTTCTATTATTAGCTTCATTTCTCTGCCAGAGATAGGGTAAGAAGCCTGTGATTGTTGCACTTTGTCTGGGTGATGTGTCTCCTGTGGGTGAGTGGTTGAAGGTATGGGAAGGCAGTGTGAAGTGGATGTGAAGCTGACAGCATTGACAGGTGTGTGAGGGTTTTATAGAGTATTTGGATTTTAGGATTCCTGAGTAGGGAGGCCTGTTGAATGAGTGGGCAGACCTCTCATTTTGATACATTGAGCAGAGTGAGAGATTGGTAGAGCAGTGAGTAGGAGATGTTAGATGAAGACACATTCATTAACAGTGGCCATCAGTGAGAGTTAATTTAAGATCTTGACGCACTGCTGCCAGGGTCATAGTTCCAGACACCAGACCTCCCTGGTCACCTGCTCCACTACCTTGAAATATTCTAAGTCCCACCAACTCCCCTAGCATCCGTAGTAGTGCAGTGGTATCTCTTCTCTGACTCACCTGCACCACTCATGCTGAAAGCATCACATTCATCAGTCACTGATGTAATCTCATTTTTCCCACCTTCCGTTGAGTAAACATCAGCATGTCTTCAATATGTCTTTATGGTTGTCTGTACTATGTGATTGGAAATTAATAAAACTTGTGTTACCTGATACAGACAAAGGTGAATGAACAACTGAGAAAGATGACCAGCACAGATTCTTATGTATAACCACCTCGGTTATATTCTCTTCTATCAGGCAGAAGATGTGAAGGTTTGAGAACACATACCAACAGATTCAAGAGCAGCTTCTTCCCTGTTGTTATCAGACTCATGAGCAGACCTCTCATATGGTACAGTTGCTCTTTCTCTGCACCTTCTCTGTAGCTGAAACACGATATTCTGCATTCTGTTCCATTATCCTGATGTAAGGTATGATTTGTCTGGATAGCACACAAAAAAACCAATACTTTTCACTGTATCTCGGTACATATGATGATAATAAATCAAATTTTAAAAAGTTTCATGAGGTGGAGAGTCAGTTTTGAGTTTTGGCCATCCTGATCTGAACAGGTAGAAGCACCTTGTGACCTGGGCATGGAAAAGTGAGAGTGATTGAACTTGGCATCTTCAAGTTTCAAAACTGTACATTATACACAGACTGAAACAATTACACAGCACTCTTGAAATTTGAAATATTCCTTTGCAATGTTGTAATATCTTAGTTGCAGAAATTTGAATAAACTTCTTAAAATCTACTTATACAAGTATACATGATGAAGAAATGTATACCAAAGCTACGCAAAAATGCATCAACATTTTGCCATAGCTAAAACAACATGATGGTCTGATCTTTGGCTTTGCCATCAGTGACCATTTATCTTTGCTATTTAAGTGCTTTGTGCTTGTGGCAAATTAAGAAACTACCTGACAAAGTGACATCTCTGTTTCTGGAGGTAAGTACATTATTTCATTTCAATATAGATATCATAGTATCATATAAATCAGAAATCGATGTACTGAACTAAAATAAAACTGGAATTTGTTCAATATCACAACATTCAGACCTAAAGTTTTTTGTTTAAACAAATAATTATCAAAGGCTATTAATCAGGTTAGTTTCAAAGTCAAATTTCAATGTTAATGGGCCAATGACAATTTAGCAAATTATCCCACGCCTTCAGAATGGTAAAGCTTGATTAGCTGGCAGATGCTGCTGGAGATTATCAGAAGAAATTACACAAATCTAACCCAGCAATAAAAATATCTCCAGGCAGCCATTTAACTGATCATGAAAGCACCTTCAATCCCTTCTGCAACTGTTAGACAAAAAACGACATTGACAGGCCTCATTAACGCAGCAGCTGAAGAAGCCATGTCTTTATAACACAGCTCCCGGGCAAAGGGAGAAAAGCAATAGTTATTGTAAACCTAGTAAAATCCAATTGTTGAACAGTCTTTCAATTTGGGCTTTGGAAGCAATTATGCATTTCGATGGGAAGTGAAACCTTCCCCCCACCCCCACCCCCGCCACCCCATTTCCACACATCTTTACAATAATATTGCCTTATTTACTGTCACATAGGGACAGGAAGTCTTTTTTTTAGATTAATTTATCATTTCTCTCTGTTATTGATACAAGCTCAAGTGTTTCAAGGTGAAATTTGTTTTTTCCCCATTGTTCAGGCCACCCATTATTGTTGTGAATCTTCTAGAGATGCTTTTACTTTGTTGTCAGCAAGAAAGTGTCATAATTCCACTGTCTGTCGACAAGTTTCTTCAATTGTTTTCATCTCATCTCAGCCTGTTCTCTGTCTGCCAATGTTGCAGTTAATTATTTATTTGTTTATTTAGCTTTCTTATCCAGGATCAATATAATTTGCATTGGTTTGGTTGCAAGCTAGACTTTTAGTAGGTTTCATTGTCACATGTATACAAGTACAAGATACAAGCGTAAGTGAAAAAGTGTGCAATGTCCCACACATGACACCATCTTAGGTACAAAATCTTAGTGACAGAAATAGAAAAATAAAAATACAGGTGTTCCACACCCTCTCTCCACCCCCCCACCCCCCTGTATCCGCAGGCAGTAAGTTCCAAGACCTACTGGAGCTGTCCGAAACTGCGAATAGGAGCGAAACCTATAATTTAAATGGGAAACCTACCTCCCTGGCAGCCCCCTGGAATTTTTCTGGAATGTTCCCTGTAATATTTCGGGCTGCAGTAAACCGTGGATAACTGAAACCGCAGAAACTGAATCTGCGGATGAGGGGTTCTACTGTATAGGTTAAAAAGTTCAGCAATACGTAAAAGTAGAAAAATAAAGACATAACGTTTAAATGTCAAACACTACAGTCCTTTCTTGAGCCATGGGCCTGCAGATGCTCCAAGCTGGGCTTTCCCCAAGAGGACATGCTCTCTGGGCGCTGGGCATGCTTTCACCCACGCTGAGCTAAGACCCGCCTGGACATGCCAGGCTTCACCGACATTATGCAAGGCTTTAGCCCCAGTAGTTGCTGATCGCTGATGCCACCATCACCAACGACCTCTGATTTCTGCCTCATCACCACCGCTGTCCAGGCTCACACTGGGCCTGATCTGCTGCCACTCTCCATCATTGCTGCAGTCTCTATAGCTTCCAAAAGCTGAATAAGAAACACTTACCTGCTTAGAATCATAGATAAAAACATTTCACAACCATAAGTCAGGCATGTTGTTGCAAACTTCATTAATGTTGTTTTGTTAGGTAGCTGTGAAAACATACAATGTCAATATCCTATTATACAGTACAACACAGCTGTGAAGCATGACTATGTTATTCCACGTTGCAATGAGTAGTGTGTTTAGGATGAAAAATAGTCAATCTCTTTGTGCCAGTTCAAGAGTGAATTAATATAATCTTGAATACACTGGTGAACATGAAAGCTTTACCTACTTTACTATTATCATCATGATTGACAACTTTTACTGGAAAACTATGAAGAAAATAAATAATTACATTAAATGAACAATTTTCTTTGCTAAGATGGAGAAGGTGATAAATCTTTCCAGCTACTGCAACCTTTCAAGTCCTAATTGCTGTTGTGATGTTGGGTGCTGTCAGTTAAGTCGCACAAAGTAAGGTCCCACAAAAACGAATGAAAAATTATTCTTCAGTGGTTTTGGTTGTGAGATTAATGCTGAAAGTGCAAGGACAGCACTTCCTTCAAATAGCTCCATGGAATATTTTACATAAACCTGTGAGAGAAATGAAATGAGAAATAGGAGGTCAATTGTGCAGCACATCCACGGTATTGGATTTGAGAACTAGTCTACATTGTGTGCTGAAGTCTCGAGACTGTGACTTACACCAATTCTGATTCAGAATCAACAGGGCATCATTGAGCTATGATTGATATCTAAAGACAACAAATAGTACTGAAAGATCCACAATTCTCTGGTTAACGGCCAATATACAACACAAATAAAGCTGTTCTTCAAATGATAGCTGACACTTGGAATTGAACCAACTAATGCCCAACTTTGTTAAATTTAATTTCATCATGACACAACTTGCATCTGAAAGTGAGAATCCTGCATTTCTACAGTCCACTTCCATGGAGTCTCTGCTTTTGGTAGCAGTTCATAGAAATTATACTTAATTCCAAAGAAAGACATTGCCTCAAATGAAGGATAGGAACAACTGAATGTTCCCATTTTAGACTTCTGAGTAAGCAAGTGGGGACTTAACAGACATTAATCACCAATTGTGCTCAATCATACACATTAAAACAGGTTCCATTTTGAGGTTATTGTGAAGATCTGGAGCTCAGGTTGTTGCTGAAGTTGTCAATTGGTTTGCCAAGCTCATTGATTTTCTTGCAAACATTTCATCTCCCTCCTGGGTGACATCTTAAGTGCTGTGTAACCTCTGGATGAAGTACTGTTCTTGTGATCTGCCCTAAATTCATACGGTTCTGTCTGTTGTGGTGGGTGGTTCTGCTTCTGGTTTTGCACTGTAGTGGTCTGTAGATGGGGTCTATTTCCACCTGTTTATTTATGGCACCAATGAGTGAATACCAGACCTCAAGGAATTCCCCAGCTTGACTTTGTTTAGCCAGTCCCAGTTGAACTGGTGTCCTTCATTGTCAGTGTGTATTGACATGAGAGAGGACTGGTCATGTTGTTTTGTTGCGAGCTGATGCTCGTATGTTCTGTGGTGAGTATCCTGCTCACTTGTCCTATATAATGTTTCTCTCAGTTACAGCATGGTTTTTGATATACATTTGTCCTGCACATTGTAGGTATGGGGTCTTCTCTGTCCTTGATAGTAGCCAACGAAGTGTCACTGTTGGTTTGCGTGCTGTCATTATTCCCAGAGGATGTAGAAGTTTTGTTGTTAGTTCTGAGATGTTTCTAATGTAAGGTAGGGTGGTCAGTGTGTTGGAGGAACAGTGTCTTCTTGGTGTTGTGTGTATGCCAGGCATCAGTGGATGAAGCTGCTGGGGTACCCATTATTGGCAAAAACTTTTAATAAATGTTTCCCTTCTTTTTTGCGGAGTTCTAGGTGCTGTAATATGTTATAGCTCATTTAAACAGTGTCTGGACACTGTCCTGTTTGTGGAGGTTAGGGTACTTACTGTTGTAATTGAGGATATGGTCTGAATGTGTAGTCTTTCTGTATACTCTGCTAAGGATTCACCATTGTTCGTTCATTCGTTCGACCAGTATGTCTAAGAATGGGAGTTTGTTGGTGTTCTCTTCTTCTCTGGTGAACTTGATTCTGGTGAATAAGCTATTGATGAGGTGGTGTGTACTTACCAGTGTGGACCGTTTAATGATAACAATAATGATATTATCCACATAGCTAATCCATAGTTTGGGCTGGACCTGGGGGAGCACACTACTTTCTCATCTTTGCATTACTGCTTTAGCAATGAACCCAGAGATGGGTGAGCCAATGCATGCCCCATTGATTTGTTCGTATACCTGATCATTAAAGACAAAGAGTAAAAAGTGAGGTCTGCAGATGCTGGAGCTTCGAGTAAAAAGTGAGGTCTGCAGATTTCGAGTAAAAAGTGAGGTCTGCCTGATGAAGGGCTCTGGCCCGAAACGTCGAATTTCCTGTTCCTTGGATGCTGCCTAACCTGCTGTGCTTTAACCAGCAACACATTTTCAGCATTAAAGACAAAGTGTGTGGTCAGGCGTAGGTCCAGTAGTTTCAGAATATTATCTTTGCTGATAGTTTTGTTGTCAATCTGTGTTATCAGTTTGGTTTGAAATGCGGCCAGTGTTTCCTTTGTTGGTGTTATATTGATAGAGATGAACAGTCAATTGAGAATATTACTTCATCTTCATTGAATTTTGTATCTGTGATGTTGTTGAGGAATTCCTGTGCTGACTGGATGGTGTGTGTTGAGCTTGCAATGAGGTGTTTCAGTCTGCAGTGTAGCTCCTCGGCTAGTCTGTGTGTTGGTGTGCCCATTCGGGAGACTATAGGTCTGAGGGGTGTGTCTGGTTTGTGCACTTTGGCGAATCCGTAAAATGGTGTGTGTTAGAACCTTTGGACTTCATTTTCTGGATGTCCATTCTTGTTATCTGTCCTGATTTTCCTAGTTTATCTTACTGAAAGGAGAACCACTTGCTACAACAGACAGAACCGTATGAATTCGGGGCAGATCATAACGCAGCACTTCACCAGAGACTATACAGCACTGAAGATGTCACCCAGGAGGGAGACAAAACATTTGTAAGAAACTCAACCAGCTCGGTGGAACTGACCAACACCTTGGGTTCCATTTTGATTTGATTTGAATTGAATTTTGAATCATCAAATAATGGGTGGAATCTTGTTGGTGAACTGCTGGTCAGTTGGCTCCTTGAGGAAAACCAGGCTGAAACCAGTCAGGCACTAGGGAGGCTTTCGTCCAGAATTAAGACCACAGGGACAGCGGTAAATAATGAATTGGCCACATTCTTCTTTTCTCTAAAGACTTTTTAAAAATTCTGAGTCCCGTTGGTATTCCTGCCTCAATACAGTTCGCGAAATAATTTAGTGTAGGTGCCCTGCTACAGGGACAAAATCAGAAATCATCGGCCTCAGTGCTTACCCTGGCCACGGGACCACCAGCCCCCAACCCTAGCATGGCAACCCTGTCCACTGACACAAGTGCAGCAGCTCCACAGTCTCCTATCAGTAAGAGTAATAATGAAGTTGTTGTCTTAAAATCTTAACTGGTTCAGTACTGTCCTTTAGGGAGGAAACTGCCAATCTTGTGTAGTAGCAGAGATGGAACTGCCTCACAGTAGATTGGTCAACATTTAATTGTCCTCTAAATTGGCCAAGCAACCCACACTCAGATGTAGAGTTATAGAGTCATACAGTCCAAAACAGACCCTTCAGTTCAACTTGTCCATGCTGACCAAGTTTCCCAAACTAAACTAGTCCCATTTGCCTGTGCCTGGCCCATATCCATCTAAACCTTTCTTATTTCTGTACCTGGCCCAATGTCTTTTCAATGTTGTACCTGCATCTATCACTTCTTCTGGCAGTTCATTCCATATACAAATTGCTCTGTAAGTGAAAAAGTTGCCCCTCAGGTGCCTTTTAAATTGTTCTTCTCTTCCTTTAAAAATATGCCCCCTTGTTTTGAACTCACTTTGCTATTGACCTTATCTAAACCATGACAAAGAATAACTAGAATAACACTGCGTGAACTACAAAGGATCAAGACATAGGCCAATTTTTGACCAGTGATTAATAATGCCAATTAATCAGGTCTCGTATTGGCAGGAGTAATGCTGGAACTGAACAAGATTCTTTGTTTAAGTTGTGATATTGTTGTTACATGTGATTGTAGCCACTGAGTGGTGCTGTTGAAGAATATTGGACGTTATTGTACAAAGAATGAAAAGACTTGCATTGGAATATCACTAATTGGCTGGCTCATACTGTTCATCTTCAGTTAACTGTTCTGAGTGTTAGGAGAAGTGTGAGAGGAAATAAATATTTATGAAGTTGTTTCTTTTTTTCATTTACTTTTCTCCCAATAGCAACTAATATTTTTTATGTACAAAATAATGATTTAATTTTCAAAAGAGTCAATAATAAACATGCTACAATAATGCTCCAGTATAAGTCATTTATTTTTCTTTCAATGCCTTTATTGAACTTGTATTTGAAAACCTCACCCTGGGCCTGAATTTGGTATCTTCTAAACATTGCAGCTGTGACTTTGTGAATGAAATAAAAACAGAAAAAGCTGGATCTCTCCACCGTGTCCATTATGGCAATATTAATGTACAGAAACCTGTGGGAAATTATTCAACCTCTGCCGCCTTCAAGCCAAAACCAAAGTCACCCCAACCAGTGTCATTGAGCTGCAGTGCGCAAATGAGGTTTGTGTGCATGTGATCTCCGAGGATGTCCTCCAGACCATTGTCAGTACCTTTACAGAGGCATGTGAGAGCATGGATCTCTCTCTCTAAATATCCACAAGATGAAGGCCCTACATCAACCAGACCTGGCTTTGTGGAGAAAACGAGTAAAAAATGAGGTCTGCAGATGCTGGAAATCACAGCTGAAAATGTGTTGCTGGTCAAAGCACAGCAGGCCAGGCAGCATCTCAGGAATAGAGAATTCGACGTTTCGAGCATAAGCCCTTCATCAGGAATGAGAGAGAGTAGCCAAGCAGGCTAAGATAAAAGGTAGGGAGGAGGGACTTGGGGGAGGGGCGATGGAGGTGGGATAGGTGGAAGGAGGTCAAGGTGAGGGTGATAGGCCGGAGTGGGGTGGGGTCGGAGAGGTCAGGAAGAAGATTGCAGGTTAGGAGGGCGGTGCTGAGTTGAGGGAACCGACTGTGGAGAAAACTCTGATCATCAAGGTCTATGGAAGGCCTTACAGAATGTTGGCCACTTCCAGTATCTTAGGAGTGTCCTGTCGGCCAAAGCAGCTATTGATGAAGAGATCCAGCACCATCTCCAGGTGCTAAAGTAACCTTCCGCTGCCTGAGGAAAAGGGTGTTCGAGATCAACATCAGATCTGACACCAGGATCATGGTCTGCAGAGCTGTGATGGTTCCTGTCCTCCTCTATGGCTCTGAGACATGGACTGTCTATAGCAGACACTTCAAGGTGCTGCAGCAGTACCACCAACACTGCCTGGGCACGATCCTGCAAATCAGCTGGGAGGAACGACACACCAACACCAGCATGCTCGACCAGGCCAATATCCCCAGTAGCATGGTACGGACCACCCCTCCTTGATCAACTGCAATGGGCTGGGCACATCATCCACGTGACCAACTTGAGTCTCCCCAAGTGGGTGCACTACTCCCAGCTTCAAAGTGGCAGGCGAGCCCTAGGTGGACAGAGGAAACACTTCAGGGATACCCTCAAGGCCTCACTGGCGAAGTGCAGCATTCCCACAGACACCTGATCATACTTTAGGAGCTGTGCTGTTTCCTGCCCTCCTATATGGCTCTGAGACATGAAGAAGGGAGACTCCTGTGTAGTTACTACAGTCAGACTTGTTCCCTTTGTTGAAAGTGCTCACACTGTGGCATCTCGGAGCTCTCCCGGGCTGCTCCCTTCCTTCCAGAAAAGACAGGCAGGGGTGTGTGGATGTAACAGGAGCTCTATGTCTCTGCACTTCAGTGCCTCAGCAGGGATACTGTCTGCTCCAGAAGCCTTGTTGTTCTTGAACTGGCAGATGGCCTTCTCTAACTTGTGAGGTGCTGGGGCATTGCCAAATACATGGTGTGTAGATTGCTGTGGGATATGGTCAAGAATGCTCTGATTGATGACAGAACCCTTGTTGAAGAGGTCTCTAAACCCACTCTCACTCCTGCATTGTTTGATGGCTTCTTTCTCTTTGACAAACATCACTCTGTCCTTGGCCAGCAGTGGGATGGGGCCTTGGATGTTTGGTCTGTAAGTGAATTTGACAGCACAGAAGAAACCCCGCACATCATGACTGTCGGCCTCCAGTGCTTTCTCCATCCACCACCCATTCTTTATATTGTGGGTTCGTTCACAGATATCAGGTCTTCAGTTGCCTGTGGGTCTGCCTTTTCTCTTCCGAGTGCGGTTTCTGTTTTACACACAGAAAGGCCATACACTTCCAGCTTATCAGCTCTTGGACCTCCTGATCATTCTCGTCAAACCAGTCTTGGTGCTTCCTGGTTAAGTGACCGGCCAAGGTTTTGCAGCCACTGATGAAGGCTGTCCTGTGGGTGGACCAGAGGCTGTTGGAATCCTGCCACTCACTTGAATGCACCATGCCCCCACTCGGTTGCAATGCTTGCAAAGCACTGCATCAGAGCAGCAAAACCATTGTTATTGGGACTTTTCACAATGAGAAACAGAGCAATCTGGTTGACGGACTGTAAAGTTTAGAACTAGTTCCTTTGTTTATGAATTTTACATTGGCAAACTTATTTTGCTGCTGTGGAAATCATCTCCAGATGAAAATAATTGCAGAAACTGAGGCCATTATGAAAACAAGCAGGGGTCAAATGATCCAAAGACCTAAAATAGATTAGATTTTTGTAATGTAGAAAGATGTTTTAACAAGATCCATACATCATATCGTATGTGATTAGATAATTGATGAGGAGGAAATGTTATTAAGAGTGAAGCAGAGTTTAAAGTTTCAGACTAAAACTTTTCCATAGTGCCTATTGTATTAATTTGGTTCTAATCTCATGGTTCTGTCTACAGCAGAGTTTAGGCTGGGGAATTCCAGTGGAAGTTTGAAACACAAAAGAATAACTAAGTATCAGGATGTGATGTGCTAACAACTTCTGCATAACTTTGGAGAGATTTTCCTGACATTAGACCTCCCTGAAGACTCTCCAAGGAACTGGCTGCTCTTTCAGGTTCAGAAAATTTACAAGATGGCAGCCAATGACCTCAGAAGAGTTGTCCCCTCCTTTCTGCTACCACTCCTCTAAGCTTTTTTCTACATTTCATCTCCCTCCTTTTTCTCTCCCTTTCTCTTTATTTATTTCCCTCATTTCTCTCCTTATGCTCCTTTCCAATAGCCTTCTCTTCCTCTTCTCCACCTTTCTGTCTTTCCCTTTCACCTCATTCCTTTCCAACCATCCTTTGTCATTCCCTAACTCCCTTTCTTTCATTGACTGCCTTCATCTCCCTGCCTCCTCTCTTTCCTATCAGATTTCTCCCTCTTCATTCTTCTTCTGTAGAAACAGGATTCAGCCAATTTACACCCACAAACATGTTCTACTCTTCTATAGCATGATGACAGATCCATAGGCAAACTCCTTCTTTGCCCATCTCTATCAATCAACATCTTTTCCCTATTCCATCGTTCGTGACCCACTCTCCTGAGCAGAAGTAATTGGGAGAAACGGCATCAGGAATTCCAATGCCGAACAACAGTTGCCACCAGAGAGAGAGAGAGACAGACAGACAGTATGATACAGGGGACAAAGATTAGAGAAAGAATCATGTGAACAGCTCAATATTGGTAAGAGGCATGATTAATGCAAGATCAAATCCAGAGGTTAATAAAGTTTAGGTAAATGCGACTGTCCTGAATAAACATGTGGACCATTTGAAAGCAGCAAATTCACAGACTGTGCAGGAGCAAAACTTGCCCTACCCCTCAGAACTTTCAGAAATACTTCAGGAACCTGTTTATTCCCCTTTCATATCAGCTAGGCTCCTTGATTTGACCAGATTAACAATCCAATCAGGAAACTCATAATCTATGATGACCAGCTGGTTGATGTCATTACAATCACTACAGGGGTGTTGATGGGAAGAGGAAAAGCAAATCACAATTCAAATCTCTCATGCTTTGTAGCACATCAGGAACTGCCATTCTCTAGCTGCTATCTATCCAGAGCAAGACATGTGACATCAAATTGCCTAGTAGCCAGCAAGTTTTGGATTTACATAACTGCCATTTACATATAAAGCCTATGATTGTGCCAGATATTTTGCTGCATTGCTGCCATAATACAAGGCATTTTTTTATGAGCACATTGTTAAATCTGACTCTCAAATTGATTGGCATGATGTGTGGGGCTGCTTTAAATCTCCTGTGGTCCAAAGGCTGTACTGGCCTCAACAAGAGTATAGCCCTCAGTAAGACTGGGTCATATCATCCTACTTTATCAAAGTTCAGTACATGGAGATGTTGTAGGTAAACCCACAATGCTGTAATGGAGGGAGTTCCAGGATTTTGACCCAGTGACAATGTGGGTAGGGTATTTTATTTCCAAGTCAGGATGGTGAATGGCTTGGAGGGGAACTTGCTGCTCCTGTGCTTTCTTTCTGGTGGTACAGATGAAAGATTCTGAAGATACTGTCAAATGTGGTGCCTTGGCTCGTTGTTGCAGTGCCTCATGTATATGGGACATTGTGCATTGGTGGAGAGAATGAATGTTTAAAGTTGTATTGCATAGTTAACCAAGTACCTAACAGAATATGTTTAATTCTCTACTGTTAGTGTGAGTACATAATTGGGAACAGTCCCTTAGCAGTGAGTGTCTGAGAATGGACCAATTAAGCACCTGATTAAATACAGGTTGCCTCAGTCAAGCAATTTGCAGAGTGGCAGAAAGGAGGAGCTGCTGAATATAATGCCTTGTAAAATATTTACGAGTTTCTCTAAGTTGTGTTGAAATTCATTGGATATTACTAAATGCCATAGTTTATCTGGCATGAATACATTAGCTAAGGTTTATGGACTGTGCAAGTGAGAGTGATGTTTGAAGTTGTACAATTGCTGTTAATTTTCACAGATTGGGAAACAGGTTCTGGAATAGACAAAAGGCAATGGATTGAAACTCTCTTGTGCTAATGTTCAGCACTATTCTTCTGAATTAATTAAAATGATGCCTGTGAAAACTAATGGGCTGAGCCCCCTAGCAGCTACGTTTTTCAGCAGGGGGAAAGGTTGCGTAAAATCTGTCAGGTAGCATCGCAGCCTATAATTCCAGAGGTGGGAGGTTCAGGAGGGGAAGGTGTCTATGGACTTGCTGGTGCTGAGGCCTCATGAAGCTCTGAAATACCCCATTATTTCCCAGTTAAGGTGCTCAATCTGGCTCTAATACACTGAGCAGTGCAATATGGGCGACTAGTGGGGAAAAAAGTGAGGTCTGCAGATGCTGGAGATTACAGTTGAAAATGTGTTGCTGGTTAAAGCACAGCAGGTTAGGCAGCATCCAAGGAATAGGAAATTCGATGTTTCGGGCATAAGCCTTTCATCAGGAATGAGGAGAGGGTGCCAGGCAGGCTAAGATAAAAGGTAGGGAGGGGGGACTTGGGGGAGGGGCGATGGAGATGTGATAGGTGGAAGGAGGTCAAGGTGAGGGTGATAGGCCGGAGTGGGGTGGGGGCGGAGAGGTTAGGAAGAAGATTGCAGGTTAGGAGGGCGGTGCTGAGTTGAGGGAACTGACTGAGACAAGGTGGGGGGAGGGGAAATGAGGAAACTGGATAAATCTGAGTTCATCCCTTGTGGTTGGAGGGTTCCCTGGCGGAAGATGAGGCGTTCTTCCTCCAACCGTCGTGTTGTTATGTTTTGCTGGTGGAGGAGTCCAAGGACCTGCATGTCCTCGGTGGAGTGGGAGGGAGAGTTAAAGTGTTGAGCCACGGGGTGGTTGGGTTGGTTGGTCCGGGCGTCCCTGAGGTGTTCTCTGAAGCGTTCCGCAAGTAAGCGGCCCATCTCCCCAATGTAGAGGAGGCCACATCGGGTGCAGCGGATGCAATAGATGATGTGTGTGGAGATACAGGTGAACTTGTGGCGGATATGGAAGGATCCCTTGGGGCCTTGGAGGGAAGTGAGGGAGGAGGTGTGGGCGCAAGTTTTACATTTCCTGCGGTTGCAGGGGAAGGTGCCGGGAGTGGAGGTTGGGTTTGCAAGTTTTACATTTCCTGCGGTTACAGGGGAAGGTGCTGGGAGTGGACGCATCTATCACATCTCCATCGCCCCTCCCCCAAGTCCCTCCTCCCTACCTTTTATCTTAGCCTGCCTGGCACCCTCTCCTCATTCCTGATGAAGGGCTTATGCCCGAAACGTCGAATTTCCTATTCCTTGGATGCTGCCTAACCTGCTGTGCTTTAACCAGCAACACATTTTCGACTAGTGGGGAAACCATTTTTTAAACACTTTTTTAATTTCAAAAATATACTTTATTCATAAAATTATTTGGATCTCTATAGAATTGGTCATGCCATTTTTATGCACACATTACATTGCTTTACATACAGATATCAAAATTAATTTTTCATATATACAAGTCTGTACATTTACTATCCAGCTATTCTGCTGAGGCATCAGTGGAGCCCAAATTACTGGGTGGGCCCCCTGTTCTTCTTAGGCAAGGAGACATTACACGGTGGTCTTTCCCCACTGCACCTTGGCGGCAGCTGCCCCAAGCTTCAGCGCATCCCTCTGTAGTCCTAGACCTTGAAATGTGCCAGTCCGCAACATTCAGTCAGGGTCAACTCCTTCAGCTGGAAGATCAACCGGTTTCGGACCACCCAAAGAGCGTCTTTCACCGAGTTGATGATCCTCCAGGCACAGTTGATGTTCATCTCAGTGTGCGTCCCGGGGAACAGACCGTAAGGCATGGAGTCCCGCGTCACAGAGCTGCGCAGGATGAACCTTGACAAACACCACTGCATTCCTCTCCAGACTTCCTTTGCATAGGCACATTCCAGAAGGAGGTGTGTAATAGTCTCGTCCCCACCACAGCCGCTTCGAGGGTAGCGTGCGGTGCGGCAGAGAGTTCGGGCGTGCATAAAGGATCTCACAGGCAGAGCCCTTCTCACCCCCAGCCAAGCCATGTCTTGGTGGTTGTTGGAAAGTTCTGGCGATGAGGCATTCTGCCAAATAGCTTTGACAGTCTGCTCAGGGAACCACTCGACAGGATCAGCCCTCTCCTTTTCCCGAAGGGTCTCAAGGACACTACGTGCTGACCACTTCCTGATGGACTTGTGGTCAAAGGTGTTTTTCTTCATAAATTTCTCCATGAAGGACAGGTGATATGGAACGCTCCAACTACTCGGAGCGTTCTGCGGCAGCATGGCCAGGTCATTCCTTCACAACACCGGGAACAGGTAGAACCTCAGTACATAGTGACACTTGGTGTTTGCGTACCAGGGATCCAAAGGTGGCCATCAGGGTGAGGGTGGCATTGGGCGTTTTTTTTTTCCCCTTTGCCCAGGTCTTTATACATTGTGTCCCTTCAGACCCAGTCCATCTTTGATCTCCACATGAAGTGGAAGATGGCCCGGGTGACTGCGGCAGCACAGGTTCTGGGGATAGGCCAGACCTGTGCCACATACAACAATACTGACAGAACCTCCCACACCTAATGATCAGGTTTTTATCCGCAATGGAGAGCAACTATTGCTCCCATTTGCCTTGTTTCCGCCTTGCTTTCCTGATGCGCTCCTTCCAAGTCTTGGCACATGCCCCAGCCCCACCGAACCAAATACTGTTGAGACGGAAACCGTATGGTCTCGTCTCCACGTGTTCGTTTGAAGGAGAGATCAAACCGGCTCGAGTTTGGAGCAAAAAACACCGTTTATTACAGAATCAAGACTGGCAAATCATACAACGAATTCAAAGCATGCAAATTCGTTGGAGAAGGCGTTCTGTCTTTCCCTTCGGATCTGGTGCAGTTATACTTCGCGCTTCCTCAAGTTCCCGGTCAGTTTTCCCTCGTTCGGTTCTCTCATTGGTTGGTTCACCTGTCTGTGAAGGGATTAGTGTCTCTATTGGCTGCCCCGAGATACCTGTCCAGCTCCTGCTGCGCTGAACAATGGGCAGACATCCTGGGTTCAGCAGTTTCCGATCTTGTAAATTAAAAGTTTATTGTTTGGAAGGGTTTCCTCATTGCCATGCGTCTGGCTGTCTGGGCGTTCACAATAGTTCTCCATAGCTGAATATACAGGTATTATCATTTAACACAGGACCCGAATGAGTTTGACGTCAGCGGAGGCATTAGCAAGTACTTTATCAATCAAGTGTAGTATCGGTGCGATTTACACTATCCGATAGTTACCGGTTTCCTTTATTAACAATGAGATTGTAACAGGATGATCTGAAACTGACGGACATGTTCTAATTCCCCAGGAATGTGGCCTCAGGCAGTCAGTCCTGCAGTGGCTGGGTTTACTTTACATGGCTGTGTTTTAGCTGGTACCTGACAGTGTCTGCTTTAATAATGGTGCTCCCCTCCCTAGCCCCAATGTAGGTACCCCAATAGCAGATTATCCCCAACAATACCCAGCACCTTCAGGTGGTCGGTCCTGACAGTGATGGGGATAGAGGATTGGTCAGCCCAGTACCCAAACAGCATGGCCTATATTTGGTGCCAAGGTGGGTACATATTCAGGAGTGTCCTGTATGCATGAAAGGCACTCTCTGCTCACCCTCCCCAAGGTGACTGGTTCCTATTCAGGTGAGAGTGAGATGGAATGCCAATGATGCCAGCCTTACCATAGTACATAGAATATTACAGTGCAGTTCAGGCCCTCCAGCCCTCAATGTTGTGTCGACCTGTGGAACCAATCTGTGAAGCCCATCCAACCTACAGCATTCCATTTTCATCCAATGATCATTTAAATACCCTTAAAGTTGGAAAGTCTACTCTGTTGCAGGCAGTGTGTTCCATGCCCCACTATGCTCTCAGTAAAAAAAATCTACCTTTAACATCTGTCCTATATCTATCACCCCCAATTTAAAGCTATGTCCCCTCGTGCTAGCCATCACCATCTGAGGAAAAAGGCTCTCACTATCCATCTTATCTAACCCTATGATTATCTTATTGGTCTCAATAAAGTCATCTCTCAACCTTCTTCTCTCTAACGACAACAGCCTCATATCCCACAGTCTTTTCTCCTTCTATCCAGGTACCATCCTGGTAAATCTCCTCTGAACCCTTTCCAAATCTTCCACATCCTTCCTATAATGCGGTGATCAGAACTGTAGGCAATAATCCAAGTGCTGCCGCAGCATGACCTCTTGGCTCCAAATCCCAATCCCTCTACCAACAAAAGCTAACACACTGTATACCTTCTTAGCAACCATATCAATCTGGGTGTCAACACTACCAAGAATCTTACCATTAGCCCAGTACTCTTAATTCCTGTTGCTCCTTCCTAAGTGAATCACCTCACACTTTTCTGCATTAAACTCCATTTGCCACCTCTCAGCCCAACTCCGCAGCTTATCTATATCCTTCTGTAACCTGCAACATCCTTCAGCACTATCCACAACTCCACCGACCTTAATGTCATCTGCAAATTTACTAACCCATCCTTTTATGCCCTCATCCAGATCCTTTATAAAAATGACAAACAGTAGTGGACCCAAAGCAGATCCTTCTGGTACACTACTAGTAACTGAACTCCAGGATGAATATTTTCCATCAGCCACCAACCTCTGTCTTCTTTCAGTTAGCCAATTTCTGATCCGAACCACTAAATCACTCTCAATCCCATGCCTCTGTATTTTTGTGCAATAGTCTGGGGAACCTTATTAAACACCTGCCTGAAATCCATATGCACCACATCAACCTGCCTTACCCTCATCCACCTTTTGGTCACCTTCTCAAAGAACTCAATAACGTTTGTGAGGCATAACCTACTCTTCACAAAACTGTGTTGTCTATCCTACCAGAAGGCTGATAATCCTGGAGACCTGGCAGCCCCTTTAAGAGAGGTGTCCCTTGAAGAATGAATGTTTGTGCTAAATTCCAAAGAGTGAAGTCAGATCCCCTGTCCTGTTAGCCCACTGGGGCTTGGAAGGTGATTTTCTTTGTCTGCTGCACCCCCACCTCCAGCTCTATTAGCCCACCACATGGCTACCAGAGGAAGGGCCTCTTGTTATTTAAATTGGTTGCCGACCTCTATTTGGTGAGCAACACATCTGTGCTGGGTGACAGGATTAGTCGCTATCTTGTTGTGACACTCAGCCATCTTCCTGACCTCCCTGCCACACTGTGGCCTGGAAATTCCTGCTTGAAGTATTTCAGGTCCAGAAAGCATTTTGGGGTGTAAAAATAATTTGGCCAACTTGTTTCTTGATTATTCTGACACGACTTTGTTCGTGCATCACCAGGTAAAGCTTGACATGCTGTGACTGGGAAAAACCTGTAAGTAAAAAAGAAATTGCACTGAGATTCTCTCACGCATACTGCTTTAACATTGGGACTGCCCCCATATTCTAGATGTTTAGCCAATCTGTGGCAATGTTACAGTGGACGACTAGAGCAAGTCTAGAGCACTTTTACTGCAATACAGGTCGTTCTGCTATAATGGGACAATTGCGTACCTCTGCAACCCAATAGTATGGAAAACTACTATAGAAACTTACACTGTAGAAGATCACTATAGAAAGTTGCTAAACCTGTTCAGTAGAAAGTTATCTAAATAGCATCCACTATTTGTCGATCACATTATGGCCAATTTGTGTTGATGAAATGCATGCTATACCAGAACATCCTGTATGAGATTTTATGATTCCATTATATTTAATTTCACAGCTCTGAAAGATTTGCAAGGGCATCTCTATGAAAACAGATGGGAGACAACAATATATATATCACTTTTTTTTACACAACATTTTACACAACATGCTCTCCTGTTGGGTGGGGGTTGGAGGGAGGCAGTGTTGGCAGGAAGTAGGGGAGGGTTACTCAGCCCATTAGTTTGACTGGCACCATTTTAATTAAAAAGTAAGAACAATGCTTAACACAAGTTTCACTCGATCACTAGTTGCATTGCTGACCGAGTTCTTTGCCTGTACCTGTACAAATGATGACCTTCTCATTGCTAAGGTCTGGCACCAGATCTGTCCCATTCTATGCACCATCAATAGCTGCAGACAAGGATTTATTTCTCCAATGAAATGTGACATTTGTTCTGATAATAACTGAGCAAATGAAAGTGACACTTGGAGATGTACAATTACTGATCATTTTCACAATACAATGGGAAACTGATCCAGAAATACAATGGGCAGAAAATCCAATTTTAACAAAATATGTTTTGTTTTAGATTTCCAGCAGCTGTGATTTTTGTCTTTTTATTTCAGAGAATTAAGTCGACTGTTGTAAATTAAAACTACAAAAATATAATGTTTCAAAAGCCAATGGGGTGGCAAATGTTTATTATTGGCTGAAGCATATTTCCTTTTATCAATATTAATGTTTACGTTCCTTCAGTAAACTGAAACAACCACCCTTGACAAAAAATATCTTGGAAACTGCATTATAAAAAAGGAATTAATAGGAACAGCAAAAGCAAAGACCAAGTAAGTGAAAAGCCTAAGTAGATCAATCATGTTTATTCACTAAGTGATTAAAACAAACTTTTCACGTCTTTGTTATAAACTTTAAGTTCCAAGTTGCCTTTATTTTGATGCAGGAATGCTAATTGAATACACAATGAACAAGTGCTCAAGTGACATAACACTGTCCAGTTACAAAACACTTGTAGTTCAAAATGAGCTTCTTCAGTGCTTATTAGTTCTGTTCTGTAGAAGTCAATTTCTGTTTTATACCCTCTACCATCATTGATCTAAATCTTACGTAGCATCACAGAACTTTTCACATTCTATTGCACCCTGCCATTTTACTGTTAGTGTATACTCCTTGGTTCAGTTGCATTTTTGAATGTTTCCTCAATCATAGCAGATGGGACATTAGAATGGATCATTCATATGAACCTCCACCTTGAGGATGTACATGGAGCAGGACTTATTCTCTGATAGCTACTTCAGTGGTTGTTTTGGCTGTAGACAGTGTCACTACTCCACAAACAACGAGGAGATGAAATACTAAAAAATCAACAACACAGCTAAGCATTGTATTACTTGATAAGCTGCTGTATTAAAATAACAGCATGTTTAATCCTGTTACCTAAAGGAAGATTTTACTGTTCCTCAGATGCTGCCTGAACTGCTGTGTTCTTCCAGCACCACTTATCCAGAATCTGGTTTCCAGCATCTGCAGTCATTGTTTTTACTTAAAGGAACAATGCTGGTATTTATGATGATCATGCTGTTTTGATCCTTGTTTCATGTCATTCGGTTTCCACTTGGTTCTTTTCCACATTAAAAGTATTTTTTCCAGTCTGTGAAACAAACATTTATTTGTATTTTCAGAACAAGATAGAATCACATTCAAGTGCTGTACAATTCTTCAAAGAGTATTGGGGCTGAATACTTTTAAATATGAAGGTGTTAATTCAGCCTTAGTAATACTAGTCAGAAATTAGTCAGAATCTAATTTATTACTAAATTAGAAAAAAGCCATAAAGCTGATGTAAATTGTGCATGATTAGGCTGCTTCAGTTCACATTTTAAGTAAGTGGGGTTTCCAGAGATAAGTTAGCATCTGGAAGCAAATTTAAACAAGTTTTAGAGCTTAGCTAAATGTCAATATATTTTGTATGAGGAGATTAGAAAATGAATCTTACTCAGCTGCTTTCATACTATTCATTTCCATAGCCATTCATTTATGAATTTGTCACAGACAAAGTACAAAATACTTAAACAGACTCCAGAGTATCCCATGCTTTGGCTAAACACTTTAGGTAGCAACCTTGATTTTACTTTGATGCTACTTAAACACTCAATGAACACATGCATTTGGAACAACACTGTCCGGTACTTGCCAGACACCAGCAGTTCAAAGTGAGTTCCGTTACTGCCTTTTAGTTAGGTGCCGTAATAATTGATTTCTGTTTCATGTCCTCAACTGTCATTGATTGAATACTACCAAACCACTCACTTTCCATTTTTTTGCTAAATGAATTGTTTGAAGAGTAGGGGGAAAACATCTAAAATTTTACGTAACAAGAACAGAATGTAACTTCCTTGATCTCGATCTACAGTACAGGAACTGAAGAAGGTACAAATTCACCATCTGATGTTATATAGTATGAGCACGTTTCTGGTACTTCAATTCAATCTGCAAGCTTTTTTTTACATGCATGTGTATTTTCAATATTCTTCAACTTGAGAGGAATAAATTTCTCCTGGGTTGACATTTGTTTACTGTCTCCACCAAAACTTTTCCTGCATATCTATTTTCAACTACTTGAACCAACATAATATTTTATTTTAAATACATTTGCGTTTTAATTGCTTATCTGCTGATTTGGTGAAATCTGGTTACTGATTTGGTTAATAATCATATTAACATTTCAATCTTCTTTCTCTTTATTTAAGTGCAGTTGATTGCCTGATGAACTTGTGACTTTTTTTTTGTCTGTAACTTGCTTTCATCTGGGAAAGCTAACACAACAGGTGCTATTACCTGTTCTAATACTTAGTTTGTCTACTGCCTGAACTTTACTGTTGCAATGGCACAAGACTAATACTGTTGTAGTAATTAATAGGTAAGAAACAAAGAAACAAAGAAAATTTACAGCCCAGGAACAGGCCTTTCAGCCCTCCAAGCCTGAGCTGATCCAAATGTACTGTCTAAACCTGTCAGTCAATTTCTAAGCATTTGTATCCCTCTGCTCCCCACCTACTAATGCATCTGTCCAGACACATCTTAAATGAATCTACCGTACCTGCCTCTACCACTTCTGCTGGTAATGTGTTCCAAACACCCACCACCCTCTGTGTGAAGTACTTGCCGCATGTATCCCCCTTAATCTTTCCACCTCTCACCTTGAAAGCATGACCTCTCGTTATTGAATCCTTCACCCTGGGAAAAAACTTGTCTCTGTCCACCCTGCCTATACCCTTCATGATACCCTCCGCTCAATGTCCTTTTTTCGAGTGAAAATAAACCTAACCTACTCAACCTCTCTTCGTAGCTAGCACCTGCCATACCAGGCAACATCCTCGTAGACCTTTCTGCACACTCTCCAAAGCATTCACATCCTTTTGGTAATGTGGCTACCAGAACTGTACACAGTACTCTAAATGCGACCGAACCAATGTCTTGTACAATTTTAACATGACTTGCCAGCTCTTATACCCAATACCCAGTCCAATGAAGACAAGCATACTATATGCTTTCTATGGCTTTGTGCATGGGAAATCATGTCTCACAAACTTGATAGAGTTTTTTGAAGAAGTAACAAAGAAGATTGATGAGGGTAGAGCAGTAGATGTGATCTATATGGACTTCAGTAAGGCATTCGACAAGGTTCCCCATGGGAGACTGATTAGCAAGGTTAGATTTCATGGAATACAGGGAGAACTAGCCATTTGGATACAGAACTGGCTCAAAGGTAGAAGACAGAGGGTGGTGTTGCAGGATTGTTTTTCAGACTGGAGGTCTGTGACCAGTGGAGTGCCACAAGGTTCGATACTGGGCCCTCTACTTTTTGTCATTTACATAAATGATTTGGATGCAAGCATAAGAGGTACAGTTCATAAGTTTGCAGATGACACCAAAATTGGAGGTGTAGTGGACAGCGAAGAGGGTTACCTCATATTACAACAGGATCTGGACCAGATGGGCCAATGGGTTGAGAAGTGGCAGATGGAGTGTAATTCCGATACATGCGAGGCGCTGCATTTTGGGAAAGCAAATCTTAGCAGGACTTATACACTTAATGGTAAGGTCCTAGGGAGTGTTGGTGAACAAAGAGACCTTGGAGTACAGGTTCATAGCTTCATACCTCCTTGAAAGTGGAGTCGCAGGTAGATAGGATAGTGAAGAAGGCGTTTGGTATGCTTTCCTGTATTGGTCAGAGTATTGAGTACAGGAATTAGGAGGTCATGTTGCAGCTGTACAGGACATTGGTTAGGCCACTGTTGGAATATTGCATGCAATTCTGGTCTCCTTCCTATCAGAAAGATGTTGTGAAACTTGAAAGGGTTCAGAAAAGATTTACAAGGATGTTGCCAGGGTTGGAGGATTTGAGCTACAGGGAGAGGCTGAACAGGCTGGGGCTGTTTTCCCTGGAGCATCGGAGGCTGAGGGGTGAGCTTATAGAGGTTTACAAAATTATGAGGGGCATAGATAGGATAAATAGACAAAGTCTTTGCCCTTGGGTCGGGGAGTCCAGAACTAAAGGGCACAGGTTTAGGGTGAGAGGGGGAAAGATATAAAACAGTCCTAAGGGGCAACTTTTTCACGTAGAGGGTGGTACGTGTATGGAATGAGCTGCCAGAGGATGTGGTGGAGGCTGGTACAATTGCAACATTTAAGAGGCATTTGAATGGGTATCTGAATAGGAAGGGTTTGGAGGAATATGGGCCAGGTGCTGGCAGGTGGGACTAGATTGGGTTGGGATATCTGGTTGGCATGGACGGGTTGGACTGAAGGGTCTGTTTCCATGCTGTACATCTCTATGACTCTATGACCACTCTATCCACCTGTACAGCAACCTTCAGGTACAATGAACCTGCACTCCCAGATCTCTCTGCCCATCAACTTTTCCCAAGGTTCTTCCATTCATTGTATAATTCACTCTAGAATTAGACTTGCCTAAATGCATCACCTCACATTTGTCTGGATTGAAAGCCATTTGCCACTTTTCTGTCCAACTCTCCAGTCTATCTATATCCTCCTGCATTCTCTGACAGGCCCTTATGTTTCTGCTACTCCACCAATCTTCGTGTCATTTACAAACTTGCTGATTATACCAACAGTGCCCTCTTCCAGATCATTTATGTATATTACAAACAACAGTGGCCCCAATACTGACCCCTGTGGAACACCACTGGTCACCTTTGTCCATTTCAAGAAACTCCCTTCAACTACTACTCCCTGCCTCCTGTTGCTCAACCAGCTCTTTATCCACCTAGCTAGAACACCCTGCACACCATGTGACTTCACTTTCTCCATTAGTCTACAATGGGGAACCTTACTAAAGTCCATGTACATGACACCAACAGCCCTTCCTTCATCTAAAAATTTGGTCACTTCCTTAAAGAACTCAATAGAGTTGGTAAGGCACGATATCCCCTGCACAAAACCATGTTGCCTATCACTGTTAAGCTCATTCTTTTCTAAATATAAATAGACCCTATCTCTCAGCACCCTCTCCAGCAACTTCTCCACCACCAATGTTAGGCTCACTGGTCTGTAGTTACCCGGAATATCCCTACTACCCTTCTTGTACAGGGGGACAACATGAGCAACCTTCCAGTCATCCGACACCTCACCTGTATTTAAGGATGCCACAAAGATATCTGTCAGGACCTCAGCTATTTCCTTTCTCGCCTCCCTCAGCAATCTGGCGATTTGTCCACCTTAATAATCTCTAGTCTACCCAACACATCTTCCCTACTTATGCCAACATGATCCAGACTAATCAAACTTCTATCACTAATCTCAAGATTCATCATGTTCCTCTCCTCAGTGAACACTGATGCAAAGTAATCATTCAGGATCTCACCCATTTTCTCATGTTCGGCACACAGCCTTCCTTCATTATCTTTTAGTGGACCAACCCTTTCTCTAGTTACCTGCTTGCTTCTTATATAAGAATAAAATGCTTTGGGATTTTCCTTAATTCTGCTTGCTAAAGCTATTTCATGACCCCTTTTAGCCCACTTGATTCCTTGTTTAAGACTTGTCCTACTCTTCCGATATTCTTCCAGGGCCCGTTCTGTTCTTAGCTGCCTAGACCTTATGTACGCTTCCCTTTTCCTCTTGACTAGTCATACAATTTCCCCTGTCATCCATGGTTCACAAACCTTGTCCTTCCTATCCTTTGCCTTCAACGGGACATGCCTATCCTGCACTACCATTAATCTATCTTTGAAAGCCTCCCACATCTCAAATGTGGACTTCCCTTCAAATAGTTGTGTCCAATCTACATTTCCCAACTCCTGCCTAATTTTGATATAATTAGCCTTGGCCCAGTTTAGTACTCTTCCCTTAGGACCACTCTCTTCTTTATCTACAAGTATTCTAAAACTTACAGAATTAGTAGTAGCCTATTGAAATTTTCCTTGGAGCTGATAGAGTACGGTTATACTGCCATTTTACATTATGATACAAAGCAGTTTCAAGTGTCAAAAATTAAAATTAAAATATAATTCTGATTTTTCACTCAAGTTATCTAAAGCCAGGCAATTTCAGACTCTATCTCATACTATGCCTTCTGAATAACTATGATACCATTTCATAAGTGCTTCATTGGAAATCCTGAGAACTCCTGAAAATCTAGTTCTGAGCAAAGTAATTTACTTCCCTGCCCACTGTCCTTAAAAATGTTTGAGTAGAACTGACCCTTTTGTGAGCTTCAAAGTGCACATACATAGAGAGGAGCTGATTTAACCACGTTTGAGATATAAGAAGTGCTTGCTGCCAATTACCCAGCACTGATTGACACTTGAACACAAAAGCAACTGCAATCTTTTACATTCATCCTTTAGATATTGAAGCAATACATAAAGAGCAAAGCCTTTAATGTGACTAAATTAACCTTCTTAGAAGCCACCTTTTAGAACGTAAATTAAAACACAGGCAACAGTAAGCTGTTAATGACTGTGGTGTAAGTTTAGTGTATGCATGATCATATTAATAAAAATAACATGAAAAGAGACATAAGATGAAGGTAATATTTTAATTTGCATAAATGAAGTATATATGTGTACAGTATCTTCATTAAATTTCATGTTTATTCCAGTCTGTAGTTTAAGTATTTTTTGGGAATAAACAGTACCTTTTGGTTTGGGAGAGAAGGCGGTTTGTTCTGGTTCACAGATGCATGCGTGTGACAGAGAAGCTTTAGCAGGAAATGCAAGTGATGGTTAATCTTTTGTGGTTTTATTTTTGCTTTTCTTGACCCCCATTTTTGGGCTACCTCCCCATTTATGTGAGAAGGAGATGGGGGAATGACTATCATTTCCATGACTGGTGTGTCATATCCTTTATGATTGTTATTTCCAGTTCATAGCTGGCTTTTTAATTTTCCATCTGCAGTAAATGATTTTGCATCTCCATAACATTTACACATTGTTTCATTAGCTGGGACATCGGATTTTTCGCACTTAAAAGAAAGCACGTTGATCACTTGTGACATTGCTGGTGGCAAGTCAGATTTTAAAATGCATAAATTATTCAATCATTTATATTTTTCCTTCTCATATTGTCGCTACTTTTGATGGAACTATCACTTAAAGGGTACACAGTTTGACTGTCCTCAGGGCCCCCATTTTCAGCAATCCAATTATGTACTGATGAGGGAATTTTGTTTTTTAGTGCTTATGCATTTCATTCTTCAATGAGAAGAAACCATCATGAACCTATAGTGTTCATTTTTTTTCAGTTTAGCTGACATTTGAAAATTGATTGACTTGAACCTAATGTGTTAATTTCCACACTACTTGAACCTTTTGAATAAGAAACCAGCCTGCAGATTTTAAATATCTGGTAAGAGCTGTCAGTATTCCAATAGCAAAAAAATGAACACATTGCTGCTGAATTAATATCAGCTTGTGGTACAAAAATGCCTTGAGGAGATAACTTCACATTATGTAAGCCTTGCACTAGTTGAACAGTAATTGCAACTAATACAAAATGGGCAATTTAACACATTGGTCATATTCAAACATTCATTTGTCTACCGCAGCAGCCACCTTTACTATCTTTCAGCTTAATTGTTATATTTTATGACATACCTCACTTCACTAAAATGATCCCACAAACCTCCTCAGTTTCTTTAGGACTACACTTGATCATTTACAGAATGATAGTTAACCTCATGGTACCAAACGTCTGGTGGTTGGCCATGTCTTTGGAATATATGAAATACTGTAATAAAGCTTATAAATTATTCAATCTCTTGATCATTCTGATTGGTTACTGATTAATTCTGATGGTTACTAGGTTTTAATCAAAACTTAGGCTATGTCCAAATGAATGTGGTTTTTTTTAACAGTCTTTGACAAACACCAGAAAAATACAATTGAGTATCACACATCATTTTTTCATTAATAAAGTGATTGGTAATCTTCATTTTCCTCATCTTATTGCAATAAGTAACTAAAGGCTTAACAAATGATACTAATTGCAGTTATTGCTTCATCCTGCTGTATCCTTACAGTTTTCTATGAAATCACACAACAGCAGGTTATAATCCAACAGGTTTATTTGGAAGTACTAGCTTTCGGAGCACTGCTCCTTCATCAGGTAGCTAGTGGAGTAGGATCACAAGACACAGAATTTGACTTCTGTGTCTTATGATCCTGCTCTATAGCGATCTGATGAAGGAGCAGCACTCTGAAAGCTGGTACTTCCAAATAAACCTGTAGGATTATAACCTGCTGTTGTGTGATTTTGAACTTTGTCCAACCCAGTCCAATACTGGCTCCTCCACATCAAGTTTTCTTTGAGTGTAACTATCCAATGAAACCCTTTGAAAACTGTAAATGTCAATGTCTGAAATATTGATATAACCATGTCCAACCATTTCCTAGTCTGTCTAACCAGCCATCTAGTTCCCTTTCATCCCCATGTCGGCTACCTCATTAAATTATCCTGTAATGCTGTTAACCTGCAATATTGTTTATCAGCAGGAGAGGCTCATTTATTCCCTCTTCATCAAATCCTTCCAACTGTTTTTTTTTGTCACCTTATCCCATTTCTACTTGACCTATAAGCTATAACATGGCCTAAACAATTTCACTTTGATCCTGTCATGCACTCAAATCAATGGTCTCCGTTAGAGATTTATATCTCAAATAGATTTAATTTAATAACACCATCCTCATCTTTAAATCATTCATATTTCTGCATAACCTTCCTCTGGAACTGTCTTTGATCCATATCCCTTCCTGCATCAACTAGTTCTGCATCAACGCCTCCCGTACCTCAACTTGGTCGGGTTTTTATTTGCTTCTTAATGCTGCCCAGTGCAAGTCTGTCTCCAGTTCAGTGATGATGGCCAGTGACATCCTGAATAGATGCTTCCCTGTTTCAAAAAACTAAAGCAAATGACAGCGAGGCCTTGTTGTTCTTCTAATTCAGCTATTGTTCCTCCCTCTAGAGGCAGTGGGAGAGTCCCTGGCGATTGCTGTTTTTGCTGGGCTGGCTGAGTAAGATTTTAATTTGTTCTCATGTTCTACACTGTCTTCATATATGAATCAAAACCATAAACATGCTAGCCACTGTGATATCCATGTCAGATGCATGAACTATTAATCTGTGGGAGTGTCAGAAATGAAACACTAGTGGTGATCTTGAACCTTCACATCAGTTACAATGGAGCATTGTTATGTTCTGGGCATAGTGACTTTCACAAAAAAGTCACGATAATACCATGATATGGAGTTTTAAGGGACTAACCTTATCCAGTCACATGTTGGAGAATTAAACAGTGGGGAAGTAAAATTCTGGCATTAAGGCCACTGTGATAGTTCCCTGTCCCCAGTGCACAAAAACCCCTTGTTTTAAAGATAAAGACTATGTCCTCATATACTTACTTTTCAGTGTGTGAATGTGACAGCTCCGAAGCATTGTCTTCCAATATAAGGTATGAAATTTGTTCAAAAATCCCACATGACAAGAAATTAATGTAATAAACGTAATGATCATAATTGTTTGAGATCATCATTGTTTTGTTTATTCTTGAACAAAGAAAGACTTGGCAATGAAGTGCAATTTTATCCAAACTGGGTGGCATTATTGAGTCATTATTATTGCAATTGTCCCGATCAGGGCCTCACATTTAAACCATTTTATTCTGCTCCGAAACAGCATAACAGTAACTTATTCTGTCCACTCTGCATGTGGTGGCAGCCACTTTGCAATATTTTATGCAGTTGATCAAAGATGACAAGATTTCAATTGTTTGTCATTGTGAGTGACTTGCAGCCTGGGATTCAACATGGTCGCAACTATCATTTGTGTTGCTGTCCCTGTGTTCCTGATGACCTTTCAGCACCGTGCCTCCTGTTTCAATGTTTATCTCATTTATTAATGACTCCAATTGCCCTCTTTCACTATAATCATTCCCTTGATAGCCCAGTTCAATAACTCCTTGACACAGACTTGGGTTTTCTCTGAGGGTCATCTGTTTGTGGGATTCTTTTCTGCAGAAAACGTTCAAGGCTGGGACATTGAATTTATTCAAGGTGAAGTCAGATAGATTTTTGTTTAATAGATAAAGGAATCAAAGATTAAGGGGACAGACAGGAGAATGGAGCTGAGACCACAATCATATTAGTCAAGATCTATTGACTGGTGGAGCTTGTTCAAACTGATGCATGACCTACTCCTGCTTCTAAGTGATACATTACTGAGATGTTGACACTCTAGTCATCATCTTCCAAAACTCTTTTCAGAAATTGTCACCTTGGTTTGAAAATTTGACTGACACTCCATTATTTAGGAAGTTACTGGTGTCCTAGTCTAATACCTTTAGTCAGAGACAAAGAGTAACTGAGTGTTAGCACAAATATGGACTAACAAAAGGGTGCAGCAGCAATTTGTAAAAACCAAGTCATATCTAATAAATATAGATACATTTTTTGATATGGCAACTAAAGCAGTAGATAATGGGCTGTCTATGATTATTATTTATGTGGACGTGCAGAACAAGATTTCACACAAGAGACTGTAAGTGACAACATGTGGAATTAGAGAGATTTACTCTTTTAAGAGTGGTGCTGAAATGTTGTGGAGACCATGGCTGTACTTGATTACATGCATTTTTGGTGCTTGTGCTATGTCAGGACATTTGGTAAACCAACAACAAAACGTTTGCCAAAACAGATGGCTTTTTTAAGCCACCAAAAACAGTGCTCCCTATGTTTAATAGTTTAATTATAAAATTGATGTATGTGAGAGCATTCCTACTGAAGAAGGATGAAAAGAGGATGTATAGTTAAAAGGGAAGCATTTACAGGGATATGAAGTAAAAGCAGACAAATATTTCAGTGCTTTCACAGGTGCACAACAAATCCGAAGGTATCCTCCCCAGTTACATCCTTTCATGATTTTACACAACCTGTGGCATTTAAATACACAAGCAAAATAAGTCACGCCCACTTATCGTACCATTAAACAACATCCACGGTAAAACGTATAGTTGCAAATAACAAAGGAAACTTGTATCTAGTTAACACCAGCACAGGAAAACATTCCAAGATGTTTCACAAGAACAGTGACACAATCTGGCTGACCGGCCAAACTGTTTTGAATAATAAGATCTTTAAGTATTCTAATGAGACATCGTTTTAAGACTATTCCACTTACTGGTACTTTGATGTCTCCAGTTAACACAGAAAGCAGCAGCATAAGCCAAAACATTAGTAAAATTACCCTTGAATGAATTTATACGATTATCTAGAGGTTTCTTCCCCAGACAATTTAGATTATTATGAAAATATAGAATGTTTAATTTAAGTCATTTATTTTGTTTGCCTTGGAGGGAGGGGGTGCTCTTTTTATTGCAGTGGAGAAGAGAGATTTTTGTGAAACTTGAAAAGGGAACCTCCAATTGTGCTGTAGGTCTGTATGTTTATTTGAATACTTTTGCAGTGGTGTTCTAGTCTTTACGCTGTCATTTGCCCAACAATATGATATGTTACACTTCATCAGAATGTGGATTTGATCTGTTATTTCAAGATGAATTTGAGATCTCGAATGAGAGTTAGAGGTTCCCAGTTTTTGTTCACTTAATTGATCTCACTGGGCTGGGAGTAGAGTTGCTGCAGTTTGATTCAGAATTTCGGGGCCAAATTGTGGGAGGAAATAAATCAGCTAGGATTTCTACTCCTGATTCTTGGCTGGATGGGTACAACAGGTGAAGATAGAATTTTACCAAAAATTACCGGAGTATCAGGTCCAGGGAGTTTCATTTAGGTTTCTGTCCATGTTATGTTTCCAATTCTCTTTTATTAGAGGCTCCATGTCTCTCTGATGCCCCTCTGGCACTATCGTATGTTCACCAGCAGTGGAAGTAATTGCCACAGTCAGGAACTTCTAAGGTTTCTGCCACTATATTTAAAGCCCAACTGTGCACCAGGTTAAACGCTGCCAGACACAAATTGCCCTCCAATATGAGACACTTTCTCTAAAATTCTCTAAATTGTCCACAGTATGAGGGCAACAAAATTGACCAGCTTCTGAGGGCATGTAGGTGGCATGGATAACAGTACAGCAGAAATAGAGGTTCGTATTTGTAAGCGTGATGATACTTTTACATTATCTATCTGTTCTGGCTGTCATTGTAATTGCATCTATATGAATCAAGCTACTGGTGTACCAGTCCTTATGGCTGTACCATGTCAGAACCCCATTTAAGGGAGTGTCACATTTTCTCTAAATCCCAGCGTAGCCAAAGATCCCCTCATTGTTCAATGTGGGAGCATCACACGTTGTAAAGCCTTCAAGCAGTTGAACGTTTGCTTTCCTGTTGTTCAATAAAAGTTAGGAAAAATCCCTTCTGAGAACAAAACAGGGTTTGCTTACCTTTTGAACAAATAAATTTACAGTCAGCCAATGAATGATTATTGCACTCAACTTACAGCTATTGGACATAAAAAACAGAAAACGCTGGAGAAAATCTTTGAGTCTAGTACGTCTCCTCCTTCAGAAGAGCCTTTGGATTTGAAACATTAACTCTGTGTTTCTCTCTCCAAAGGTTCCACCAGCCCTGCTGAGTTCCTCCAGAGTTGTCTGTTTTTTCTTTCATTTCAGATTTCCAGCATCGGCAGCATTTTGCTGTTATTCATATCTGTTGTGAACCTGGTGTCAGCGGTGTCCTGTATGGCTTGTTGTGCCTGACACGGCAGTGTTTGACCGTGTAGGCTGTGATGATCCTGTTGCTCATTGTCTTCCTCCTCGGAAACCTGTTGCCGCTCTCCTAGCTCTCCAGCATCCATCACATCTTTGCTTGCTTCAGCTGTGCAGAGCAAAGCACACTCTCTGGTTGACTGTACAGCAAGGCCCCCAACCCCAACCCCATCCCCTCCTCCTCCCCCCGCAAAAGAAAAACCAACCACCACCACCACACACACACACCAATCCGAGCATCTGAAACTGTCACCTTGATGCCAGTGGAATAGGATGGCCACCCATTCGTTAAGGTAACAAGTCCTGTTCTAGACATTGAAACAACACTTTGTCCAGTGGTATCCTCTACCTGCAGCAACACTGTGCCTTGCTCATCTGGAGGAAATGGCATTGATGACAAAAGACTCTGCGCCTCCTGCATCCTGAGGGGACCCTGACCGGTCACTGTCTGTCTCAGTTGTAACTTCACGTGGAGGCTGTTCCACAACCTCGGAAGAGTGGGGCAAGCCTTGTGGTTATGTTCCTGCTTGAGATCTCCGTTGTATCATAGCCAGAGCCAATATCCCATCTGCGACTGGATCCACTCTTCGTCTGAACCAACAGCAGCAATACACACTGGCTGCGTGGCCAGCCAGCTCAGTCAGTCCACAACTGAGGAGATTCTAATCTCCTGTTTATATATACTTTTTAAAACCTTCACACTTCTGCCTAATAGTGGTAGTGCTTATTTTTCCCCAACGCCCCATTTTGTGTGTGCAGGTGTAGAACACAGTAAATGAATGAGCACATAAGTCTTTATTCATTTTCCACCACCAGAAAGAAGGGACACACTCCAGTGGCCAGTGACAAGCAGTGCCCTTCACATCAAAGGGCAATGCTGTGTGATCAAAATGTGAAGGGAAGGGCAGGGACTAAATCAAAATAGAGCGGCTGGATCTATTGGTCATGGTTCCAATGAACCTGTTCCAATAAAACTCAATGGGTCCTTTGTGATGTGAGCAGTCTGCATTCACATCACACACAAATGACAGCATAGCATAATGCTTCATACAGTGGGACATGGAGTATTCTGACAAGGAGGGCCATGGAATGCCTCTACATGAACCTTTGACATAGTGAGTCATATGTAGAGAAAGTGAGGACTGCAGAGTCAGGGTCAAAAAGGGTGGCGCTGGACAAGCATAGCAGGTCAAGCAGCATTTGAGAAACAGGAGAGTTGATATTTCAGGCATAAGCCTTTCATCAAGAATGTGAATGCAGCACAAGTTACTTGTTGTAAATGCAGAAGATGATTGTAAATGCGGTACAATTATTAAAACCTCGCCCAGTACCTCTAATCGCATTAGAAAAGCAACACTGCAAATTAAAGCATGTTGGCGAATGTTCAACATGAGGGGAAAGCAGCTTTTTTACCCATGTGCAGCCTATTGAGGGTTTTGATTGTTTTGTGAGTCTGCAACGGTTAAGATTGTGTGACCAGGATTTGTATTTCACACAGTTGGACACTGCATGTTGTTCACATGCAGGATGCTATAATTACAGATGTCTTCAACGTGGACTGTGAAAGTGCATGACTAAACAATTGCTCCCTAGAAGGCATTCCATCATCACAAATAGAGCCCATGTACTCAGAGACAAAACCACATGCTGCACCCACTCCAGCTGTTGACATTATTGGTGTGCTGTTTTACCAACGTTTTGTTACAGAATTGCAATATATTATTATGTGTCAGAGGTTAATCCATTAGCGTGCAAGGATTAAACAACATTTAAATGTCTTTAAGGATACATTTGACAAGTTTAAAATGGAATATTTACCATATAGAGTGGAAAGTACAGCGTTAAATCCTACTTGCTATTTGGTTAAGTGAAGAGAGGATAAATGTCAGAATAAGGGAAAATAGAATTCACTTTAAAGAAGGAAACGGGATATGCTTCAAACCAATGGAAATTACAAAGCCAAATGAAAAATGAATTGAGAAAAAAATAAAGTCATGAACATTAGCAATTTAGAGTGCATTCTCCACAAATAACCATGAATTTCCAATTAATACAATAACATGGTGTTAGGTAAATGGCTGGTTCATTGAAACCCCCCCCCCCAAGGCAGGTAAAGTATAAATAACTTAAACTGAATTTAATCTTTCTCGGGTTGTGGGGTTGATTTATGTCAGACAGGCGATTAGTTTTAGTGGGTTGTGCAATGAGGTAATGTCTCATGCAAGCCTTCACTCTGTGAAACTCCTGGTGGATAATTGGGAATACTTAAGAGTAAGTATAAGGAAAGTTCTACAGCAGCCTAGTAAACTGTGTGTGTGTGTGGGCAGTTAGAGATTAAAGTGATGAGTTTGGGATGACAAACATTTATATGAAGATCTTATTTGATTTTTGTGCAACATTTTCACTGTTGAAGATGCAAACAATATTTTTCCAAGGAATAAGTGAAATGGTAAGAACATTAGCTGGAGTTAAAATATAATGCCGCTATCTATATTCAAGATTTAAGAAAAAAAACTGCAGATGCTGGAATCCAAAATAGACAGGCAGAAGGAGGACTAAATTTCATAATTTTTCTATAATTAAGGCCTTTTCAGTGGTTAATTGATGGACACTTGTAGTCAGACACTTGATGCAGCACAGAAACAGATCATTTGGTACAAGCAGTCCATGCCAAACATAATCCTAAACTAAACAAGTCCCAACTACCAACAACCCTCCAAACTGTTCCTATTCGTGTACTTATCTAAGTGTCTTTTAAATGTAACTGTACCCTCATCCCTCACTTCCTCAGGAAGTTCATTGCACAAGTGAACCATCATCTGTGTGAAAAGCCTGCCACCATGGCTGTTTTAAATCTCTCTCCTCTCACCTTAAAAAAGCCTTTCCTTATAACACCTTTCCTGGTAACATCCTGGTAAATACTTCTGAACACTCTCCAGCTTAATAATACAAAGTGACCAGAAGTGGACACAGTAATCCAGAAAACCCCTCACCAAATCCAGAAGATGCCTCACCAATGTCCTGTACAAACCTCAACATAACTTCCCAACTCCTATACTCAAAGGAATGAGCAGTGAAGGCAAGTGTGCAAAAGGCCTTTTTAACCACCCTGATCATATGTGATGCAAACGTCAAAGAATTATGTATCTAAAACCCTAGATCACTCTGTTTTGCAACACAGCACAAGGCCCTACCACTCTTATAGAATGTTTTATCATCAAATGGAATCACTGGACCAACACTGAATTTCCATTTTATTTCAGACTGACTTTATTAACAATTGATTTAAAAGTATTTCCACACTTAAATACTACAATGTCACACTTCAATCAGATATTATGAGAAGAATTTTGCCACCTAGACAGGTTAACCTTTACAACATACAACAACCTGTATTATTCCCTCACCAGGAGTGTCAAAAATGGCGCAAAAGCAACAAAATGGGATTTTGCAAAGAATTAAGAAAAACTGCAGTAGTTCTTCTATATAATAAATCTCAATGTAGCAGCATAAAGTTCAAATGTTATCATGGCATAAGCTGCTTCATAATGTACTTTTACCTTTCGGATCATTCTTATTCACAGTTCAATTATCAGTGTCTCACTGCTTGCATTACTAATTGATATCTCTGCTATGTATCTGTGTACGTATTGTTCCTCTTTGCAAGCCAGGTTTATCAACAGTTACAATCTTGCTGTTAGCTTTAGGTAAGTGATGTTCAGAAAAATGTGACATTGGTTTCCTTGGAAACACATCTGTTGGAGACTGATGTCTGGGGTTGAATAGCTTCCAGTAATTGCAACCATGGCTTTGAAAATCAGAATAAAGTGACCAGGGAACCTATTTATTTTAAACTACAATACTATGTAAACTGAACTGGGGAGTACAAAGGATGCACATTGCTCCCTCATTGGAAAAGAGGAGAATATATTTTTTCTAAACCATAATTAATAGCTCATTAACAATATTGCAAGAACATGCAAGGATGAAGTGGGTAATTTCTATAAATGTGTTTGAAAGGTTCTTTTGATAAGAAGAAAAACAGACGTTTTTCCACATGTATGTGAAGAAAGAAATTCCATCCAGCAAATATTTGATGAAGTCAGATTCTGGCTTACCAGTAGATGGGAATACTTGAACATCAACTCAGTTTATCGCCAATATTTATAAAAAATGTAAAATTTATGAAAAAAAAACATGTTTTGTCAAATGTTTATCTGGGTAGTAAAACATAGGATTCCTACAGCGCTGAAAGAGACCATTCCGCTCATTGAGTCTACACCAACCCTCCAAATAGCATCCCACCCTCTTCTTAACCCTGTGTTCATCATGGCTGATCCACCTAGCCTGCACATCCCTGGACATTACAGGGCAATTTAGCATGGCCAATCCAACTAACATGCAAATCATTAGACTATGGGAGGACATCCCCGCAAAAATAGGGACTCTTGCAAATTCTGCACAGACAGTTGCCCAAGGTTAGAATTGAATCTAGGTCCCTGGTGCCAAGGGGCAGCAGTGCTAACCACTGTGTAACACTGATTTGTTGTATTTCAATATCAATTACACCACATTAATTTGTAGAGATCTGTTATAATTATTAATGTAGATAGAGTACCTACCAAACTGGCTTTTGTGAACACTGGGACTTTGACCTTCCTCCAGCTGCCCTCTGTCACTGTTGGTGCAGCAAGGCTGGCTTGCTGAGTGTTGACTTCATTTCAAACTACTACAAGGATAAGTCATTGCGGGATTGCTAATACTCTACAGTATCCAGCTAGGGGAAACATGAGGAGGGTACAAACCTGGGAAAGGAATCTTTATAACTTGATCTCTGTTCTGGCTGCAAAGTGTAGAATTTTTTAAAAAAATTGTTGCCATATTATTCTACCCATTAGAAAGGAAATATCAGGCCCATTTGTGTGCTAACTTATCAAGCATGACGCAACAAACACTCTGTGAGTTAAACAGTGAGATACAAACTTCAAAGAATTATGCATCTGAATGCCTAGGTCTTTCTCCAAGGCCCTACTTTTAATTGTACGAGCCTTGACTTTCTTTGTTTTATCAAAATGCTGTCCCTCACATTTATCCAAATCAAATTTTGTCTGCCACTCCTCAGCTCATTGACTCAATTGATCAAGATCCCTTTGCAATCTTAGATAACCATCTCCACTGTCACTATACCACCAATTGTGGTGTCATCTACAAGCTTACTAACCATACTTTCTATATTCTCATCTAAATCATTTATATAAAATGGTAAACAAAAGTGGACCCAATAGTGATCATTGCAGAACACTGCTAGTCAAGGTGTTCTAGTCTGAAAAACAACCAGCTACCATCACTCTGTCTCCTCTGAGCTTGAAGAAATGTAACCCTGGTGGAAGATCTTGTGATTGCCAATCTTGTCTCCTTTTGTGATGTAGAGATGGAAAGGGATAACTGTAATGCCCCCTGGAAATCTTGGATTGTGTGAGGGGAAGGGGAAAAATGGCAGAACATTGTCCTTGCACCAATAGCCAATATATTTTTCATTCACGCCAGTCCTCATGTGCCTTAAGCTTTCTTTAATGTTTTATTTTACTTAGTAACAAAGTCCAAAGACACTTTGTTCTGTCCTTTTCAGATAGCAGTTAATACTGTGCTTTTGGTAATAGTTTGAAACTGGCATTTACAGAAGCAAACAGTAATTTTCAATGGCAGGGCAGAGGAATGTGTGCATGAACTCTATGGGCCAGATATGTGTGGAAAACACAGGAAAGTTGAGAAAGGAGACTTCCTGCCGCAGCAGATGTTTCTGCTTTAAAAAGGCTTCCATCTACCAGAGTTTTACTCTAGAAAGGCCTTCAGATACAAGCCACCAATCTTAATAGAGTGAAAGAATGATCAAACAAAGCAAATAGCCAGTGAGCATTAAAAACGCCTAACAGAAAAAAAAGATTAATGACAAACTTGAAGCTGCTCTTATACTAAAACTTAAACTGAAATGGGGTGAGAGTTTGATAACAACATAGTTGGACTGAATGTAACTATTTGTTATTTAACTTCCTCTGTGAATAGCATTGGTAATCATGAAATAACTCTCTTGGCATTTCTAAAATAAATGTAAAGACATTTCAACAGCAATATTTATCAGTGTAAGGTTTATGCTCTCTGATCTTGATTTTTATATCAAAAAACCTCAGAGCAATAGTCAGTGTTACACAAAGATGAACAACATCTGCTCAACACAAGCTTCCTGAAATGGTCAACTCAGTACACGTTAAAGCAATATAAAATGGGTTACTATTCTTGGAGCCAGTCTTTTAATGTTTTATATTACCTAGTGCTTCATTTAATATTTGCTTCAATAACTTTCACAATTTTAAGGCAATATAATTTCTGAGGATTGAAACTTTATGATCTAATCTAAAGAAATACATGAAATTGAATTGCAATAGAATTGCACTTGAAAGATTGATTCTTCTCAGATCTTAGTCAACTGGAGATATTTAAATTGAATTGTTATAACTTTAGCAATGCACATATAGGTAATTTAGAACCCTGCACCTGAAGCTGTAAAAAAGAATTGCATTCAACTGAATTAATTGCCAGCTATGCTTCTTTTACTTTAGTTGAGTTGATATCACAGACCAATATATACATTCCACCAACATTTTGCAGAAAGTGATCTGTTGAAACCAACATGTTGGAAATCACAGTGGATCAGGCAGCATCCAGGGAGAGAGCAAGCTAATGTTTCTAGTCTAGATAATTCTTCATCCGAGCTCTGAAGACTTGAAATGTTAGCTTGTTAATTCTCCATGATCTCAAGCATTTATTGTTTTCAGTACAGTTTCCAGCATCTACAGTAATTTGTTCCTACTCCTTGATCTGTTGAAATGGTTTTCCTGATATTTAAAACTTTTAAATGGAAATAATCCACAAATGAATGCTGAAAATTTCAAGTGATGGTGCTGTGATTGTTTCCTTCCGCAACTTGTTTGATTTTGGGTTGTCATGGGAAAGTAAAATTGTTGATACAGTGTCTTGAAAACAAAAGATCTTTGTAGTAATGTGAATGGATACTTTCATGTTTTGTCAGCACCACAGGGAATCAGATACTTGTTTTTGACTGTCTCCATCAGTCCTTTCCATATTTTAGAGAACATAATCTGTTTATTTCTCTCTCTCTTTTACTGCTATTCCAAATCATTGGATCAAGGATGTGACACTGGTGTATTTCCACTAATTTGTGCAGAATTGTTGACGTGTCTTTGAATTGCTTTAGTTTCATTTATTTCTCTCACCACATAAATGTCTCAGACACAATATGCACACTCCAGGTTTGGACAAATGTATTTGGTGAATATCAACTCTGATATTTTTGTTGCAATACAAAAAATTGCTCCTCATAAATCTAAGAACTCTATTTGCTTTAGTGTTGTCTGCAAAATGTGGAATCTTCAACAATCTCGAGTCTTCTACCACCTAGAGCAGCTGATGCATAGAAGCATCATCACCGATAAGCTCCCCTAGAAGTCACACCACAACTCTATGGCTTATCCTTCAGTGTTACTGGGGCAAAGTCCTGGAACTGCCATTCCCAAGAGCACCCACCCCTCAGAGACAACAATGATTCAAGAAGATGGTTCCATTACTAAAGACAGACAATAAATGTTGGCCCAGCCAGCATCTACATCCTGTGAATGACTAAAAAAAAATTTCTTTGTTCTCTTTGAGAACTGGGTGTTGAGAATTTGGGTGCCATCTTTAAGTTATGAGAAGAGGCTGTGCTGAGGAAGCCGATTATTTGGGATGCAGTTAATGTTCATACCAATGCAGTACCCAAATCAGTGGAGCTGATTTTGTATTATCATGCTTCCATTATGCCCTTTCATATTCATTGACAAACTGTGCCATGGCATCTCTGTTGAAAATGACAATTTCTTCCCTGCATCCAATTCCATTTTTTTGTCCCCATTTTCCTTCTGAAGGTATAGTAAAGCACCAGGCCATGAGGCTCCAGATCACCCACATGTTGCTGTTGCTATCTATTGCCCTTTGGATGAAGAGCTGGTGAAAACAAAATGCATGCTTGTGAATTCTAAACATACATACGCATGCTGGCAAACATATGGAACAATGTGCAGCAGGTTATTGATTTAATGTAGAAATGCAATGGTGACATTCACTGGATGGTTTCACACCACATAGTTCACCCTACGGCAAGTGGCATCTCTTCGGGCATCCGGGATGAATAGGTAACGAGTTGGATGAGAATGGAGTTATATAAGACAAGAGTATAAAACTGGTATTTCAGAGAGCTGTTGATACTTTGTTAGTATCAATTTGTTAGTAACACATGGCAAGTATTGGCCCTCTTAATAGGGCATTATAAACATTTTCTTCTGAACATCAGGGACATCTCAAATTATAGGCTGTAGTTAGAGCCACAGTTGATCATTAATATGAGCATTTGGAGTTTTCGTTTAGGGTTGGAGACAAAGTTTGCAGACTTGTACCTAAATTGGTCTAATTTACATTCTTTGCTTTGGTTTGATTTTCCAAGAAAGCTGCATGATGTGGTTTGAGTGTATTGACCGTATATACAGGCTGAACTATGTTTGGATTGAATGGTCATGACCAGTTGATGTTTTTTTTAAACTCTATTATGTTTACAATTTTGGAGTTTCTCAGTGTCCACACCAATGTTTATTCCTCAATCAATACCACCCAAAACACATTCCATGGTTGTTTACCTCAGTGGCTGTTAGCTTGGTTGGCTGGACTGCTGCTTTGCGATGTAGAGTGATTCCAACAGTATGGGTTGAGTTCCTGTACCAGGGTTACCAGGAAGGTCCCACCTTCTCAACCTTACTCTTTGCCTGAGGTGCTGTGACCCTCAGGTTAACCCACCACCACCAGTTCTCTCTTACTAATAAGAGAGCAGCTCTCTAAGACAATGGTGACTTTACTTCTACTCTTTGGACAAGAAACTTTGGCTAAATCAGCCGACTTGTTTGTCTAATAATTATAGTAACTATTCTTTAAAATTAACTAATTGGCTATTAAATGTTCTTGGATACTCCTGAAGATTTAAAAAGTACCAGATAGGTACAGTGCCTTCCTCTTATTACTCTATAAATTGAGAATGTCAGTTATCTACCCTGAGGGAGAATTGAAGTATCTTTTAAATAAAGATGGACTGTGTGACTTGTTTGGTGATGTGTGTGACAACCTGTATTTTATGGTCAACAGTTATGCAAATGCAGGAAGTCCCAGTGTCTATCTTTGGAGACATCTCATAAACTGCTTGAATCTAAGAGTTCATCCAAAAGCTGCAAAAGGTTAAGAGCTGGTTAATAGAGCTCCCTCTTATGGTAGTAGATGTAAGTGACCAAGAAACACAAAAGTGACTTGCGTAAGAAAGTTGTCGTTTATATCTTATATTGTGTTTCTTCTGGGATAAAAAACTTTTCTCTTGTGAGTGTGTATACTTTACAGCTGTGTATATGCTGTACAGTTTCTTACTTGTTCAAATTTTGTCAAATAAATTTGATCAATGCTTTAAATGTAAAATGAGACCTCTTGTTTGCCACAAGATTTGAATCTGTGCCCGCACCCTCAGTGTTGGCACTTGGCCAAAGGCCCTCCAGTGCGACACACTACTATTTCAGACACATCCAATGCCACCCAGTTAGCACCACACACTGGGACAGGGGCTCATGGGGGCCTCCCTCCATGCACGTGGAGCCTCTGAATCAATGCTTTGTTATAATACAGATCTAATCAATGGATGTGCTGGTCACTCACCAGAAAACATGCAGTCAGCTGCAAGAGGAGCCTAGCATTAATGTTGTTCAGAAGGTCAAACAATCAACTACTTAAATGTAAAGCAGAATAGCTTGAGTGATTGCTGCGTACACACGAACATGGAGTCCCAGGATTTGTCTGGGGTGACCTGCCCATGCAATGGCTGCAATGTCCACGGGAGTAGCAGTTGCCATGCCTTTGGGTCAGCAGCAAGACAGGAGATGGAGCAGAGGCTGCTGAGAAGCCAGGCTGTGCACAATGCCTTCTTCCAGCTTGGAGTTGAGTACTCTCGCCAACCTTTCGGCACTCTGCCTGTATTCCTGATGAAGGGCTTTTGCCCGAAACGTCGATTTTACTACTCCTCGGATGCTGCCTGCACTGCTGTGCTTTTCCGGCACCATTAATCCAGTACTCCAGCCAGATAACCTCTTGCTGTTATCAAGGAGCATACAACTATTAAGTTAAGAACAGTGCCTGGCTTGGTTAACTGACTGTCATTTGACTTGACTGCAAGGGCTGGATTGAATGGAGGCTGTGAGAACAGGTTAAATGGGGGAAAGAGTCTGTATTCCATTCCTCCATTAAGTCAGCAATGAAAATGGTCTTTTTTTTTAGAAACCCCCTCACTTCTGCCTAACTGCAGGAGTGCTTATTTTTCCCCAGCACCCATGTTGTATGTGTGTAGGTGTGTGAAAATGGTCTAATGCGTGCACCCCACCCTCTGAGTAATTAGGGTAATTAATGAGCCACTTAAAGGTCATTATCCCTGAACCCACCAGGATTATGTGGTGGCTCTTGGATTCTCCTGAATGCACACGGATGTCTCAGGCCTTCCGAGTGCTATCCCAGCAAACCCTGCTGGTTTTGTCATTGGGTTCCCACAGATAGGTGGTGGTGTTCCTCTTTTAAAGGCTCCTCATGTTCTATTGAGGG
This sequence comes from Hemiscyllium ocellatum, assembly GCF_020745735.1. Taxonomy (NCBI): domain Eukaryota; kingdom Metazoa; phylum Chordata; class Chondrichthyes; order Orectolobiformes; family Hemiscylliidae; genus Hemiscyllium; species Hemiscyllium ocellatum. The sequence continues at coordinate 66,466,616 of NC_083413.1, read as the reverse complement.
ACCTGGCAATGGCAGAGGGTGCCCACTGACAGCCAACCCTCTCCCCATTCTGTCCAACATCAGCCTTGGCCTGAGATTGTTGAGGATCTCAGGCCTCTGGTGGGTGCACCACTGCCACAGGAAATGTTGAGCAGATGGTCTCTGATTGGACAATAATTCTCAGGTTGGGGGTTTGGGTGGGAAATGAGCATTTCAATTAAATTTCAGGCAAGGTCAGATATTGGCCATTAAAGTGCTGTAAGTCTGGTTGGGCCACAGTTACTGAGGCAATATGGGTGCCCTGCTGTTAGTTCTCCAGCCTGGCTGGTGGGTCCTGCCTCAGATACATTAAACCCAGCTCCGTATCTCTGAAATCACTTACACCAATTTTCACTAGGTACAGGGCCAGCTGATAGAAGCAGCCATATAAAACCTCTGGATGTGGTAGAGAAGAGAATGCCACTATTTTTTCAGACTCCGATCTTCCCTCAGGAATTTGAGGTCATCAAACCGTAGCAGCAAATCTGGCGAAAATATCTCGCATGCCACCTGAAAGCAGCTGACACTAACACTGGATGCCAACAATCTCAGTTTTGCAAGTGGAAACTGGTGCTGTGAGAGATAGAATGGACCCATTGGGACAGCTTGGCAACCTTTCCTTCCTTGGGCACCCTGGGCACTGGCAGACTCTTCATCCAATTGTACAACCGACCCTTCCCATTATTTCGGAGACCGTAATGTAGGATAGTGCAGCATCATTATCAGCGTCCCCTTGATATAATTACACCCATGCTTCATTGTGCCTCACAAAAACGTTCTAATACAAAGTTGCCCCTGCCCCTGGTACATGCTTTGCCATTGTTGGTAAATCCAATATGCCATCAGACTGCTGACCTATTCCATTTAAGGGAATGGAGTCTTCAGACTTTCTCTGGGCTTTATGCAGTATGCATGGGCAGCCTCCTCGTCTCTGGGAAGATCAAACCTGACTATAAGGTTGTTTTCCATGGGCGCCTTGACGTTAGATAAATCACTCGAAGGATGTTGCAACTTGGCAGAAATTGATAGACAGTGAATCCGTTGAAAATAAAATACCTGTTTAAAAAAAAATTGGATCACTCGACCTGTTAGGGCAACCCTGTATACACTCTACCATTCTACTGCAGTAGCTAGATTTACAAATTCATGTACCCAGCCACAAGAAGGTTTGACCACAAAAATGCTTGATTCTCAATGGCTCTCTGCCTTTTTAATAAGGCCACTTGATCACCTGAAAGCAGTATTATGTTTTTAACATAGCTCCTTAGGGTGTGTGACCTTCACGTACAATATGGTATCATTTAAAATCCAGAGTCCTCATTCCTGTCCAAGGCTTTATGCATAACGTGCAAATGACCACAATCAGCGCTGCTGGATCTAGCTGGTCTTAACTTGATGATGGATTCATGAACTCACATTTCCCTGGGTTTAGACGTTGGTTTGCCACAGGCTCTGCTATTGTATACTTAAGAATGCAGATGACAGAAGAGAAAATGACTGAGTTGGCTGCAATAGTTTAAATAAAAAGCACTTCGGAACAATTGAGTCAGCTAACGACGATGTCGGAATAACAACAGTAGAATGGACATTGGGGATTATATCATTCCAAACAAAATAAAAGTTATGTATTTTTTAACCATCAATAATTACTGCACCAATAGAGGCAATTTGATCCATTGTCTCTTTGCTGGCACTTGACTACAATGATCCAAAGCTAACTCTATGCTCATATACCTGGCTAGAAGCCTTGTACCTTCCTCAACTTCAAATATTTGTTCAGTTTTCCTTTAAAAGGGAAATCTTCACCTCAACAACTTTCTGTCACAAAGAACTGCATGCAACAATTTTCTCCCAATCTCTCTCCTGACCGTCTTAATGATAATTCAAAATTAAATAGACCTTGGTCATTCACTCAGCATGTGGAAGGAATACATTCTCATTATTCATTTTGTCCAAATAATAAAGCTTTTGTAAAACCACTATGAAATCTTCTCTCAGTCCTGTCTATTCCAGTGGGAATAGTCACTGAGTCTCCATACTATAGTTTCCTGTACATTCCTGATGAAGGGTTGATGCCTGAAACGTTGATTCTCCGGCTCCGTGAATGCTGCCTGACTTGCTGTGCTTTTCCAGCACCACACTCTCAACTCCATACTGTAGTTTCCAATTGCTGATGTCATCCTGTTGAAGCTATATTGTGAATTCTCCTATCTACAATTGTGTGCCCTCATCTCCACACAGCACTCTAATTACATTCAAACTTGTGTTGAGTGTAAATTTAGCATGGTAGTACTTTGTTACTTTTACTTGTCTCACTTAGGCACATTAAATCCCTGGGCTTTCATAAACTTAGAAATGTTGGGAGTTGTAGAACTGAGTCTGGTACAGACTACTATACTTAGTGAAGTTAAAAATCACACAAGACCAGGTAATAGTTCAACAGGGTTATTTGGAAGTACAAGCTTTCAGAGCGCTACTTTTTCGTCAGATAGCTAGGACTGGCTACCTGATGAAGGAGCAGCGGTCTGAAAGCTAGTACATCCAAGTAAACCCTGTTGGACTGTCACCTGGTAATGTGTGATTTTCAACTTTGTGCACACCCATCCAACACTTGCACCTTCACATCATACTTAATGAAAAATGTAATCTAATAGCTGTAAAGGATCTTACCAATTCCACCTTGCCAAATGTAGATTTGGTAGCTTACCCACCGTTTAAATTCAATTCCAGGCATTTGGATTTTCAAATATCCTGCATGAAAATTTGATCCAGAAGATGACACTGACCTATATGTTGGCTGTAGCATTCCTGAAGAAGGGCTCATGCCCGAAACGTCGATTCTCCTGCTCCTTGGATGCTGCCTGATCTGCTGTGCTTTTCCAGCAACACATTTTCATTCCTGTAGCTTCCCTCAGACTAATCTAGTTTGAGTTATGATATTAGAGTAAATTGTTGCAGATGCTGAAATCTATACTGAAAATGAAAAAAATGCTGGAAATCACTATGGGGTCGAACAGCATCCATGTCGTGAGAGCAAGCTTTAAATGGCTCTTCATCAGAGTTATACGATTACTGTGATGACTCAAGCAAATGCAAATTGCTTTGAAGATTTGCGGGTCTAAATTTAAATTCCATGCACTACTGCCCATGAGAATTCAGAATGTAAAACTGTGAAGAGAAAATATTATGGGGAGATTTAATTTAATTTTAAAACACTCTCTGGAGGCTTGATTTCAGACCAAGATCAGTCTGGTCCTCTTGTAGTTAGTAGAGTGGTGTCTGTAGGTTGTCTATGTCTACTTTAGAAGGCAATTGATTATTCATTATGTTCCTGGGTTACTCCACCTACAAAGACAGAAGCAATATAATTTATACTGGTAAACTGCAGTTCTGATGAAGTGCCGCTGTCTGTAAGATTTGTTATAGAATTCCTAGAGTGTGGAAACAGGCCCTTCGGCCCAACAAGTCCACACGGACCCTCCAAAGAGCAACCCATCCGGACCCACTCCCCTACTCTATTATCCTATACTTACACCTGCACATAATGCACCTAACCTACACATCCCTGAACAATGTGGGAGCATGAAAAGACTGCAGGAGGCAGTGGCAAATAGTAGGGGTTGGGAGCTATCACTAACTTACCCCTTTCCATGAGGTCACAAAAATGTAATTGCACTAACAGTACTTTGGCCAAACTCAGTGAAAACAGTGGTTTCAGGTTGGGTCCCCCAGTTTAAACTCTGATGATCTTGTGTTCCTAGATTGAAGTCAGGGTTTCATTGTTAAGTTCACTTTACACTTGGTAATTTGCAGCAAATGGTCATCATGATCTAACATTATACACATATGTGGTTCATTTGGGGAAAAGAACTGAATGGACAAATTAAGTCAATGATAAAGATTTTTAAATTAGCTTATACCTCATTCACAAATTATGCAATTCAATCTTAGCCAATGGGGTAGAATGTTCCATTGTTTGAGAAGAAATGGAGCAGATGGCCATTTACTTTTTTGAAAACTATTATGTACTGCTCTGGAACGTAAACATGTCCAGCAGAAATAAGGTTTTTTTTGTGACTGAATATCAAATTATTACAGCAATAGGTAGATTGGAGAAGAATAAGTATGCATGCAGTTGAAGGTAGTTAATAAGTTTTAATGTTTAGAGAAATGTTAGAGATAGGCACGATGATACTATAGAATAACTTTAGCCCTTTAAAAAAAACAAATATGGGTGCTGGAAAACTGAAACAAAAAAAAACAAAGTACTGGAGAAACTCAGCATGTTTGGCATCATCAATGGGGTGGCGCAGTGGCTCAGTGGTTAGTACTATTGCCTCGCAATGCCAGGGACCCAGGTTCAATTCCAGCCTTGGGTGACCGTCTGTGTGGAGTTTGCACATACTCCACATGTCTGCCTGTGTTTCCTCCAGGTGCTCCAGTTTCCTCCCACAATCCAAAGATATGCAGGTTAGGGTGAATTGGCCAGGCTAAATTGCCCACATTGTTCAGGGATGTGTAGGTTAGGTGCATTATGTGCAGGTGTAAGTATAGGATAATAGAGTAGGGGAGTGGGTCCGGATGGGTTGCTCTTTGGAGGGTCCGTGTGGACTTGTTGGGCCGAAGGGCCTGTTTCCACACTCTAGGAATTCTATAACAAATCTTACAGACAGCGGCACTTCATCAGAACTGCAGCTACAGTGTTGAGAGATGAAGAGAAAGGAGTGGCAAACAAAAAGATTGCTGTTGATTAACCAGGAGGTAAATGCTGGGTAGAGTGCTAACAAGGAGAAAGTGAGGACTGCAGATGCTGGAGATCAGAGCTGAAAATGTGTTGCTGGAAAAGCGCAGCAGGTCAGGCAGCATCAAAGGAGCAGGAGAATCGAAGAAGGGCTCATGCCTGAAATGTCGATTCTCCTGCTCCTTGGATGCTGCCTGACCTGCTGCGCTTTTCCAGCAACACATTTTCAGCATTAGAGTGTTAACAGGACAGGTGAAGCATGGAAAATGGATTGGCTGTGCTGGAGCAATCCATTCAAAACAGGACCTAGGGGTGTGAGCATGAGTAATGAAAATAGAGGAGGGTGTTCACATTTTGAAATTGTTAAACTCAATTGGTCTCCATGCTCTTAGCTCAAACCCTAACTTTGTAATCAACCTGCCTACAAGGATGGTGCTATTGTTGTCTGGCACACTGACCTTTACATTGTGAAGGGTGAGTGACAGCTCTCAGACACTTCCTCCTATCTCCCCTTGGACCATTATTCCCCTATTGAGCAGCAAACTATTATTTCTACAATAATCACACAACATGCCTCATCTGAGGATTCCCGATAACAGCTTCCCACCTTATATTACCCAACCCCATATAGCACACTTTAACCTTCTTCCCAAAATCCACAAACTGGACTGCCTCGTCAGACCCATTGTTTAAGCCTGCTCTTGCCTCATGAAACTTATTTATTCCTACCATGACTCAATTCTTTCTCACCTTGTCTAGTCCCCAGCCAATATTCATCTCTCTCTCGTCTACTTTTCAGAAATCCCTTTCTTTGCCGCTCCATTTTTTGTCGCCTTGTCGACACTGTTGCCATGTATTCTACATGTTGCCATGGTGGTGCTGGCTCAAAGGGCTGAATGGCCTACTCCTGCACCTATTGTCTACGCACTCCATCACCCGCCCCCTCGCTCCCTGCCAATAATAACATAAATAGCACTCTCTTCCAGCCACTTTCAGTTCAGACAAAGGTTACCAGACTTGAAACATTAACTCTATTTCGCTCTGCAGTTGCTGACAGACCTGCACTTTCTGTACTTAATTTCATAATATTTAAAGATTTGCAAGATTTGCATCTCTATGAAAATAAATGGGAGAATTGTAGGATTCTTTTTCCAGTCTCTCACTCTTCATACTCAGCTCGGGTTTTACTCCATCACTAGTTGCACTGGAGGTTCTTTGCTATGTCCCTGTATGCATGATGTCCTTCTCCATTGCCAAGGGCTAACACCAGATCTGTCCCATTCAATGCACCATCAATGGCTCTAAACAAGGATTCTTTTCTCCAATGAAATGTGACATCTGTTCTGTTAGTTGCTGAGCAACTCACAGCAACATTTGGAGATGTACAATTACCCATCATTTTCACAATAGAATGGGATATTGGTTCTAAAACAGAGTGTACACAAAATCCATTCTTAACAAAATATGTTTGCTTTAAATTGCCACCATCTGTAATTTTTGTCATCTTATTTTTAAGTGAATTGATTGATTTAAATGCATTAAAATTGCAAAAATGTTTTAAAAAACGTCAACTGGGTGTTGAGTGCTTATTATTGGAACTGTTCATGTTCCAAAGCATCGTGTTACCATTCAGTGAGTGTATCGTCCTTGGTTTATTTGCATTGTTAAATGTCCACACTGTAATGTTGGTAGATAGGGCTTTAGAATGAAAGGTTACACCACACACACCTTGAGGATGTACAGGGAACAGGAGTTGTTCTCTGACAGCTACTTCATGTGGTTGTATAAGATGTAGACAGTGTCCCTACTGTACAACAACAGGTAAGTGGAACAATGGGAAAAATATGAAAAAAAATCTATTGGTTAGTAGTCATAATCTCTGCTAAATTATTCAGTTATGACACAATTATTACCCGGAACAAACTCTTGATGTTAACCACAGTTGTCAAATGTCTGGACCTCATGCTGCACCGAGCTGTTTTGCCCCGGTCCATGATTTTTTTCATTTCTTCAGTTTTTATAATTGTTTCATTACATATCTTGTTCTGAAAAGAGACCATTCAGGGATTTTTCAAAGTCATGTTCCATAACTTTGTTCCATGCGGTGGCTCAGTGGTTAGTACTGCTGCCCCACGGTGTCAGGGACCCAGTTTCGGTTGACTGTCTTTGTGGCATTTACTTGTTCTCCCCAGCCTCTGCGTGGGTTTCCTCCGGGTGCTCCAGTTTCCTCCCACAGTCCAAAGATGTGCATGTTGGGTAGATTGGACATGTGAAATTGCCCACAGTGTCGAGGGATCTGCAGGCTAGGTGGATTAGCCATCGGAAATGCAAGGTTACAGGGCTGGGGTGGGTCTGGTTGGGATGCTTTTCAGAGGATTGGTGTAGAATCTATGGGCTGAACGGCCTGCTTCCACACTGTGGGGATTCTATGATTCTGCAAGTTATGTAAATTTGTAGAAAAATCTGATTCTAGTAACTCTTCTTATAATATTGGGGTGCATTGGGTGTCAGAAGCACATGTTTGAGTACTTGAATATAAAATGATGCATATTGGAACAGGTACCAAATGTGCGTAAAATGGAAGGCAGAAAAAGAACCATGTCTTGTGCTAAATGTTTTCTGGCAGGCTGTTACAAACAAATCATCACTATGGATGTATCTTGGAGTTATCGTTACAAATTTGCATTTTAAATCTGGGACATATTGGAAGACAAAAAGAAGAATGAGTTGTGAAGTCTAGAATGCGTTACAACCAAGTGAGGAGGCTCCTCTAAGTTTAACCACTTCCTAGCCTATCGTAATAAATATTTTTGCCTTTTTTTGGCAGACAACTTTACACTAATTAGTGTAAAGTGAAGCAGCCAATTAATTGTATAATTTTCTTGAGTGATAAAAAGGGGATTTTATTATCTGTTGCCCCAAAAACAAAAAGAAAATGGAAGTCATGATATGAATCACACACAAATACATTCAAAAGTCAGGGCTGGAGATGTCCACAGGCAGGAAGATGAAAACAGTTGCACTTTGAGATGTTAGATTTTAAATGTGAGTCACAGCTGTCTCACTGTTTTCTTGTTCCACAGTTAGAAATGTTGAGTTCTCAGTGACTGGTTGTTAACTGGGGACCCATTCAGTAACTGGACCCTCCTTGTACCTCAAATCCATGGAAATATAGTTTGGGTCAAGTAAGAGATTCCTTTGGTTTGTTTGGACAGAGTCAAACTCCAAAGTTGTTTCTTTGATATGCTACTGCTCAGAACTGAACTGCATTTGTGGCTAAGTTTTTTTATGACTTAAATATACTTTGAAATAAAAGGTTGTTCCAAGTAACTTTTTCACTGGGTATTTGAGGTTGACAGAGAGACAGGCAGAATGAGTGTCTTCCAGTTTACAAATCTACTTTTCCATGTCCCTGCTGCTCAGAAGCAGCTGTTGATAGAAGTGTGTTTATATGTTCCTAAATCTGCTCATCTGCTCATTGTTTTTCCAAATTGGTTGCTGGTAGGCACAACTTTCATCCCCAGTGTGTAAATATTATCATGTACTTGTGAGTAAATCAAGAGATGCCAACGGCTTTTGTCTCACTGAGTTTCAGAGCCTCTTGATTGAAAGGGGAATTCCAACATAGTTGGTTTTGAATATTCCATTTGGGTTATAGAGTCATAGAGATGTACAGCATGGAATCAGACCCTTCGGTCCTACCCATCCATGTCGACCAGATATCACAACCCAATCTAGTCCCACCTACCAGCACCCAGCCCATATCCCTCCAAACCCATCCTATTCATATAACCATCCAAATGCTCTTGAATATTGCAATTGTACCAGCCTCCACCACTCCCTCTGGCAGCTCATTCCATACACATACTACCCTCTGTGTGAAAACGTTGCCCCTTAAGTCTCTTTTATATCTTTCCCCTCTCACCCTTAACCTATGCCCTCTAGTTCTGGACTCCCCGACACCAGGGAAAAGACTTTGCCTACTTATCCTATCCATGCCCCTCATAATTTTGTAAACCTTTATAAGGTCACCCCTCAGCCTCCGATGCTCCAGGGAAAACAGCCCCAGCCTGTTCAGCCTCTCCCTGTAGCACAGGTCCAACCCTGAAAACATCCTTGTAAATCTTTTCTGAACCCTTTCAAGTTTCACAACATCTTTCCAATAGAAAGGAGACCAGAATTGCATGCAATGTTCCAACAGTGGCCTAACCAATGTCCTGTACAGCTGCAACATGACCTCCCAATTCCTGTACTCAATACTCTGACCAATAAAGGAAAGCATACCAAACGCCTTCTTCACTATCCTATCTACCTGCGACTCCACTTTCAAGGAGCTATGAACCTGCACTCCAAGGTCTCTTAGTTCACCAACACTCCCTAGGACCTTACCATGAAGTGTGTAAGTCCTGCTAAGATTTGCTTTCCCAAAATGCAGCACCTCGCATTTATCTGAATTAAACTCCATCTACCACTTCTCAGCACATTGGCCCATCTGGTCCAGATCCTGTTGTAATCTCTTCGCTGTCCACTACACCTCCAATTTTGGTGTCATCTGCAAACTTACTAACTGTACTTTTTATGCTCGCATCCAAATCATTTATGCAAATGGCAAAATGTAGAGGGCCCAGCACCGATCCTTGTGGCACTCCATTGGTCACAGGCCTCCAGTCTGAAAAAACAACCCTCCACCACCACCCTCTGTCTTCTACCTTTGAGCCAGTTCTGTATCCAAATGGCTAGTTCTCCCTGTATTCCATGAGATCTAACCTTGCTAATCAGTCTCCTATGGGGAACCTTATCAAACGCCTTACTGAAGTCCATATAGATCATATCTACTGCTCTGCCCTCATCAATCTTCTTTGTTGCTTCTTCAAAAAACTCAATCAAGTTTGTGAGACATGATTTCCCACTCACAAAGCCATGTTGACTATCCCTAATCAGTCCTTGCCTTTCCAAATACATGTACATCCTGTCCCTCAGGATTCCCTCCAAAACTTGCCCACCGCCAAGGTCAGGCTGACTGGTCTATAGTTCCCTGTCTTGTCCTTACCACCCTTCTTAAACAGTGGCACCACATTTGCCAACCTCCAGTCTTCTGGCACCTCACCTGTGACTATCGATGGTACAAATATCTCAGCAAGAGACGCAGGAATCACTTTTCTAGCTTCCCACAGAGTTCTCGGGTAAACCTGAATAGGTCCTGGAGATTTATCCACCTTTAACCATTTCAAGACACCCAGCACTTCCTCCTCTGTAATCTGAACATTTTGCAAGATGTCACCATCTATTTCCCTACAGTCTATATCTACCATATCCTTTTCCACAGTAAATACTGTTGCAAAATATTCATTTAGTATCTCCCCCATTTTCTGTGGCTCCACACAAAGGCTGCCTTGCTGATCTTTGAGGGGCCCTATTCTCTCCCTAGTTACCCTTTTGTCCTTAATATATTTGTAAAATCCCTTTGGATTCTCCTTAATTCTATTTGCCAAAGCTATCTCATATCCCCATTTTACTCTCTTGATTCCCTTCTTAAGTATACTCCTACTTTCTTTATACTCTTCTAAGGATTCACTTGATCTATCCTGTCTGTACCTGACATATGCTTCCTTCTTTTTCTTAACCAAACCCTCAATTTCTTTAGTCATCCAGCATTCACTATACCTACCAGCCTTTCCTTTCACCCTGACAGGAATATACTTTCTCTGGATTCTTGTTATCTCATTTCTGAAGGCTTCCCATTTTCCAGCCGTCCCTTTACCTGCGAACATCTGCCACCAATCAGCTTTCGAAAGTTCTTGCCTAACACCGTCAAAATTGGCCTTTCTCCAATTTAGAACTTACTTTTAAATCTGGTCTATCCTTTTCCATCACTATTTCAAAACGAATAGAATTATGGTCGCTGGCCCCAAAGTGCTCTCCCACTCACACCTCAGTCACCTGCCCTGCCTTAGTTCCCAAGAGTAGGTCAGGTTTTGCACCTTCTCTAGTAGGTACATCCACAAACTGAATCAGAAAATTGTCTTGTACACACTTAACAAATTCCTCTCCATCTAAACCTTTAACACTATGGCAGTCCCAGTTGATGTTTGGAAAGTTGAAATCCCCTACCATAACTAACCTATTATTCTTACAGATAGCTGAGATCTCCTTACAAGTTTGTTTCTAAATTTCCCTCTGACTATTGGGGGGTCTATAATACAATCCCAATAAGGTGATCATCCCTTTCTTATTTCTCAGTTCCACCCAAATAACCTCCCTGGATGTATTTCCAGGAATATCCTCCCTTAGCACAGCTGTAATGCTATCCCTTATCAAAAATGCCACTCCCCCTCCTCCTTTGCCTCCCTTTCTATCCTTCCTGTAGCATTTGTATCCTGGAACATTCAGCTGCCAGTCCTGCCCATCCCTGAGCCATGTTTCCATAATTGCTATGATATCCCTGTCCCATGTTCCTAACCATGCCCTGAATTCATCTGCCTTCCCTGTTAAGACTCTTGCATTGAAATAAATGCATTTTAATTTATTAGTCCTACCTTGTGCCTGCCTGCCCTGACTGTTTGACTCACTTCTGTTCTCAGCTGTACCTATCTCAGATTGATCTCTTTCCTCACTATCTCCCTGGGTCCCACCCCTCCACCTTACTAGTTTAAATCCTTCCAAGCAGTTCTAGCAAATTTCCCTGCCAGTATATTGGTCCCCTTCAATTTAGGCGCAATCCGTCCTTCTTGTACAGGTCACTTCTACCCCAAAAGAGATTCCAATGATCCAAAAATGTGAATCCTTCTCCCATACACCAGCTCCTCAGCTATGCATTCACCTGCTCTATCCTCCTATTCCTGCCCTCACAAGCTCGTAGCACTGGGAGTAACCCAGATATTGCTACCCTTGAGGACCTCCTTTTTAAATTTCTGCCGAACTCTCTGTAACCTCCCTTCAGAATCTCAACCTTTTCCCTTTCTATGTCGTTGGTTCAAATGTGGACAATGACCTCCTGCTGGCCTCTCTCCTCCGTGAGAACATTCTGCACCCTCTCTGAGACATCCTTGATCCTAGCACCAGGGAAACAACACACCATTCTGCTTTATCTCTGCTGGCCACAGAAATGTCTTGTCTGGACATGTTGGATAATACACCAGCCATTTTAGAACAGTATTGTCATTTATTAAAATCATTTTAAGTGTGCAAACTCTTGGGTGTTAAACTTAAATTATGAAATTCAGTAACAATTATCCATTTCTCTACAGTCATAATAAATAGAAAGTGAGTTCACTTCCATTCCGACTTAATGGCCATTATAATCATTTCCACCTTTCTGCTGACTCAAAATTTTAAAGAGATTTTCCCCACTTGTTCGGTCATGTTTCCCAAGTGTTCCTTTTTGTGTCCTCCACTCATTGATTCAAATGTGTTAGGTGCTTCCATATCTATTGGTCCAGTGAGACAGGCACACAACAAAATTGTTGTCAGTGAGTCAAATGAACAGAAAAAGTACTTGATTGGGAATGGGATTGGAAATAGTAAGGACTAACTAGATGGGGATCATAAATTCTGGTTTAATAGAACAGACTATGTCCTCATCATCAATAAACAAAGGTTGTATTCCCAGAGGTTTCATATTTTCTGAGTTCTTTAGGATGATAGTAAACATCATTGTGGAGAAACATGGATAATCTCCCATTTACTTTCAGAGAATTTTCACTTACTCCCAGAAGTCCAGAACTAAGGCTCCACATGGATGGGTGTGAGTAAATGGGTATGTGAGTGAGACTGAGCTGGACACACACCCACCCACCCTCACAATTCTTGCCTTTAGAAAGCAGGCTGAGTGAAGATGAAACCCAGGCTGAAAGGCAACTTGCTTTCATGCAAATTCCACTGATGCTAACTCAGGGTGTGAGCCACCAGAGGTGAACAAAGATCATTGCTAAAAACCAACTCTTTGATTCAGTCCTGGTCCCCACCCTTTCCACAGTGATTAAGGTCCAAGTCATTTTTTTCTCTCTTTAGCTCTGCTTATTAATCAAAAAAGAAAAAGAAAGGTCTTGTTAGTTGCCTCTGCTGTTCAGCATATTTAAATGCTTTTTAAAATTAATTCTTCATTTAAATTATCAATATTTTGCTTTGGATTTTTTTTTGCTGGAATTCATGTTGACTGCTAAGCGAAAACTACTCTTTTAGAAATTTGTATGTTGGCTCCTTTGGTGAGAGAAAAATTGAAGTGTGAAAATACAAAAATATTGAGCAACCCCAATCTTCAAGTTAGCTGTGGAAACAAACACTGGTCCATCGACTGTGAAGGCATCACAGCTTCTGAGACACTTGTGCGATTCCGAAATCTTCAATTCTGTCAACCTCACAACAACAGGCCTGCACTGAGTAAGAAATGAGTTCTATGCAGAGTCCATATGTGTTGGTTTTTTCATCATCTGTAGCCACTTTTGTGTGTGAATATATCACGTAATTTCTTCAATTTCTAACACTAAGATTTGAAAATAAACAAACCTTTTCTTTTAAATGAATTAAGATTTTCTGCAAGGTTATTTAAAATGGACTCTTTCACTCCAAGGCTAAGAAATAAACACAGCTACATATATTGATCACAGGCAATTTTGAGGAAACATCTTAAAATTGACACTGTTCCTCAATTTTTGACAGCCTTGCATGATGCTTCAAAACAATATAATTTTCCTTTGTTATTTGTATGGGAATAGTCTTCATTCCGGTACCTTGGCCATTGAAAAACCATTGATTCTTTCAAGGGCTCATGATTTGACTTAGTGGCTCCTTTCTGTTATGTTTTACATTAGTCAAGTTGAGAGTTTTACGTAATGGATAGACACTGCAGCACAAAACTAGTAGATGTTTTCACTCCCATGCTTTAAAACCACAAAACATTTAAAAAGCAGAAACTTACCACAGATGCCACATTGCTGAGCATTTACGCATTTGATTCTCTCAACAAACTTTAACACCAACAGTAATGCTTTACACCTCAAATTGTATAGAATGTTGAAAATGGGGTGAAGTACCCCAAATTATATTTTTTAAAATTAATCATTAGGTAACAAAGATGGTTCAGAATTTCTAGCAGGAAATTGGGAGGATGATAAAGAGAGGTATCTTCTCCATAGGGTATGTGTGAGGTGGACGTATCATTGGTAAGACCATAAGAAATAGGAAGAGGAATAGACCCCTTGACCCCTTGAAGCTGCTCCACCATTCAATATGATCATGGCTGATCTGACTTGCCTTATGTTCACTTTCCTACCCTTTCCCATAATCCTTGATTTTGCTGTTGACCAAAAAGCTATCTCAGCCTTAAATATGCACAAAAATTCTGCCCACCGCCAACCCCCACCCCCCCCCCCCACCCCCAGCTCTCTCTGGGGTTTCAAAGTTTCAAAGACTCATAACATTCTAAGGCAAGAAAGTTCTCCTCATCTCAGTATTAAATTGGTGCCCCTTTATTCCGTGACTATGCCCTCTGATCTTAGATTGTCCCATGAAGGGAAACATCCTCTTAACATTTACCCTATCAAGCCCGTTAAGAATCATTTGGTGAGTAGAATCCCATTCTGTTTAATCTTTGCTCCTAGGACAATCCCTCTATATTGGTGTTCATGCTAATGAACCTCCTCCGAAGAGTCTTCAATGAAATAACATCTCTCCTTAAATAAGGGGATCAAAATTGCTCTCTTTTCCAGATGTGGTCTCACCAACACCTTGTACGGCTGCAGTAAGAGTTCTCTAATGTTATGCTCCAACTTACTTGAAATAAGGGCCAACATTCCATTGCCTTCCCTAATTAATTCGATCCTATTGTGGACTAATTTATATCCAACAAGAGTATCGTTGAACTATGGTAGACAAGGGAATGCGAAAAATTGTAGAAGATGTAACGATATGGTTGAGACAGTTGCACATATTTCTGGATGGTGCCCATTTGTTAAGCTATGTTCTAGCTTTCTGTGGTTCAGGTACAGGTATCTGAAGTCCCTTTGTGTTGCAGCTTTCTGCTTTACCAAACCCAACACTAGGAATAAAGGTCACGTAAACAAGGAATTGTGGGTGTGAAACTGTACTCTTTGGCACTGTCACACAGAAATTTGATAGGTCATGCAGCCAAATAAAATCTAATAATGAATGCTGTTCAGGTGTAATTTGTTACAACATTTGTAAGGTTTATGGATATTTTATAATTTTGCAGGACAAAAAGAAAAATCACCTCTTTCCTTGCGAGAAAATAAATTATACAAGTAAATTAGTACCCACTTAACCAAAGAAAGTAACTACAGATAAATCCAAAGTCAAAATTTCTTTCTCTGTCCAATATTTATGTTCAATCCGACGGCCTTTTGAATCTAGATGAGAATTATCGTCCAAAAAATGTTGGGAAGTTTATAGTTTTCTTTTAAATAAACAGGAAATACAAATTGAAAGAATAGAGAACTAATCAACATCATTATTTGTGATAAAAAATGAACCAGGAGGGTTTTGTGCCTTTTCACTATTCTGCTATTTTCATTTCTATTTTCAAATTTTTCTCTAACAGTTAATTTATAATCCATTTCTTTGGCATTATCAAAGTATTATTGTCTATTATTTGGTTTAGGATAGTTGTGAACTCATCTTTGTATAAGACATATTTGGAGCAGATCATTTGTTGCCGTGACTGATTTGATATTACTCGTTTCCTCATTATTGCCATTTTTCATTGACTCCTCTTAGATGGCAGGTCTGGGTGTTTACACAGGACGGTACATGGTATGCAGTCATTGAGTTCACCAATTTGTGAAATTATGAACTGACAACTACAACAATACTGAATTAATTTGCTAAATAGAAATATATATGAATGGGGATAAACACAAAAGGCGAGAGTTAAAGTAATGAATAAAGTTCTGGGTTCTGCATCATTAATGCAAAGGGTTCATAACACATCAGAGGGCAGTGGAGGCCCAGTCTCTGGATTCATTTAAGAAAGAGTTGGATAGAGCTCTCAAAGATAGTGGAATCAAGGGTTATGGAGATAAGGCAGGAAGAGAATACTAATTAGGAATGATCAGCCATGATCATATTGAATGGCGGTGCAGGCTCGAAGGGCTGAATGGCCTAGTCCTGCACCTATTGTCTATTGTCTATTCATGAGAATGATTACAGAGTTGGGAAACTCTGGATATAACATTCGTCTTTCATCAAGGCTTATTATCGTTGGAGTGTAGAAAACTGAGAGGAGGTTTAATGGATGCTATATTTTAATAGAATAAACATTTCCTCAAGAGAAATTAGCAATTTAAAATTAAATTTAATTAAAATTAAAAAAATGTTTTCATGCATTAGTCTGCCAAAAAGGTTTGTCACAGGGCGTGGTTGAAAGAAAAATGGTTTGCATTTGTCAAAAGGGAATTGAATAAATTTTTGACGTGTAGGAAGCTACTAGCAATGGGCAGATAGCAGAGTAATGAGAGCTTTGGATTGCTCTGGTAAAGAGTTGCCTCAGACCTAGAAATACCAACACTTCCTATAATTATGTGAAAAATTTGGTTTGAAACACAATTTGTTTTATTTATTATAACCAGTTATCCCTGGGTGAAATGGACATTTCTTTTTAAGGTTTAAAAGAAAGGAATAACTTTTATTTAAAGTTTTCAATGTCAAGAAAGGGATTCAGTTCCTCATACTTAGATATTTGTGAAGCACGATTATATTACTGCCTGTGTGTTTATGTTGAATAATTATGATTGCATTACCTGGGAGTGGGATGACTAGCTGAGTTCCAGTAACATGATTATACCTGTAACTTGTGGACTACAGCAGTTTAAGAAGGCAGGCACACCTTCTCAAGTGAAGACAGGTACTAAATGCTGGCCCAACACAGTGGCACAGCAAATGGAAAAGAACATGAAACCAAGATCTACAAAGCGTTTAGAACATGTTTACATTTATTTAATATGTTGGTGGAGAGTTAAATTTCTGTTGAATGCCTCCTTAACATCTAAAGTGAATCTGGTTGAAAAGAGATAAAGTGACGCAAGAGCAATTACCAGAACTCAGTATAACCAGCTTTCTATCACACTCAACAAGTCTGATCCTAATAACTGTGTGGCAATAGTATTGCATTCAAGCAATTAACATTCCACAGCCCTCACTTCTGTAAAATAAACAAATTCATTAATTTTAGGATTAATCAGTAATAACATTAATCAGTAGGGCGGCACGTTGGTTCAGTGGTTAGCACCGCTGCCACACAATGCCTCCAATTTCCTCCCACAGTCCAAAGATGTGCAGCTGTTAGGACTTAGGACTGTTAAATTGGCCCATAGTGTCCAGGCATGTGCAGGCTATGTGTATCAGCCCGGGAAAATGCAGGGTTACAGGGTTAGGGTAGGGGGATAGGTCTGGGTGGGATGTTCTTTCGAGGATCTGTGTGGATTTGATGGCCTGCTTCCACAATGTAGAGATTCTATGATTCTTACCTTGTATCTTGTCCATTTTGAATAAGAATATAATTAGATTCTTTACACACTCACTCTGGATGTTATTTTAGTTTCTACTTGGACAGAATGTCTGTTGCTACACATTTAGTTATTGTTAAACTTCAAACAGGAAAACATTTCAATCAACTATTAAGCAAAATTTCAGTCCCTAAATATTGAAATTGACTCCATATAATGTCTATAATGTATGAGATATTACACTACATTAAAGCAGACTTAAGATGACTATTCCTTGGATATGAAGTTTACTACAGAACTGCTGTCAAACTGAATTTATGATATTTGTTGGTTCCTAGATGATACCCCTGTACAAAGCCAACATCATATCTGCCCATCCTTGGGATCAGAAATGTATCATTGCCAACTAATTTAGTTTTTTTTGTATTCTAGATCATGTAAGACGTGACTTTTCTCATGGTCAGGAAGTGGTTGACAAATTAAAGAGTCTGGATTCTCTGTTCATCAGAACATGTTATCACTTTGAGAGCTGAGTGATCCTTAACAGTTGCCAAGATTGAGAAATTTGCAAAGATCACCACGACTCTATAATTTGTTTGTATGGTATCAATGTGCAATGTATGCGGAGGTTTAGGTGCAGGTCACCAATATCCAAAATATCAGTAGGTTTAAAGAAGAGCTAAAATCACCTAGTTTCCTGTTGCTTATTCAGCTCGGATCATTCTATCTGTTAGGGTCCCATGAATGAACAAATCAAGTCTATCATGTAGATTATGTATGCAGTTGGAGTGCTTTACAGCTCTGTGAGGCTGCTTGCATAGATAACTATATATTCTTAATAGTCTGAGATGCTCAATTTAAATTATTGCAGTTAAAACATCCTATCTCATCGTTGTGAAAGTTGAAGTTTTGATCTTTTTTGTTTTGGTACAACTGCAGGACATATGTTATTTTCATAACCATTTTCTAAAATATTTCTGAACAGCAATACTCATATATATCCTAAATCAAACAGTTTGCAGAACTAAATGTTTGAAAATAGTTTACTTTTCAGTAATGGAAGAGTGTCATCACATTATCCATGAAATTGACTACTCCGGTTCCAAAAATACACTTAAACGCAATTGAAAAAAGTGAAATTATAAACAAAGACTGACTTTTTTTTTATATTTGATTGTTAAACAATGATTTAAGTTGGCCTATTTGTACAAACAAAGTTTCTGTTTAAAAAATGATTAGTCATTGAAAACAAAGAGTAACATTGCTTGGGCTTACCTTGTTTTGATTGTTATGTAGTTAAATTCCTATCTCCTCTGTAATTTAGTGCAAAGTTTATTGAGCACCATGGTGCTTCTAACTGAGTCCCATGATAGCAAATGTTTGGTGTGAAAGACGGAAGCAGTAGCATTGTTTATATCTGCTGCAGAAACATGTGTGATTTTTATCAAGTAGTTTGATCCATTTCCTCCTATTACTGTTAATGTAAAGAGCTGAATGTTATGCTCATTGTTCCTCAAAACACTTTAAGTAGCCTTGCTGGACTGTTGCTAAATTGTCTAGATTGTCCCTTTCAATTGAGTTCAATAGCCTTAATAAGGAATCTTGGTATTGCAGCTATCCTGCTATTAGCAAACTTAGAAAAATTAAGCATCTTCATTTGTCCTTGCTCGACCCAGCAGATTGCTATTTTGGGGAGTCAATCATCAGTGTCTTTTAAAAGCATTTTTCCTTTATTGAAATAGAAGCCTGTCCTTGAGGTTTATTATTTGGAATTAAAATAGCAAGTTCTCCTCCTTTAACTGCAGATGACTGAACACAGGTACTCCATATCTGATGGCTGGGCTTTCACTGCGTGGCCATGGCCAGTTGACCATGGAGTATCAAAAGCTTTGAATACGCCATTTGTTGGATGTATTGCAGTAATTTTGGAACAGGCACATTGAATCAGGCCAATGTTTAGTTCCTCAAGATTATTAAATGTGGAATTCTGTAAATAAGTGCAGATTTTGAAGTATTTCAAAGCCAGCAACATTTTTCCCATAATCATAACGCTGCAATTGCAAAATTAATAATGGTCCTCCTGTTTTTAATTCTATGATTCTCATAGCAAACCCTAGTGTTTTTGTTTCTATTTCCAATCTTTTTCACTTAATTTACTATTTTTAAAGTTGCGTGAATCTGCACTCCTTTACCTCCCTGACATGATTTATATTCTTATTTTCTAAGGAGTTATTTTTATACCTCCGTGGGTGTGGGCATTGCCGAGCTTGACTAGCATTTATTCCCTATCCCTTATTGCTCTTGAGAAGGTGTTATTGAGTCACCATCTTGTACTATTGTACACCCACAGCGCTTTTAGGAAGGGAATTCATTTGACCCAGCGACAGATGAAGCAACAGATACAGTATATTGTTCCAAGTCAACATGGTATGTGGCCAGCAGGGGGAGCTTGCTGGTCATCTTCTTAATCCTCCTATCAAAATGCACCACCAGATACATTGGCACTCATTTGCCATTTGTATATCCATTCTCCAAGTCTATTAAAATCTTTTTGTATGTTATTGCAATCATCCTCTGTATTTACTTTAGGACTACTTATAACCATTTCTAACAAAAGAGAGCCACCCGGTCAGGTATTGCCAGCCAAGACCTGCCCTTCACAATGCACAACTTGGGAGAGACACAGAAAAGAGGGTATGTCCCAGCTCACATTCAGAAGGCATCACCTATTTGATGAACTCCAGTGACAAGAATCAAACTACACAAGCTACCCATCCTTCATGTAATACCATGTTAGAACCCTATCTCAGGTTCCTATTTCAGAACCCTATCTCCCTAACACCTAGTGCAACCTAACATCTTCTCATTGTTCATATACTGGAAAGCCTTCAAATTGTTGAAAATATTTACTTTTACTCAGAAAGAGGAAAGTGAAGGGAAAGAAAACATATATCTACATTTGTTTCAAAGAATAAGTGAGGCTTATTTGTATTTCAAACAACAACATATTTATAAACAAGTGCTCAATCTTTCAGCTTCTCTTTTGCCTACTGGAACTCTGCCAGTTCAATCCAAAATGGCTCGTGGTACCCAATGCTGCACTGCTCTGTCATGCTGAAGGCAGTGCTGCTCCTGCTCGATGGTGTCATCTTCCTGCTCTGAATACTGCTGCCAATCACCCAGGTCTCCAATGCTCATCACATCCCCACAGCACGCTAGCATTATGTGGCACACGCTCTCTTTGGGATTATACTGCAAGGCTTTCCCAAATTGATCCACGCATCAGGACACCTATCATTTGCTTCACGATGGCATGGTTGAAGAATAGACAACATAACATCTACTCTTAGCCTCTACCAATGGGCTGTGTAGCAGAGTCAACAGCCAGGTTTGAACGGGTAGCCCTTGACTCTCAGTAACCGTCCTTAAAAGGCACCCAGTCCTTGAAACGAAGCAGGAACGTCAGAGTTCTTAAGGGTGCAGGTATCATGAGAGCTTTCAGTGTATGTTATACAGAGTTCTAAGATGTGGTGTTGATGATCATAGTGGCTTGTACATTGTTGGAATGAAAACACTTCTCTATTCTGAAGTCAGTCACATGATGATAAGGCCCTCTCAATGTGACACGTACAATCTGTATCACCCTGCCCAGTGGGAAGCCATCTCCATTGGCAAAGCCTACTGCCCAGGTTGCAGCGCTGACTTCCTCACTGGGAAATGAGCTGAACTGATTTGGACTGGTACAGAATGCATTGGGAATAGCCTCAGTACATGTGTGGGTTGAGGTTTTGAGGTAGTCCCTCCCAGGTCCCCATTGGATCCTTGGAAGCATCCATTTGCATTACAATGTAGCAAAGTTGTCACCTTGTCAGCCACCAGGACTGACTGGTGACTCATCCTTTCTGGTTGTAGTTCCCATTTCAGCAGCTGGCATACTTCTGGTGACAGATTGCTGGATCTGTAGCAGTCGGGGACGGTATTGAAAATGGTCGACTCTTGAATTCTTGTACCTGATGGCTCCTTCACATTTCTTCACATGGAGGCTGTTCAACAGTAGATGGAGGTCCTGCAGTTGCTGACATATCTGTTGCTCCTCCATTTCTCTGTGCTTTCTTCGCACTGCAGCCACTATGACCATAGTACCCTGCTGTGGCTGGATCTATTGGTCACACTCCCAACGAACCTTTGTGAGGAATATCAGGAACAGAACAGGTCCTTCTTAACATGAGCAGTCTACATTCATATCACTGATAAATAACAATTTAGAATAGTCATTGATATGACAGTATTCTGTCAAGGAGAGCCATGGAATGCCTCTACATCGACCTTTAACATAGAGGAGCTCATTCTGGTGCATGTAGCACAAATCATTTTCCAGTTCCAGCCCTCATTGAAGAGTGACCAGGCCCCTGACTGCTCTTTGTGCAGCTCACAGACTGACATACTGAAAATTACTGGATGCACAGGACCTGCAGGACTGACCATGTGCTGCTCTCCAGACTGCAGTGATACTGAAGCTCTCCCGCAGAACACAGCAAGTGGCCCACTGACAATGTCTAGTCCTGGATGGAGATGGTTCCCAGAGGTAAGTCGTCAATAAACTCCATTTTCTTTCCCTTGAGAAAGCCTTGTCATTTGGGTCCTTAATTTTGATCAAGTTAATCTAATTTTAATTGTAGTGAGTATTTAAAAAAATGTAATGCCAAAATTTCATAGAATACCTCCAGTGTGGAAACGGACCCTTCAGCCCAACAAGTCCACACTGACTCTCCGAAGAGACCCTATTAACTTATATTTACCCCTGACTAAAGCACCTAACCAACACATCCCTGAACACAGTGGACAACTTAGCATGACCAATTCACCTAACCTGCACATCTTTGGATTGTGGGAGGAAACCCACGTAGATATGACGAGAACGTGCAAACTCAACATAGACAGTCACCTGAGGTTGGAATCAAACTTGGGTCCCTGGCACTGTGAGACAGCAATGCTGACCACTGAGCCAAGTGCCACCCTCACTTCCGTCAGGTAGAACTTTTATACCTTCTGCCAATGAAAGTGACTGTAATGATGTAAGTGGCAATGCTCACCCCAAATAACACTATTCCACAAATTAGTGATCACATTAATTTTGAGCCGTAGATATTGCTTTAACTGTTTTAGGGACTGTCTTGGTGGAGCAGTGCCAAGTTTCCAAGAAATTTGACAGAATAGTGGCAGAAATCACTTGTCATAATTTCCAAGTAATTAAACAGATTCATTCATGATAATTTGTTGAGGCCAACTGAGAGGGGTTTAAAAAGAGGGAAGATGATTCTCTCTCACCCAGTCATCCCAAAAAAATGGGGGAACCAAACAGAAAATCTGTAGAGAAGCTGAAAATCTCAAATACCGAGAAAGGTTGAGACTAATATTGTTTTTTCACTCTGTCTGGTAATTACTTTGAATATTTGTAATACATGCAGACTGATAACTGAATGCTGCACTTATGCAAATCATAGCAAACCCACAATGTACCGTGTAGAGAAATATTAAATGGTTTTTCTAAATTTGTAGTTTAGAAGGAGTATTGCCAAGAGTGGGAAATCGCTAAATGCTAATTCTGATTGCAGTGTACATATGGGAAAGAATAAGTAGTTCAGTAGCAACAGAAGGGGAAAAGCAAAATGTTCAATGCAAATCACAAAAAGAGCATCAAATCATTTACATTGTGTGCCCAACTGCACAGGGATCTGTTCATTTGACTGGCTGCAAACGTCCTTCACAGTTGAAGGGCCATGCCCAAAACATGGATTCTCCTGCTGCTCGGATGCTGCCTGACCGGATGTGCGTTTCCAGCACCACACTCTTCAAACCTGATCTCTAGCATCTGCAGTCTTCACTTTCTCTTGGTCACTTCCTTCACAGTCAGGCAAGCAGAAATGAAGAACACCAGTCTAAACTTACATAATTCTCTCTCTCTCTCTCTCTCTCTCTCTCTCTCTCTCTCTCTCTCTCTCTCGGAAACATCACTATACATATTCTTTTAGGCAACCTCCAACATGCAGACATGGAACGTTCTCACTTTCCACTACAAAGACTATTAAAATTACTAGAAATATACTATAAGAACTAAGGACTGAGGTCTGAGAAGTGTCACAAAAACTGCCTTATATGTCATTAATAGCCAAAAAACTTTTCTGATATATTTATCAACGAGAGTGACAAGTATTAGTTTAAAACTTTCTGGTATTAATCATCTTACAAAACTTTGTTGGTTCCAATAATGTTCTACAAATCCATGAAGCACCAACTAACCCAACCAACCAATGAAGTCTGTTGCTTTGACCCTATCTTCGAGGACTCATGAAGGTTTAGTCTTTATGTATCTGTTTACTGAGCCAGTAGGGAGCCTGTGGATTTGATGACATGTTGATTTTATTTTAAAAGCTTGAACTTTCTTGATTCATGAACTTTAGCTTTTATCTAACAGTCAGCCTAGAAACGTCATTAGTGAGCAGACGTCATGACTCCCCCAGGATGGTCTTGCTGATCTCTTCCACCATTCAATTTTAGAGAAGACCAGAACTTTGAAATCCATGAATCGAGCAACATTTGTTTTACACGTGCAATTTCATTATATTTTCCTTTCTTTCAGTCCACACATGTTCTCCAATCAAAAGATCAAGCCAACAGATTTTAAACTGTTCCAGTGCCAGACAAGGAACAGAGTCCTGACCAGATCAGCTAAAACACCACAACTGGCCATCTTATTCATGTGTGAAAAGCAACTTTTATTGACGTGTTTTGTAAATAAAAGACCCGATACTAGGCATTCTACTTTTGAAGAAGATGGCTGACCATACTAATCTAACAACTAGGTTTGTATCAATGCACATGATAGCTAGTTACAAGGATACAAAGAATGACTAAGAGTACTTCATCACCAATTTATCTAACCTCGACTCAATTCCCCGTCGCAATGTCAATAACTAATCTAAAGAACTCAGGAGGTTAGATTCACCTGTACTTGGTCTCAACTGCATCCATGAGAAAGAGAATTGAGTCCTGGATTTTGACAGGGCCAACTGTTGAATGCAGGGTGATGAAGAATGAAAATGGTACGTTGGCTAATGTAAGCGAGATGATTTGCATCCAAGAGCAAGGATGCCTTGCTGAAATTGTAAATGGCCTTGTTGAGATTACGTATGGGGTATTGTGCACAGCTCTGGTCTCCTCATCTGAGGAAGTAAGTTGTGGCTATGAAGAGAGTTCAACAATGATTTGCCAGACTGATTCCTGGGATGGCAGGACTGATGTATGAAGAGAGACTGGATCATTTGGGATTACTTTCATTGGAAGTTAGAAGAATGAGGGGGGTCTCATAGGAACTTACAAAATTCTGTGATGAAATGGTGCCCTTTATGAGAGGTGTTCTGTGCTGTTTCTATTGCAGAGACGTAGTGCCACAGTGGTGCCAGAATGTCTCCTTCAGGTAGACAGTGAGTAAACAGCTTTTGAGTTCTCCCTCTGAGTATGTTTTCAAATGAGGAAAAAAAAATGATTCATTGATGGGTGGTCTCAGAGCTCACACAGACCCAAGAAGTATTTCAGTTTTGCTTTCAGTCAGTCAGAAGTTTTCTGCTGGCTGCTGATCGAATAGTTTGAGTTCCCAGCTGCTGGGAATCTCATCGATGTGATTTGAAGTGTCATTGTTAACTCAATGTTCATGAGGACACTGCAGTGACTCACTCAGTCATCTATGAGGTGTTGTCCACAATCAGCCACATCCACATGGTGCGCCTCTGTGAGATGAAGTCTTAGTCAGTGAGGCTTCCTCTTAAAGATCAAAAGGGTGAGACTTTTTCTTTATTCTGAACTGGAGAGAGATACAGCACTTAAAAACCATACTGTTTAATTGAATTGCATTGTTGCCAATGGATGTGTGTGTGTGGAATGCTGTGTATACTGCAACAGTTGGTAACTTGTGGTTAAATAATACATTATCTTATTAAGTGTTTTAATAGAGGTAAAATTATGCCAATTCATCTTTTTTTTGCATTTTAGCAGGGTTGTAAGATTAAAGTGTGCTTTGATTAAAGCCTAGTGGTGGACCAATCAAATCGCATCTGGAACACGTCACCTTACATTAACCTTTAAATAAATATAAAAGTGAGAATCTCAAATATCACCCACAATACTTTGGGGTGGGGGGGTGGGGGTTGGGTGTCAGGTCCTGGTGATAACAATTCTCACAGAACTAGACAGGATGTTCCCAATAACCAGAGAGTTCAGAACGAGGGGTCACAGTATAAAAAAAAGGGGAGGCTACTTAGGACTGAGATGAGGAGAAATATCTTCACCTCAGGGCTATGAGCACATGAGCTTCTCCATTAAGAGAGTGGTTGCCTTTGTGGAACAAAAGCACTTTGATTGCATTAGACATTGAGCTCTGATTTCTACCCTGGAATGTTCAGTGGCACAGGGATATTTGATGGGATGCCAATTCTTTCCCAACCATGTGGAGGGCCTGAGGCAGTCATGGAGAAGGACAAAGTTTTCACCTATCAGAGGGCCCTTTTGGTTACATTTCACCTTGTTGGCCTCCCCAAGACAGTAGAAACATCAGTACAGCATGGCCCAGTGACGGAGGTTACCCCTGCAATGATTCAGATGGAGCAGCTGCTGGTGATCCCCTTTATGAGCACCTGCACAATAGGGAAAACCAGTCCAGGTAACTCAGCTCAGCTACAAGCTAAACCTGGCAAGCTGGCTGACTCCATCTCCTCTGAACTCACAAAAGGGGCACCATGTGGAGGTGGCTGATTGTGAAGCCACAACGTTACACAGAGGACTGGGTGAGTCACTGCAGTGTCATCATGAACACTGAGTTAACAATGACACTTCAAATCACACCAATCAGACTTCCTTTATACTGCAGTTACATCAGCACCATTCCCCAACTCCAACTGCACAGCATCAATGTGGATTTCACCAGTTTCCTCATTTCCCCTCCCCCCCACCTTATCCCCAGTGCCAACCTTCCAACTCAGCACCTCCCTCATAACCTGTCCTACCTGTCCATCTTCCTTCCCACCTATCCGCTTCACCCTCTTCTCTGACCCACTACCGTTACCCCCACCTCCATTAGCCTATTGCACTCTCAGCTACCTTCCACCCCAGCCCCAACCCCCTCCCCTCGACTCACAGCCTCATTCCTGATGAAGGGCTTTTGCCCGAAATATCGATTTTCTTGCTACTCGGATGCTGCCTGACCTGCTGTGCTTTTCCAGCACCACACTCTCGACTCTGTTTAGAGCAAGTTGTCAGTCAGTTTTGAGGTTGCTGGTCAAAGAAACAGCTACATGGAAGAAGGTGTCCAATGCGGAATCTCTCTGACATCTCTCTTGTAAGAACCTGTGTTTGACTTTTCCTTTTTTGCCAGGGGGTGTTTATAGGAATTGTTGCAAGAATTGTTAGAAGATCGTATGAGGAAAGGCTGAGGCACTTGGGGCTATTCTCATTGGAGAAAAGAAGGTTTAGGGGAGATTTGATAGAGGTGTACAAGATGATTAGGGATTTAGATAGTGAGAACCTTTTTCCGCGTATGGAGTCAGCTGTTACTAGGGGACACAGCTTTAAATTAAGGGGGGGGTTGGTATAGGACAGATGTTAGGGGTAGATTCTTTACTCAGCGGGTTGTGAGTTCATGGAATGCCCTGCCAGTGGTGGACTCTCCCTCTTTATGGTCATTCAAGCGGGCATTGGATAAGCATATGGAGGTTATAGGTCTAGCGTAGGTTAGGTAGGCTTCGGTCGGCGCAACATCAAGGGCCGAAGGGTCTGTACTGCGCTGTATTTTTCTATGTTCTATGTTCTATTTGGAACAGCATCATTAAGTTGGGATAATCTGTTGGGTTTTCGGATCAGCTACATTATTCTATATTCTGTTCTCTTTTGATGGGTTTCATTCGGTAATCTTTAAAATAAATACTGTTTTGTTTAAAATTGAGTGGTTGGGTCACATCTGGAGCATCCACTATGCACCTGCTTAAGACAATTATCAAAGTTATGATCCTGGCTACTTTCTTGAAGCATTTTGAGGGTGTCTGGAATGATCCATGTCAACATGGCCTTCTGAAAGGCATATGATTCAGTGTCAAACAGCAGACAATAGGCAAAGTTATAGCTCCTGCATAATCAAGTGACACCAAGCACAATGTTTGTCTTTGGCCTCGGTACTCTTTAAGCTGTTACAGCTACCTGCTGGTAATTTCAAACAGCATGTTCCTCAGCTATCTTGATTGAACTTCATCAGAAAAGCAGAACCATGATGTTCTTGTTCCTCCATCTCCCCACCCGTGGCTGACATTGGGAAACCTGTCAGGCTGACCGCAGCATTGTCGGGGCCTCTTGCATTCCTTGAAAATTCTGAAATTGCAGCCCACTATATGGGAAATCATCACTGCAAAACATATGACCTACCTTCCCATATGGAAGTGCAGATAGCTCTATTATTACTGTATATTAAGTACAAGTTCTGTGTAACAATGGCAGTGCTGGGGAGTAAGTTCCACTCAAGTGTTTGATTCATTTTTCTGCTACTATAGGTCCCTCTGCTGGTCAGATCTGTAAATACAGGCACTGTCACATTTGGATTTATTTATCACAACCTTTATTTGAAGTGAACCACTCTGCTGAACTTCAAGGTCAACTCCTCTGGCAATGTTTGACCTTCCTGAGCATTGCTTTTGTGGGCACAAGGCCTGATTTTGAAGTAAGCTTAGAGGGCAACCTGGGGTTAAACAGGATAGAGTGGGGCAAGGTCTGAATTGAAGTAGTGGTAAATCTGCATTACCACCCGAGGACTAAGAAGGAAGAAGCATGAATTGAACCAGGTTGTACTGGGATAGGAGGCTTGTGTTCAAAGCAGCTACAAAACAAGGAATGAGGCTCAAGCTGAAGCAAGAATAAAATATAACATCTGAGGCATGTGAAAGGCAGGCGCAAGCCTCAGGGTGAATTGGGAAATGAGCTATGACTGAGATTGAGCTGAATTGAAACATGGACTGAATGAGATATTGGCCCCAAATTGAAACACAGATGCAATTGGTCATGAGGCCAAGGAGGGACTAAGAAGTAAAGCCGGAAGAAGAGAGATGGCATTTGACAGAAGGGCTGCTATGAAATTGCATTGGAACAGAAAAGTTTGGAAGAGGGGTCACTGGACCCAAACTGGGCAAACTACTTTGTCTCCACAGACCTGCTGCATTTTCCCAGGAGCTTCTGTTTTTTTGTATTGGAATAACATTTGAAGCCACGAACTGCAGCGTGTTTGAAATGGGATGAAAGTGTTGAATTAATACAAGAATGATCCTGACACACTTCCTAAAGTTGAAGAAGTTATGATGTTAGCCTTGACTTAATCTTGATAAATTGACTTATATTTGAAGTGGAACAACACAGCCTGAGTTGCAGGTGCAGGGATACAGTGGAAAATAAAGGTGTATTTAAAACATTGATGAAATGCATTGTTTTTACACCCATGCTTATCATGTAAGCCATCAATCTGTGAAAATTGGAACACTTAGGGAAAAGAGCGACTTAAGGGGTTGCTGCATTTGACTGTTCCAAAGTACTGTATTAATGATATGTAAACCTATCCAGGAACAAGGGTTTTGGTATCAAGAATCACTGAACAATAGTTCAATTTACAGTCAACTGGGGACAGTGAGAGAGAGAAAAGGGAGAGACAGCCAGATTCTGTTCATAAAAGAACGTACAAGGTATGATACTTAATGGAGCCTCACAGGGAGTTGGACCGCAGCCTGTGAAAGTTTGTTTCTCATCCCCAACGACAAGCTCCTCTCATCATCTGTCCTTGGCTATCCAAATTTCCATCTTGCTGGCATGCTGGAAACCGATGCTGGGTTCCTTGAGTGAGGAGCAGTGCTCTCACAGGTTCAAGGGCAGACAGGAGTGGCAATCATTTACGTTAATCAGAGTCTCCAGCCAAATGTGAGGAACATGGAGAATAATTCCAGTCCGAAGCACATAACTGCTGGCTCTGAGGTAGACTATTTGCCAGAGCTTCGGAGATATTGTGATTGGTGCACGAGTTCAAAGTGTTCACTGACAAAAACGCACCCTGCTATGTTCAAATGTCTACCAAACCCAGTGGACCTTCAAATCCACTCGGTTTCAAATCCAAATCCAGGACAGGTGATGGAAATATGAAGCAAATACTGATGCCCTCAGTCGGCAGGGAGGGAACTCACCCCTGCCAGGTTTGACAGTGCTGTGGCTGAAGCTACGCTTATGGCCAAGTCAAAGTCCACCTTCTACCCCGGTTCCCTTTTACATTCGGACTAAGATTCAGTAGAATGTCACTGCTGCACTTGTGTAAGAGCCAAACCAGATCCAGAGGGGAGAGTAAAAGTGAAACCACACCTGGCTCTACTATCTCAAAAGAGAACCTCCAACAGCTTCAGCTAATTGAGCTGGGTATCAGTCAACTCCACCATATTACTGGAAGACCCAAAATCCACAACCCAACGCAAGCTGATGAGGGAGTCCAGTCAGGCACAGAAACAGGTAAAGTGATAGAAGAGGATCAGGGAGGAGGATGGAGTGCTCAATCACTTGTTTCTTAGCAAGGTGTGAGAGAGAGAGGTGAAGCAACCTACTCTTCCTGACAGCCTCAAGTATCAAGTATTGGCCATAGTCCAAGCAGGACACCAAGCATCAGAAAGGATGGCTGCATTAACCACAGAGTGGTGTTACAGAACTGGACAGCTGCTGATGCTATCACATGAGGCCAAACCAGGCTTTTAAGATGGCGTCAAGAGAACTGAGAGAGAAGCACCGAGCATGGAAAAAAACCCGGCTGCCAGCATTGACCTTCCAATCAATGCAAGCGTATTCTTCAGAGATCAGCATGTAAATGGGTTTAAAAAGGATCTGAGGGGTATGCAAAAGGTGGTGTGTGTGTGTATGTCAGAGGAAATTATGGAGGTTGGAACAATTACAACATTTAAAAGATTTCTGGATGAGCATATGAACAGCAAGGATTTAGATAGATGTGGGCCAAATGTTGGCAAATGGGACTAGATTAGAATGGAATGTCTGGTCAGCGTGGATGAGTTAGACTGAAGGGTTTGTATCCATGCTGTGTAAGTGTATGCCTCTGTGACTCTATAATTTATAACCTTTATTTCAAAGCAGATGGAGTTTAAATATAGGGAGGTCTTGTTAAAAAAAAGATATGTGCTACTAATCAGACCACACTGGAATAATGTGAGCAGTTTTGGTCTCCTTATCTCGGAAAGATATCGGAGACAGTCCAGTGAAGACTGTTTAGGTTTATTCCAGATATGGAGGTATTTTCTTATAAGGGAAGGTTGTGTCGGTTGGACTTATAGTCACGGAGTTTAGAAGAATGAGAAGCAATTTAATTGAAACTTGTAAGATTCTTGTAAGTGGAAGGGAGTGTCAGTTGTGGTGTCTATGTGCTGTGAACAGTGTGTCTTTCTGGCTGCTGTCCATTATCTTGCATGTAAAAGGCAATGCTGATCACCAGTGCTTGTCTGGGTGCACTACAACCTTTTAAAGATAACATGGGCACCAGGGATGCCAGTCTTTTGATGGACATCCAGTGACAGCGACATACATTTAAGGCAAGAGGTAGGAGACTAAGAAAAAAATTGAGGAAAATTTATTTTCACTCAATAGTGGCGTCTAGAATTTTACCTGAAAGAGTGGTCAAAACAGAAACTCTCATAACATTTAAATAGTATTTAGATATTCACTTGCATTATCACTCTAGGACTATGGGCCAAAAGCTGGAATATATGATTATTATAGCAATACTTTTGTTGACCAGCACAGAAACAATGGCCTATTTCTGTACTTAAATGTCTTTGAGACCATGAGAGTGACAGGGTTTCCTGGAAACAGCATATTGTATTTAGAATGGGGCTAGAGGTGGGTGAGAGGAGTGTTTTAAAGGCAGGGCAGGTAGTAGATGAAAAATGTTTGGTAG
This sequence comes from Hemiscyllium ocellatum, assembly GCF_020745735.1. Lineage (NCBI taxonomy): Eukaryota > Metazoa > Chordata > Chondrichthyes > Orectolobiformes > Hemiscylliidae > Hemiscyllium > Hemiscyllium ocellatum. Next base: position 66,435,376 of record NC_083413.1, on the reverse strand, counting down.
ATGTGCCAAGGGATCTTGTTAGCTCTAATGGAGAGATCCTCAATAAAACCTGACAAAACTGACAGCCAAAGAAATGTATGATTCAGCTCCTTGATTATATAAACTCTGACAGTTGTCTGACATGTATTCCCCATTTATTTTGTCTTGATGAGAGCTGTCTATGTGAAAGTGCACTAAATTAGTACATAGTATGGCCCGCATTCAATGTGAAGAGAAGTAAGTTTCCACACAAATTTCAATTTGCATCCCATTGTTTTAATTGTCGTAATGCATTTTGAGAACTAATTGATGTTGTATCATCCATGCAGTTAATAGTAGAAGGCAAGACATTCTCTGAACCTTTTGGATTTGTGTTTTGCCTTTTGGACTTTGTCCAAATGTAAACACTGCTGAAGTATTTGACTAGCAATAGCCTTTGTGAAATTGAAATTTTAACACTGAAGAAAATCTGAATATTAACATTTAAAAAGTATTTGTTTGTACTGATTTCATTTTAACCGGAGGAATTTTGATGTTTGAAAAGTTTGAATTTACCTCGTCGATAATTTATATTTTTTTTTATTCATTCATGGCATGAGGGTTTCACTGGCTAGTCAGCATTTATTGCTGAGGGTAACTGAGGGTCAACCACAATTCTGTGGGTCTGGAGTCACATATAGGCCAAACCAGATAAAGCTGACAGTCTCCTTCCCTAAAGGACATTAATGAACCTGATGGGTTTTCCCAACAATTGACAATGGATTTGTGGTCATTATTAAACTATTTTCCAGATTTCACCTTTTTTTATTCAATTCTCAGTCTGTCATTTGCTGTGGTGAGATTCAAACCCAGGTGCCCAGAACATGACCTGGGTCTCTGGATTAACAGGACAGCAATAATACCACCAGACCATCACCTCCCACTACTTAATCTATTCAGCGATAATTTCAGTGTTGTAAATAAATCATGTAACTCAGTTTGTCTTAGTCAAAGATTTCTGTAATGTGACATTTCTTTATCTGAAAAAAGTTATAGATGTAGCAGGTATCCTCCATTATTCAACAACCCACTGTAAACAGACCAGGGCTATGTTTAATGATGATGGTTGGAGAGCAAAATACAAACATTTGTTTTTCCGATATGTGATTCATGCTTAAGAGTGTCAGCCATCTGATCATTTTAGCCAAAAGTGTAAAATATAAAACTTGCACCTTGGTAGCTTCTTAAAAAAAGTATTGTCAAAATTCAATAATGTGACCTAATCATCTGTCTCACGGGCATTCAGTTCTGGGCTATTTGCTGGAAGGCAGGTAAACATCACCAACATGAAAATCTTGTTATGAGTCAAATGTTCTAACTGCCACATTTAGCAATTACACATCCAGTTTCTCTACAAATATCTCCACAAAATAAAATAATAGATCATCACTGGGCAGTGTCATCCATGCTAACTTGAAATGTAATGCATACCACTTTTACCAGAGGGAGTTCAAGAGGTACACAAAGCAGCCAGAAGTGATACCACCAAAGGGATCAGGAGTATTAAATAGTTCCTTTTACTAAAAACAGATTTTATAAAAATTTACAAAACAGGAAGAGACCATTCAGCCCATCATCATAGATCCTATGACCTTGACTGAGTCCATTCCATGTCCTTTCCCCATATCCTTACATAAGTTTATTGTTCAAAATCCACCCATTTCTCATGTTAAATGTATACCATAACAAATGTAAAGAAATGGTCATGTCCAGTTTCTTAACATTCACAATCATTTCAAACTTTACTCTCAAATTCTCTTCTGCCCTTTCTAAAGAAGACAGCTCTTGATTGTCTAGAGTCTCTCATGATTCTTAATTCACTTGTGGGGCTGGGTGTCTTTGGCTGGACCTGCATTTATTGCCTGTCTCTAGTTGCCCTTGTGAAGGTGGTGGTGAGCTGCCTTCTTGAACCATTGCAGCCCATGTGCTGTGGGTTGACTCACGATGCCATTAGTGAAGGAATTTCAGGATTTTGTGTGAAGGAACGACAATAAATTTCCAAGTCAGGATGGTGAATGTCTTAGAGGAGAACCTACAAGTGGGTGATGGAAGGAGTTGTGGGGTTGGAAGGTGCTGTCTGAGGACCTTTGGCAAATTTCTCCAGTGCATCTTGTGTATTGTACACTGCTGCTACTGAACATTTATGGGGGGATGGAGAGAATGAATGTGTCTGTGGTGCCAATCAAGTGGAGTGCTTTTTCCTGGATGGTGTCAAGCTTCTTGAATGTTGTTACAGCTGCATTTATCCAAGTAAATAGGGAGTATTCCGTCATGCTCCTATTTGTGTCTTCAAAATGGTGGAGAGGCTTTGGGGAGTCAGGAGATGAATTACCTGCTGCAGTATTCCTAACCTCTGGCCTGGTCTTGTAGCCATTGTATTTAAATAGCAAATCCAGTTTAGTTTCAGGTCAATGGTAACCCTCAGGATGTTGGTGTTGGGGCTTCAGTGATGGTAACAAGATTGAATGTCAAGGAATGGTGGTTAGATTGTCTTTTGTTGGGGATGGCCATTGTCTGGCATTTATGTGGTGCAAATGTTACTTGCTACATTTCAGCACAAGCCTGGATATTGTCAAGGTCTTATTGCGTTTGGACATGGACTGCTTAGGTATCTGAGGAGTCATTAATAGTGCTGAACACTGTGCATACATTGGTAAACATTCCCATTTCTGACCTTATGATGGAGGGAATGTCATTGATGAAGCAGCTGAAGATGGTTGGGCCTGGAGCACTACCCTGAGAAACTCTTGCAGAGATGTCCTCGAGCTGAGATGACAACCTCCAGCAACCACAACCATCTTCTTATATGCCAGGTTCGATTCCAACCATCAAAGAATTTTCCCCTGATTGCCATTGAGTCCAGTTTTGCCAGGGCTCCTTGATACCACACTCGGTCGAATACAGTCTTGATGTCAAGGATTGTCACTCTCATCTCACCTCTGGAATTCAGCTTTTTTTGTCCATGCTTGAACCGAGGTTGTAATGAAGTCAGCAGCTGAGTGGTCCTGGCGGAACACAAACTGGGCATCACTGAGCAGGTTATTGCTGAGCAGGTACTGCTTGATAGCAGTATTGATGACACTTTCCATCGCTTTAATGACAATCAAGAGTAGACTGATTGGTAATTGGCTCTTCTGCTTTTTCTGTACAGGACAAACCTGGGCAAATTTCCCATTGTTGGATAGAGGAGGTAGAAGTTGCCAGACGGTTGCCAGGCTTCATGGTCTTTTGCAGTATGCAGTGCTGCCAACCTGTTCTTGATATCACCTGGAGTGAATTTAAATGGTTGAAGACCGGCAACTGTAATGCCAGGGACCTCTGAAGAAGGCTTGGATGGATCATCCACATGGCACTTCTCCCTGAAGCTTGTTAACAAGTGCTTCAGCCTTATCCTTTATACTGATGTGCTGGACTTTTCCATCATTGAGGATAGGGATATTTGTGGAGCCTTCTCCTCCATTTGATTGTCCACCATAATTCACAACTGGCTGTGGCAGGACTAAAGAACCTAGATCTGATCCATTGGTTGTGGGATCGGTTAGCTCTATCTCACACTTGCTGCTTATGCTGTTTGACATGCAAGTAGTCCTCTTTGGTGACTTCACCAGGTGGACACCTCATCTTCAGGTTTGCCTGGTGCTGCTCCTAGCATGCCCTCCTGCACTCTCCTTTGAACCAAGGTTAATCCCTTTTCTTAATGGTAATGGTTGATTGGGAATACACTGGGCCATAAGGTTGCAGATTAGATTAGATTACTTAGAGTGTGGAAACAGGCCCTTCAGCCCAACAAGTCCACACCGACCCACCGAAGTGCAACCCACCCATTCCCCTACATTTACCCCTTTACACTACAGGCAATTTAGCATGGCCAATTCACCTAACCTGCACATCTTTGGACTGTGGGAGGCAAATGGAGCAACCCAGAGGAAAACCAAGCAGACACGGGGAGAATGTGCAAACTCCACACAGTCAGTCGCTTGAGTCAGGAATTGAACCCGGGTCTCTGGCGCTGTGAGGCAGCAGTGCTAACTGCTGTGCCACCATGCCACCCACAAATTCTGTGTACTGGATTACAACTATATTGCTTTTGATGGCCCACAGCACATCATGCATGAACCATTTTAATTTATTGCATCTGTTGAAAGTCTGTCTCATTTAGCATACAACATAGAATATTACAGTACAGTACAGGCCCTTCGGCCCTCGATGTTGCACTGACCTGTCATACCAATCTGAAGCCCATCTAACCTACACTATTCCATGTACGTCTATATGCTTGTCCAATGACAACTTAAATGTACTTAAAGTTGGCGAATCTACTATCGTTGCAGGCAAAGCATTCCATACCCTTACTACTCTCTGAGTAAAGAAACTACCTCTGACATCTGTCCTATATCTATCACCCCTCAATTTAAAGCTGTGCCCCCTTGTGCTCTCCATCACCATACTTGGAAAAAGCCTCTCCCTGTCCACCCTATCTAAACCTCTGATTATCTTATCTGTCTCTATTAAGTCACCTCTCAACCTTCTTCTCTCTAACAAAAACAGCCTCAAGTCCCTCAGCCTTTCCTCTTAAGACCTTCCCTCTATACCAGGCAACATCCTAGTAAATCTCCTCTGCACCCTTTCCAAAGCTTCCACATCCTTCTTATAATGCGGTGAATGGTGATAGTGTCACATAACATGATGGAGGGTATTCTCAATGTGAAGGCAGGATTTCATCTCCACAAGGGCTGTACGGTCGTTGATCTTACCAACATTGTCATGGGCAGATGCGTCGGTAGCAGGCAAATTGCTAAGAATGAGGTCAAGTATGTTTTTCCCTCTTGCTGCTTCCCTCACTACCAGCTGCAGACCCAATCGAGCAGTTATGCCCTTTAGCACCCAACCAGCTTGCTGAGTAGTACTGATGGGCGATCAACATTGAAATCCCCCTCCCACAGTACCTTTTGTGCCCTTACCGCCTTCAGTGCTTCCTCCAAGTGTTTTTCAACATGGAGGAGTACTGATTCATCTGCTGAAGGAGGACAATATGCTATAATCAACATAAAATTTCCGTACACATATTTGACCTGATGCCATGAGACTTCATGGGATCCTGAGTCAATGTTGAGGATTCCCAGGGCAACTCCCTTCTGACTGTGTACCACTATGCCACTACCTTTGCTGGATCTATCCTGCTGGAGAGGCAGCACCGATCCAGGAATGGTGGTGGTACAAAAACAGAAGTTGCTGGAGAAACTGAGCATCTCTGGCAGCATCTGTGGAGAGAGAATCAGCATGAACATGCCAAATCCAGTGCCCGTTTTTCAGAACACTTCTCTATTAATTCTGCACTGATGCTGCCAGACCTGGTGAGTTTCCCCGAGCAGTATCTATACATGTGGAATCTTAAACACAGCTCCATCTACATGCCATACACACAATGGCTTTGCAATGCCATTTTAAAAATGCTACAACATTTCCCGAATGTCCACAGCAGTGTTATTAAAGTTAAAGGTTCTATGTAAATACTTGTTAGGTTTGGAAGATTTTGCAGCTGAACCAACCATGTATATATGAGGATATCATAATTTTACATTCTCAGCTCAATTGCCCTGAAAGAAAACTAAGTAGATTTGCAATCTTAGTTCTCACCATTGGAACTGTTTCTGCTATATTGATTAACAGTCATTTGTTAACTGGTTGGATGTCTGACTGGGTTTTCTGCAATGTATCTGTATAAATATTGCTTCCCTTCATTCACACAGTCTAGAAGAAACACACTTCCGTGAGATGTCTCAGTGGAAACTCCAGACACGGATGCCTTCTGCCAGTGAACTGTGATATTAGTACCTCTGGACACCAAGCAGTTCAAAGTGATATTGAGTGAACCCACACAGTTGTCATGAACTCTTATCAAAGATTGGGAAATGATTCTACAACACAGAGGTAGTAATTAATGGACATAACACAGTCATTTCCCTATACTGTCATAAAGACACATAATAAACAAAGCAATGCTGCAAGTCTTTTACTTTTGTGTTTTGTGTTTTAGCATTCAAGAGTCATTCCACACACGAACCACTCTCATATATAAAAGAATTGCCTCTCATGTTTTTTTAAATCTTTCTTATTTTTAAACCTTAAAAATATGCCCCCAGTTTTGAAATCCCCACCCTAGTGAAAAACCACCTGCCATTCATCTTAATTATACCTCTCATGATCTTATAAACTTCTATATAGTCACCTCTTAACCTCATACGCCCCAGTGAAAAAAGTCCCAGACTATCCAGCCTCTGCATATAACCTTTAAGTAGACTAACGTTAAAGCTTGAAGTTCAAATATAACACAACTAATGCATTATTCCTGCTCTTCTGAAATACATCCAGTTGATGCATTGTGCAACAGACATTAGATTTCTTGAGAGCATGCTGTCACAGCTTGGAGCTTCTTTCACTTTGCAGCATTCCATGGAAGAGGTTTATTAAAAGCTCTATCTATACATGGGATCACAGGGTCTCACTGGAAATTCTAATAAAGCTTTTGCAGCCAATCTGAGAACCCCAGGGAAAATTGCCAGTGATTAAATTGACCCTATGCATGAGAAAGGGCCCAAATAATAAAACATAACATTGAGCATTCCCAAAGTTGATATTTTACTGATTTCATATTTGGGAAGGAATTAGAAAATATTCGTTGAACAAAACAATAGCCTATAATATTTTCACCTACATTTAACTTTCTACTTCTTCTTATACAAGGTATGTTTTCAATCTGCTCATTGACTAAACCTAATGGTTATGTGACTGAAAGCCATGTAGGTTGTTTTTCACAATTACAGGTTTTGCCTCAGCATCAGCTCATTATACTCAGGGGAGCGTCAATCCAACTGTAACTTTGAACAAGTTGTTGGTGGAAAATCAATCACCATTTGCTTTCACATTCTATTGACTTCATTCAAAGCTGGTTGGTAGTTATGTTAACCTTTTGGTTTAGTTTCACTTGAGAGAGTTGAAATTATACAGACAGGAGACTGAAAGAACACAGCAAGCCAAGCAGCTACAGGAGGTAGAGAAGTCGACATTTCAGGTTTAACCCTTCTTCAGGGACCCTCCTGAAGAAAGGTTACACCCAAAACGTTGACTTCTCTACCTCCTGATGCTGCCTTGCTTACTGTGTCCTTCCAGCCTCCTGCCAGTCTATTTTGAATTCCAGCATCAGCAGTTTTTTTTTGTCTCTGAAATCACACAGAAGCTGCTAGTGGATGAACCTAATTAAATAAAACTAGTGATTAAATTAACCTAATAATCAAGCCAGTTCTTTCAAGTGGATTAAAAATGGCAAATGGCTAATATGTATATTGAACACTTGACAGCAAATGAAGCTTTTGACTCAGCTTTTTGCATAATACAGAAACTCTTCCAAAATTATGAAATACAATTCACATAATGAGTCAAATTTCAATGAAAACCCTATTTGGAAAGTTACAACATTAGTACAATTCTGAAAGTTAACAGAAGTTGCTGCACTGCAACACCTACCAAATACTTGCTTCCTGAAAGTACTTCAATCATAGTTCCTCAGTTCACTCCCATAGTAGTCAATGTGCACACATAGTTTCCAGTATCATTAACAAGCACATGATTCAGCACCACAAAATTATTGTCAATTCCAATTCTGTGTTTATGCAGCAGATGCACAATCTGCAGCATTTCTGGGTTACTGGATTTCCAACTAAGAATATTAAACGTCTGTGGAAATATCAAATTAAATGATACATCATTCTGATCTGTACCTTGATGCTGTCCATGGAACTGGACCTGTCCCCCTGCAGTGCCATCAGTGATGGTATCTGATCGGGTGAGCAAAGTTTCTCCAACCACTGCAAACAAATGGAATACTGGGAAACACAACTGTGTTTGTACACGACAATTTGCTGGTTCAAAGACAATAAGATATATCAACTCATGGTGAGTGAGGTTGGAGCTAAAGGTAGATAACCAAGATATTTTCATGGTTGAGTTTGTTTCAAGACAAAATAGCAAGTCATGATGAGTCTGCTACATGAGAATGAGCCTATCAACTAAATCACGGGTTAGAGGAGTCTGAAATTCTCTTTTGGTTTGTCAATGACTCTGTTTTGAGTAATTTCAGCTCCCAATAATAACACTACAGACAATTGTGACTGGGGAGATTTTCTGATCCTTTGTCTTTCCCATCAGCAACTACAGGCATAGATAAGTGGATATCTTCCCCTAGATGCGGAGGTTACACTCATTATGAGATCAATGTTACATCTACACATGCAAGTTACCCAGTGATATTTTTCCTTTTAAACACAAGGATGGATTATTATGATGAACGTGTATTACCTGAGGTGAGTTTGAAGATGTAAACTTCTAGTGAATCTGAGATATTCATTCTGTAGTTTTACATCAGCTATCTTTTATCTTTTGCACTGGGAGCCTTTGTTTCCTTTACTTCATGAAGATCCAAAAAAAAGGAGAAAAAGTGTTCTGAGAAATACAATATGGTCAGCAGACCTGCTCCTGCACCTAACTCAATATAAACGTAGAGAGACTTGCAGAACAATGTTCACCTAATACATTGTATATTTCTTTTCCTTTATGATTCACTAAGTTCAAGTCTAAAATATGATATCCATTTTGTATTTTGAATCCCCAATGCCTACATAGTGTCAATAGAAGCATTCCTGCAATCTGATCCTACTGCGCTATTAGATTAGATTAGATTACTTACAGTGTGGAAACAGGCCCTTCGGCCCAACAAGTCCACACCGACCCGCCGAAGCACAACCCACCCATACCCCTACATTTACCCTTACCTAACACTACGGGCAATTTAGCATAGCCAATTCACCTGGCCCACACATCTTTGGACTGTGGGAGGAAACTGGAGCACCCGGAGGAAACCCATGCAGACATGGGGAGAACGTGCAAACTCCACACAGTCAGCCGCCTGAGTCGGGAATTGAACCCGGGTCTCAGGCGCTGTGAGACAGCAGTGCTAACCACTATGTCACCATGCCGCCCACGAACTATGGACTGCATAACTGAAGTCACCAGGAGTGTTCCCACCCAGTTCAATGACAGATTGCAATGCATACAACTATTGTTGCACAACTTCACTTGTAGGGAAGATGGTGATGAAGTATAGGATGTCTGAAGAAAATTAATTGCAATAATATACCATTGTGCAGCAGCAATCAAAGAAAGACTGGTTCTAATTGAAGAAGCAACAGGAAGCTGATTTCAGTTTATTGAAGTTTAAATGTATCTCCACGCATAATTGAGCAATTTTGTTTTTTTGTATTAACTGTTAGCCTATGGAAGAGCCATTTGGCTAGTCCTAATTCCCTTTCTTTGTCCATGGTCCTCACTACACTCCCCGGGTGAAACAGCCCTCTCACTAATATCTAGAGCTGAGTATAGGCTGGAGGCTGAGAAACTGGAAATACTTCCTTGACTGGAGAACAGCTACCCATTTCCTCGCTGTTTGCATGCCCTTAACCTGTAGGGCGCCATATCCAGAAATATGTTGCCAATGTAGCTCTCAAGAGTTGTGGAAACCTGGTTCAATTGATGACATTTTAAACTCACCCCTGATAAGTTACATTTTTGTCCTGACTTATGGTCAGTTTGTATCTATATAGAGAAGCTGACTAGGAATCTCATTGAATGTAATAACTGTAAGTCAAATTAAGCCTCTTGTAGTTTTGTGACAGGGCCAAGAAACTTCTGGATATTTCAAAGCTTTTCCTAACCATGCCTTATCCAGGATATTAACTCCAATTTCTCTTTCAGATGGTTAGTGTGGTGTACCCAGCAGGAACGCCATGGAATTGAATAGAGTTCTCATGGATCCAACTAAAGTTTGGAAAAAAAAGTTCTTTTTCAATGGCAGCCACTGGTTAGGGAGGTGCATTATAAAGGGGCTAGATTTGTTATTGCCATTTGGAATATTGTGTGCAATTCTAGTCTCCTTCCTATAGGAAGGATGTTGTGAAACTTGAAAGGGTTCAGAAAGGATTTACAAGGATGTTGCCAGAGTTGGAGGGTTTGAGTTAAAGGGAGAGCTGAATAGGCTGGGGCTGTTTTCCCTGGAGTGTTGGAGGCTGAGGGGCAACTTTATAGAGATTTATAAAATTATGAGGTGCATGGATGGGGTAAATAGACATGGTCATTTCCCTGGTTTGGGGAGTCCAGAACTAGAGGGTAATGGTTTAGGGTGAGAGGGGAAAGAGTTAAAAGAGACTTAAGGAGTAACCTTTTCATGCAGAGGATGGTGCGTGTGTGAAATGAGCTGCCAGAGTAAGTAGTAGAGGCTGGTACAATTATAACACTTAAGAGGAATATGAACAGAAAGGGTTTAGAGGGAGATGGGCCAAATGCTGGCAAATGGGATTAGGTTAGGTCAGGATATCTGGTCAGCATGGACGAGTTAGACCGAAGGGTTTGTTTCCATGCTGTACGTTTCTATGATTCTATGACTCTATATACTCAATGACAAACTCCAAGTTGTAGTATTTGGGATCCTCTGGTTGCATCTTTCACATTGTTGCCCTCCTTCAGGCCAAAGCCACTCTGGTTACATCCTCGCACTGTGACCAATGTCTCCTCCTGGCACCTACAGGAAGACCAGAATATTGGCACGAGTTATGGAAGCTCAATGTTAACCTGTTGACCCCAGATGACATTGAGTGACACTCAGAGAATTACAAAGATCAGAGAACTGTGGAGCCCCTCCATGAGGCCCAAGACACTGGTAAGGAACAACTAAAGGAAACATCAACTTCATCTGCAAAGGTGTTCAGAGACAATCAAAGGAATATATCCCAACTCAAAAAAAAATGAATCTTCCCTGGTGTAGTTGATGATGGTTGATGTCATGGGGTTCCCCAAATGGTGAAGCACCAGCAGGCCTTACTCTTTATTGTGGAAACCTCCCAAAATCATCCTCCAATCCAGGGCCACTCTGTGAAGCAGGTGGTATATGCTGCTATTTCTTTTTTGAAATCGATGAGCAGAGAGGACTCTTGGATCAATATCCTGAAGGAAGAGGATGGCTCAGTACTGTCATTGCAAGTCCTGGAATGTGAGATTGCAAACAACTGCTCATATCTTCACAAGCAATCATTGTTCTGCTCAAGCCTTCCTTTCTTTTCACACTGCCCCATGTTTCTGGCAGGCTTGCCTGTGCCCAGCTTCACCAAAAATGCCCCTCGTGAGGGGACTCTGCCGAAGTAGGAAACAGCAAGTACTAGGTGACTGGTAGAAAACTAATACAAGATGCACATGGAGATAGGAAACAAACAGCACTCAGTCTCTCAGCAGGAAGCATTGGAAGAAAAGGAAGACAGCAACCACTATTAGACAACCCCACGGTCTGAAAGCACATGAAAGAGGCGATTTCAAAATAATTTCAGAAGTGCATAAAGTGAAAAACAGGCCACAACAGTCTACAAGTATCCAGGGATTTGAGGTCATTCAGGGCAGAATCAATTTTCCTTGAATAGTCTAACAGAACCACGAGACATGGATTTCTGGTACCCTGATATAAGATACCATGACAGGATTTTACAGACCCACAAGATGAATTAGAAGGACAGGTTATTTCTAGTTTGCTGACACCTTGATTAACAATGAAGAAACAAATGTCTACTTGGAGTTGCATGATCTATTTTCTTGAATTCCACACTATGACTGAAACTTTTTCAATCAACTTCAGGGTCCAAGATCTATTCCAGTAAGAATGTGAGGGGCAGATTCTTAATTCTCATGGGAAAGAGATCACTGATACATTGTGTACTATTCCTATTTCAAACATATCCTGATCTTTAAATTAAAAACATGTCATTGAAAGCATTTTAATCCTTTTCTCCAGAAATCCTAATCCTCCCCTTCCCCATGCAGTATCCAATTTGTTTCCATCTTGAGAAAAAGTACTCAAATTTATTGAATATGTATCAGCACATGTGAAAGTTCTTCAGTCAATGAACTACTTTTAAATATAGTTGCTGCAGTAGTAGATGAAAAGTAGCACCTAACAAGCTCAAACCCAGCAAGCTCACACAAACAAGAGTGATAATTAATGGGAACTACTTTTTGGGAATGATTATTGTTCTCACTTATATATTTCAACCCACTCTTCACATAACTCCCTCATTGTGAATCAGTCAGTAATCTGCCAAGTATTTCATAGCATTCTGTTATAATTATTGTAGAGCTATTACTATACTGTACAGAAGAAAACCACTGTGTGCATGTCTGTACAGCTTCTCTGAAGGAACCAATCATGTACTACCACTCTCCGACCCTTTCACCACATGCTTGTACATTCCTCTTTTTCAGGTATATAGAATAACTAGAAAATATAGAAGAAAAGTTAAACTATTGTAGGTGACCACTCAGCCATCATGTCTGTGCTATTATGAAATCAACTACTCAGTCCACTCCCATTGTCCTGCACTTGGTCCCTATCACTGGAAGTTATAGAAGTTCAGGTGCATACCCACATACCTTCTAAATTAGTCCCTAAAAATTCTTTTTTAAAATATATTTAGTCTTTATTGAGCTTGGTTTCACCTGGGAGAACATTGGTGAGAATACATTGCTCTTATTTCACTTTGTAAGCATTTAGGTTGAGCGACCATTCAGGACAGTTATGATTTTAAGCCTTTTCTCAGTTCCAAAGGCGTGGAATTTTAATGTTTCTGATAGTCTTGAACCTGTTGTTATACTGAGAACATTTTATATTTTGCTCACTGGTAGCTGTTTTTCTTTCCAAATATCGCTGTCTCTATAATTACTTTTAATGCATTTCTCTGTATTCCTAAATTTATCCCATTAAGTTGCTTCTCCTTTCTACCTGCAGCTTCTACAGAAGATATTTTTATTTAAACCTTAAAAATGAATAGTTATTTAAAACCTTCACCTTTTTAGGCTTTTGCTGATGCACATAATCAAAATTCCATTCCTTAAAATTTTGCTTCCAAGTCCCATAAATAAAAGGCAATGGAGTCTATAAAAAGACAGACAGCGTGAATGCAAAATATATGTATTGACTTTATTCATAACATTTGCAAAAAAAAAAATTCAAGTTTATTATTCCAGAAAATGCAGTGGAAATCAATTTTTCTCCAGTGTGTTCTAATCTGAGGTGCCTTGGTGCATTTTCAACAGCTTTGACATTCATGCTACACATTTCATGACAGGGATCCAACCCAATGCATTGTACATAGCTTCAAATATATCAACTTTCAATAAGGCATGTTCCATTGAGAAGAGAAACATTCAAAAGAATGTTGGTCCCTCAGAGATGGGTATGAGGAATTAATAATGGAAAACAATGAAATGGCTGAGTAGTTGAATAAGCATTTTGTATCTATCCACGTGATAGACAATACAAAAAAAATTAAAATATTTGAAAATCAATGGGCAACATGGAGAGCTAGTTAAATCTATTACTGGATTAACAAAATTAATAGGAACACAAATAGGACTAAAAGTCCGTACAAATATAAGAATATACAAAATAGGAGAGGAAGTAGATCTTTTGATCTGCTTTTTGATAAGGTCATGGCTGATCAGATTGTGGTTCCAACTGCAGTTCACCTGTGACCCTTAACTGCCTTGTCAGTCAAAGTTTTGCCTGACATAGCCTTGAATTATTCAGTGAGATTTTCCGCTGCTTATTGAGGAAGACATTTCTGGGAGTCGCGACCTTCTGAGAGAAGAACTCATGTAAATCGCAAATGAGAACTCCAGTATTTTCAAATTATACTTCCTGGTTCTAGACTCCCCTATAATCTCTCTTTACCAAACCAAATCTTATGCACCAGTAGAAATGATCCCTCACTTTTCCAAATTCCAACAATTATGGGCCAAACCTGCTTAACATTTCCTCAGAAGACAATGCCTTCATCCTAGGAATCAGCTCAGTGAATCTCCTCTGAACTACTTCCAATGTAAATACATCCCTTCTTTACCTTTGGTAAGGAGACCCAAACCATTCACAATGCCCAAGTGCATTATCTGTAGGGCAGTAGCAGCAAAACTTGCTTAATTTATATTCCATTGGCCTTGCATAACAAGTCAATATGCCACTTGTTTTTGACTAATTTCCTGACCTGCGTGCTAGCATTTTGTGAGTCATGCAGGAAGATAACTAGATTCCTCAACAGTGCAGCATTCTGCAGTCTTCCTCTATTTGAATCATTTTCTTTTTTTAAGGTATTAATTCATCCATGGGATGTGGACACTGCTGGTTAGACCACCATTTATTTCCCATCTCTAACTGCTTTTGTGAAGGTAGTGATGAACCACCTTCTTGAACTGCTGCAGTCCATGTGGTGTATATACAGCCACAATGCTTCCGGGGGGCGGGGGGGGGGGGGAAACGTTCCAGGATTTTGACCTAGCTATTCCTAATGGATTATTCCCCCAGGGCTGCATTGTCTGAAATAGCTGCAGTGGTTTCCACGTCCAGTGATAACACCCAGCTCTACCTGTTTTGACATCTGCACTGTTGTTAAGCTAAAACTGCTGATCTGACATCCAATACTGAATGAGCAAATATTTCTTCCAATTAAACACTGGGAAGATGACACCACCTTTTTCATTCCTTGCTCCATTTTCTGTTTCTCTGCCACCCACTGGCAGCAGTCTGATCATAATTATGGTCAAAGTTAAAAATCACACAACACCAGGTTATAGTCCAACAGGTTTATTTGGAAGAACTAGCTTTCAGAGTGCTGCTCCTTCATCAGGTAACTGTGGAGCAGGAAAATAAAACACAGAGTTTATAGCACAAGATCATTGTATCAGTTGCATGACACAATGATCTTGTGCTATAAATTCTGTGTCTTATGATCCTGCTCCACAGCTACCTGATGAAAGAGCAGTGCTCTGAATGCTAGTAGTTCCAAATAAACCTGGTGTTGTGTGATTTTTAACTTTGTCCCCCTCAGGCCAACACCAGCACCTCCTCATCATAATTATGGTGTTATATTTGACTTTGAGACTGGCTTCCTACTGCATTGTTGCACCTTTGCTAATATACTCCTTTACCGCCTTCCATAAGATTGCTTAACTTCATTCCTGTCTCAGTTCATCGCTGAAACTTTTATTCCGTCCAGACTTGACTAGTCCAATATACTCCTGGCTGGTCTCCCACATTCTACTGCCTGTAAAGCTAGGTTCATCCAACACCCTTTTGCCATGTCTTAACATGCTAAACCCCTAAGGCCTTGTCAACAATCACTTGTACTCACTGATCTACACTGGTTCCTGGTCAAGCAATGTCTTGATTGTAAAATTCTCTTTGTTTAGATTTATTTTTGGGTATTGTCTTTTAGGTTGTGATTTTTACACCACTCTTTCTACTTTAATAAGGAAACTGGCCAAACCAAGCCAGAGTTAAAATATTAACAGTTGTTCAGTCACTTTATACAGACTCACAGTGCCAGAGACCCGGGTTTAATTCCTGCCTCAGGCAACTGACTGTGTAGAGTTTGCACATTCTCCCCGTGTCTGCGTGGGTTTACTCCGGGTGCTCCGGTTTCCTCCCACAATCCAAAGATGTGCAGGTTAGGTGAATTGGCCATGCTAAATTGCCCGTAGTGTTAGGTGAAGGGATAAATGTAGGGGAATGGGTCTGGCTGGGTTGCGCTTTGGCGGGTCGGTGTGGACTTGTTGGGCCAAAGGGCCTGTTTCCACACTATAACTAATCTAAAAAAAAATCAGAGGCAAAGCAATAAATTTGCTTACAAATACATAATGTAGTTAAGAAGAAAATAGTGACCAATATTTTATTTTGTTTAAAATGAAAGTTTAAGGTTGTAAAACAATAGGTCATATAGATTAAATAACATACCTCAAAATTGAATTCATCAATACGAGTAAAAGGTGGTGCAGCCAATACATTTCTTTCGCACAAAGAATTAAAGAATTAAAAATGTGGTTTTCAATAAAATTGGCAGCGCTTTAGACAATGAAATTTTATGAACTGTTATCTGAAATAACCCTTCTTTATAACATTTCAGCTTTGCTCCTTTAAAGGGACAGGTGTAACCATATAGCTGTCTTAGCAGTAGATTAAAACACTGTGCACTGCACTCATTATTATAAAATAATACCTTCTGAATTATAAGCAACTCCATGTGAAAGCCAAAATGGTGCAAAGTAACATTACAATATTAACACATTACAAACCTGAAAATACAAACAATATAAATGATAATGAAACAAACTTCGTTGAAAGTTCAAAATAAGAAATACATTTTTATGGTGCTAATGTTAGGACATACAGTTTTTAAAAAGTTGCCTTTGTTTCAAGTTTTGACTTTCTGAGAGATGAATCTGCAAAATATTTGAACTTAAGTGCTTGTTTAGTCCAATTTTGGATAAATTGAAGAAGCTTGTGAGTTACAGGCACAAATATATAACCCAGATCACAAAAGAATGTTATTATTCCATTTGCATTGCTCCATTACGCAAATAGATGGATGGCAGTATGATTCATTTCTCATAAGAAGTCAAATAATTGGACATCTTATATAGCTGCTACTGAAACCACAAAGGTATTGAAGGTGGACCCAAGCTTGTAGATAATACCTTATAACAAATGTGTGAAGTAAAGGAAAATAATATTAAGGCAGCTCTATATGAAGAAGATAGTTTGATTTATTTAGCTTCATTCCTCGGTGTGGTGAGAATGAGAAACCTGTTAAGAGTTGTGAGGTTTATGTGAGTAGCACTTAAGAGGAACACAAGGGAGAAAGGAATAGAAATGTGTTGACTGGGTGAGATTTCATGTGGATTTCAGCATAAATACTTACACAGACAAGTTTGAACAATTGACCTATTTCAGTGTGCTATTATTTCTCTTGAATGGCAGTGTTGAACCACTTTACATATTACTTTTGTTGCCTATTATATAAACTGCAGTATCAACTGAAAAGTAGATACTTATATTACAATAATGCAAATAAAGTTATGAATGTCATAGCAACTTTAAAATGCTTATCAGATACTGTGCGTAAGAATGTTTGACATTTTTTGAAGTGAGCTGCAATTTTTTTTTAAATATAATGAACATATTCTGGGAGTGCATTTCAGGAAATAACAAACCAGAAGTTTAATTTGACATACTACTTAGCAACATTCTAATTTTTGCAGAGTTAGTTTCCCAGGGGGATTTCCAACTTCAGATGAATAAGTTCTACTTAGTGCTTTGTTCCTGCTTTAAGGCAATACTGCCATCTGCACATTGAGATAGTGGTCTGGAGTAGCTTGAGTTATAGGTGTCTGCACATCTGAGGCTTCTTGTTCCTTGAACACTAAATAAGGGTCTTCAAATTCTTTTGTCACTCCTTTACTTATCTCTGTACGTAGTAAGTTCTTGAATATAGTTCACTAGTATAGTGTCTAAGACCTTTCAGTCCACATGCTTTTTCTAGACCGGTATCTTCCATATTACCGTTAGATCGTCTGTTGATAAGTTACATCATCATGATTTATGTGAATCTTATTACATCACACTGAAAACTGTTGGAAATGACCATTTTACATGAGGTCATCACTTGCTGATCTGTTACTTGACCCTAAAAAAATTAATTTATTTACATTATTAACATAATTCAGTAGTTTTTTTTTAATCCAAATTTTTCTTCACATATTAATAAAACAATACAAAAATTTGCAACGGTTATGAAATCATGTCCTCTGGAGTCATCATGTAATTAGTTTGATTGAGCCACAATTTACTGCATGAGGGAATTTAGCATTATTTTCCATTATTAGATTTTTAATGGTTTTGCCTGGCAGCATACTGCAAGTGTGAACTGACTGTCACAAACAGGAGAAACAAGAAACCTCGGTCCTCAGTGAGCAAGTATGCAACCTTAACCATTCAGACAATGGGCTTGAGAAGGAAGTATAGATTAGAATGGAAGAGTTTGATGTCAAATCAGGTAGAGAATATTTTCAGTGATGCTAGTCACAATGGCCAGAGGAAGTATCCAGTTGTTTCTGTTCTCACTGAAGGTGGTGGCATTACTAGTTACAACCCTTTCTGTTTGACTCTAAAATTGATTATACACTGTATTTAATTACAGCAGGCATTGGTTACTTGATTATAGAGTCATAGAGATGTACAGCATGGAAACAGACCCTTCGGTGCAACCCATCCATGTCGACCAGATATCCCAACCCAATCTAGTCTCACAAACCATGGGTTGGATTTTCCCCTTTCAGGCAGGAATCACATCAGGTCATTTCTAGACATTGGAAAAATACCTCCTTAGTAATAGCAACCCTGTTAGCTTTGTAGTAGTGACAGGCTCAAGACAGAACCTGCCGTGACAATTGATCAGAACCTCGAAATAGTTATGGACTTATTGAATTTTAAATTCCAACATTTGCTTTTATTTTAAAAAGAACTACTACAGTTAAAAGATAACTGTGATATAAATTCATTTACTGTCTGGCAGCATCCTCTATGGATCCATGGAATGTCACACCTATACCAAACGTGAAGCTTCAAACAGTTTGAGAATGGCCATAAAGCAGCCCTGCACTGCAAGTAAAAGAGGAAAAAGATGCTCTTTTCATTAGAATGCTGCTGGCCATTCACAGTCGAAAGGAACCACAAAGAGAACTTCATTCAACCTACAAATAAGACGAGGATCTCAAAATCAACTGTCCAGCTATCAATGTCAATAGTACTCGTGCTATCCCAGGTAATAGCTGCGACATTGTACCATCTACTTTTCATGAATAACTCAAAAATAATTCATACTTATTTAACTTATACCCTTATTTGGAATGACATTCATTCTTCATCAGAATGTGTGTGTGTGTTCCTCATTATTTCTTCTCCTGTTCAGTAACTAATTTACTCATTTTTATTAAATCAAGAAAGCCTGGTTAAAATGGCTCCTTTTAAAGCATAAATCCAATCCATGGAATCACAGGAAGTAGGAGTAGATCAGTCAGGGGTCTACTCACTCAACAGTCAGGACCTCTCTCCAAGTCAGCTGAGATGTGGACCAATGTCAGTCCTGAATGCTTGCCCAGTGAAAGTGAAAGGGGCCACTCCTATGGTAGGGCAACTGGTGAACTCAGATATGAATTGTAAAGGGAGCAACTCACCGTATAAGGCTGGAGATGATAGAGCATGGGGATAATCCACAAGGGTGGGATCAGTATGTCTAGGACTCGGGAGTAAAGTGAGGAGATGAACTGTTAAATAAACAGATTGGGTGGGCGTGTGGCAAGATCAAAGCTAACTGAGTTGACATGGTGGGAGTTAACTCGATTGAGAGGCTCAGTCTGTGATTTAATCATGAAGCCTCTTGCCCAAACAGCAAGAATGAAATGGCTACCATCTTACCCAAGAGTGGGTGGAGTATGGGTTTCATTCTGTGAGGGAGCGGACTCCATTTTTATGTGATATGGGACCTTTCAAGGAACAATAGTTTTAGACAGAGTATAGGTGAAACACTCCTGTGTTCACTGTATACATTGACTTACTATGTGGACTAAACACAATCATGCTCCAAAGCTGCCTTGAACGTATCACACGAATCAAGAATCAAGCCTTTTCATGGATGTGATGCACAAGCAGTGCACTGCAGTCTGCAGAAATTCGCTCCAGTTGCCTAACTAACAATCATCGTCTAAGTTCCCATTGCCTGCACATGGTGCATTCACAGCTTACTTCACATCTTGGGTCATAGAACATCACAAGGATGGCCAGTCTCTGCACTTTCATTCTTGTTGTTGCAGCTAAGATATTATTCAGTCACACAACTGATGAGGAAACGTGAACAGATATTTAAAAGGAAAAGTCAACTGAAAAAGTCACCACTGTGCACTCAGAAAGTCATCATCTTCCTTTTGCCATCTCTATGTCTTAGCAATAGTCCTAGCCTCTGCAGCTGGGGTGATGGTCTCTCAAAACACCTCAACCAGCCACTTTGTACGAAAACCAGAATACAGTGTTGAACATTATATGTTATTCAAATATTGAATAGCACCTACTAAATAATCTGGACTGTGCTAAGAATGACTTGGAAACTAATTTAAGATAACCAAGTCGGGCTTGCAGTGTGATTCATATGTATGTGCTAGAAGCTATACGTATTCACACTGATGTTCAGAATACACAGGGGCATTGGAAGAATTCCTCCCTAGATTCCCCAAAAAAACTCCAGAAAATTCAGTCACAGCAAAAAGCCTCTCCTGGATATAGCTTGGACAGAATTGGGAATAACTGCTCCTCAAATCACAGGCTGGTTCAATCCGGTAATCTGTAATGATTGGGTATAGTAAACCCATTAGCAGCAAACATGGAAGAGGAGCTGCCTGGGATTGAAGGAGGAGCAGGAATGTGAGATGTGATTGGGGCAAAAGGAGCTGAGGCAAGGAGCCAGTGACGCTAGAGCGAGTGGGAATGGAGGAAGCTGAACTATCAAGGCTGGAAATAGTGAAGCCAAAGCTCAGGGGATGGGATTGGATGAGATAGGAAGTGAAGAGATTGAGACTTGGGAAACAATTCCTGTGAAGAAATTAGGTTGCAAAGAGGGGTGACCAGGTGCAGGGACTGGGCGTTGCAAAAGGGTTTGCAAGGGCCTTGGTGGGGAGGTGGGGGAAGAGGAGTTGCAGGAGTAAGTGAGAGGTTTTAAACCTTTTAACAAAGCAGTAGTGGATGTGATTGTAATGAACACTGTGTCAATTGAATAATTTAACACTGAACAGGTTTATTCCAAAGCAATTTGCATTTCTGCTCTGTCACATCTCAAATGGCCTTGCGTACAGTGAATTATCTGAGGTGTAGTGACTCTGTTAGGAATAAACCTGCAACCATTTAGCTGTGACCTCACCAGCTGGCAGAATGTTACCATAGAATCCCTACAGCGTGGAAACAGGCCATTTGGCCCAACAACTTCACACTGACCCTGCAAAGAATATCCCACCCAGATCCACTCCCCTATTACTCTACATTCCCCCTGACTAATGCACATAACTGTATACCCCTGAACACTATGGGCAATTTAGCAAGGCTAGTTCACCCTAATCTGCACAGCTTTGGACTGCAAACCCACACAGACATGGGAAGAATGTGCAAACTCCACACAGACAGTGGCCTGAGGCTGGAATTGAACCCGGGTCCCTGGCACTGTGAGGCAGCAATAATAACAACTGAGCCACTGTGCCATCGTTATGTTTAGCCTGATGACTTTTAGTGCATCATAGTTTGTCTGCATTGTTTTCTAAAAAATCTTTTGTTTGAAGGTATAAATATTGTTTTGTGCCACTTTAAATACAGTGAGGACCAGGAAATTAATGCTGTCTTTGAGTGTTATAGTTTCAAACTTAATGGTGTAATATTGAAGCTTGAGGACATTGTTGAATCCGTGCAATTCTGCTTCTGTGTGACTCTAAATCGCTCATATGCAAACATAAATACAAATGGTAATCTTACTGTGCGACTGCATTACCAAAATGTTAGTGAGAATATTAAAGGAGCCCCTTAAAGTCAATTATCAATCCCAAAAAATCACAGTGATTAATTTGTAATGTTGCACTCACCAGTTTTACAATGGAAAACAGTCCAGCAGTAAACAATGGTTGAAACCAGAACTATCATCACCACAGAAATCAGGACCACAAAATGATTTCTTTTACCTAAAATTGATTCACAGAATTTAATGAAATAGAAGGAGACTATTCAGTTCAGACTCATGGAAGTTCTATGATATGATCTCATTTATTTATTTCCACCCACCTCATTCCATACACTTTTAAATCCTTTCTCCACGTCTCTTAAAAACATTCTGAAGTTGCCTTGCACCATTTTCTGGTGAAGTATTCTATATCCTTACGCTTCTGTTTTTAACTCTCTCACGACAGGTTTATTTTATCTTTTACTGATTAATGTAAATATTCCTTATGTGAATGTAAATGTGTGATTTATAAACAGATTAATATTGCTTATTTTAGTATTTGAATTTTGAATTAGTGGGAAATAGGTTTTGGTATGCGTGTATGAGAAGTTTTAACAATTGAACTGCCAATGTTTCTGGAACCATGAATTTTTTGAAACTAGTAAGAGACGCTTCCTGAAAAAGGTTAATGCAAATTTATTTTCATTATCAGAGTTTTATGATTGGACAAATATTGAAAAACATGAATTTGCTTTAGGTTTCAAAAAAATGATAAGCTGTAAATATCCAGATTCAATTCCCTACAGTATGGAAATAGGCTCTTCGGCCCAACAAGTCCACACTGACCCTCTGAAGGGTAACCCAATTCAGCCGCATTCCCCTACCCTATATTTACGCCTGACTAATATACCTAACACTGGGCAATTTAGCATGGCCAATTCACCTGACCTGCACATCTTTGGATTTTGGGAGGAAACCAGAGCACTCAGAGGAAATCCATGGTGACGGGGGAGAATGTGCAAACTCCACACAGACAGTCACCCGAGGCTGGAATCAAATCCGGATCTCTGGCGCTATGAGGCTGCAGTGGGGCATAATTTACATGTTGAAATTGTTGAACTCTGAGTCCAAAGAAAGTGAGTTTCTAAATGCTTGCTATTCATAAGGGGAATGGTACAGGCAAGAGTCCTGTATAATGCACTACAAGAACAATAGTCATCAACATTTAAAAATAAGCTCTTACCTGCTGCTGCAACTCCAATAAGTTAAGAGATTTGAAAGTTAAAAGTTTCAGTCTTCTATCTTCAGCCTCTAGAACACCAACTCTACTATTGCAGCCACAACCCTATACCAGAGTTCCTTTAAATGGGAGGCCATGATCAATCATTTCTGGTTTATGTCTTGTTCCCTCTGCTCCTGAATATTCTGCCTTCATTAAATGCACATTGCACTTACTGGACCCGAAACGTTCATTCTATTTTCTCTGCACAGATGTTGCCAGACTGCTGAGTTTCTCCAGCAGTGTTTAGTTTGGCTTCAAATTTCCAGCAATCACAGTTCTTCACTTTATTGCACTCTGCTGTTGGACACCTTCCTATAGGGTGGCCATTAATTGACCACAACATACTATATCTGGTGTCTTTAAAATGCAGGAGTTGGGGTCAACAATCCATGAACTTCTGGGATGAACTCCCGCCTGTAAGTAATCTTGAGATTTAGATTTTAGTTTTAAGATTTTGCTCAATTATCTTGATAGATTAGGTGATCTTTTACACATTCATCGACTTTGTTGGTCTAACAAAATAAAGAAGAAATCCTGTGCTGGCACACAGCCACAATTAACAATTCCAAAATAGTGACAAAATAAATTGAATAACAGCCAGCAGCAAAGCAACTTCAATGATACTAGTTTTATTAATCGTTGGTGAATATTCGATATATTTTTATTAATTTATACAAATTAGTTTTAGTAATTATTTTAAAGTGGATTTTAATTACATTCTGACAAACAGTGTGTGAGAATGGGAGTGGCAAGCTGCACCCAGAATCTTATCAGCTAAAACTGTCCTTGTGTCTTAAATACACAGACACACAATTGTCTGATGTGGTCACCTTGAAGGCATAGAAAGACCAGTTAAATTAGACAGTTAGCAATAATATAAAACCAAGAACTACAGATGCTGGAAATCTGAAACAGAAATATAAATTGCTGCAGGAACTCAGCAGGTCTGGGAGGATCTGAGAAAGCATGTTTCAGGTTGAGTGAACTTTCATCAGAGGTTAACAGGCAATTAACAAATTGAGTTTTCAGAACAATTTTTAACCAAGTTGGGTTGAGTTCCAAGTGCCATGTTTTGAGTACTGTGTGTATCCTGATGGCAACTGTGATCTTGTACTAGGTTGGGTTTAGATCGATCTACAAATGGGGACAATTAGTCAGGGACTTCTGTCTGATTTTTAGCAGTTTTCAAATGGCTTTCATCAGGTACATTTGTTAGCATGAAAACATAAGCTGTTTCATGCCAAGGAAAGAAGCAATTTTCAGTCCAAAAGCTGGGTTCTGGATGCAGTGGAAGATTTTGAATTTCTGAAAAAATATAACCTTTGTGTCCTTTGTATGTTACATAAGTTGTTTAGATGAGTGACCTACTTGGTGTTGGAATAATAACCTTTCCATCATTCTAATCTGTCTTTTATACCACCCTCCCACCCTGTCACAAACCTCCCTTCTGACTTTTTCCCACCCTTTGCTCAAAATCTATCATATCTCCAACATACCCAGTTTTGGTGGATGATCACAGACCAAAAACATTAACTATATATTTCCCTCTCTATACACATGCAGAGATGCATTTTCTGTTATTTTTATATAAATAAAGAGTCATTTTAGTATTGGTCATTGTTCTAATTTCTCACCCTTGAGATTGATTTCTTCTCGTGGATCGAAAGTGACTTGGTTGCTGGTTGCATTACTGACTGGGTTTTCTGCTATACATCTGTACTCATGTTGTTCCTTTTCACTCACACAGTCGATCATAAGTACTTCTCTAGCATGTATTTTGCTGCAAACCCCAGACAAGGACATCTTTTCCCAGTAAATTGTGACATTAGTTCCTTTGGAGACAGAGCAGCTCAAAGTGATATTTGGCGAATTCACACAGTTGTCATGAATCTTTATCAGGGGCTGGGAAACTGGTTCTGCAATACACAGATGATAATTAACTTACACAACATAGTCATCACACTTCAGAAATTGATTGAATACATTGTCTTATGGGACATTCCTGAGAGCTGTGATTTCCCAGAATCCAAATGTATGCCTTTCCTTTTCATTCAGTGTCTTGAATGAATTAACATTAAAGACTGATGGTCAAATATAATAGGAGGTCAGAAGATGCACTAAGTGGGAGATATTGGGCTGAATCTTATAAGTCTCTAAATAACATGGGCTTTGGGGAAAAATTAGGGAGAATTGCATAAGAAGTCAAGTGAGACCTTGATCTCTCACTCAGGAACAGAGAGTTGTCTATTAACAGGGATTATTGCTCTTTATCAGCCTCAGGAGGACCAAACCTTTCCTCATTAAGGATGCAATTTCCTATTCTACTTTCCACTTCACAGAAACAATCCACTTAGAATTATTGATATGAAAATCAAAGCAGGTACCTCTAGCTTCCAGCTTGCCACATGCTTCTATAGGCCTCCATTGACTCAGAGTCACAGGGGTCTACAGCACAGAAGAAAGCTCTTTGGATCATCAAGTGGGCCCCAGTCAAAAATGACCACCTATTATACTTCCATTTTTCCAGCACTTGCCTCGTAGCCTTGTATGCCTTGGCATCTATCTTGGACACACACACCAACAATCGCAGTGACTGGCCGCGGCTCATGTCCTTGGATGCTGGCATCTGTCATCTGCCGGTCTCTTTGTATCATGGTCCATCTCCATAGCACTTACAGAACACTGTCTACACCTTAGAAATGCACTTTGGGGCAGTGGCCATCATCATAACAAAGTTGAGTTAATAGATGTGAGGCTGAAAAAGTGCAGCAGGTCAGACAGCATCATAACAAAGCTGCTAGAAGTATAGTTTGGATCCTGGGACAGACCAAGGTGCATCCCAGGCTGCTCACTTGCCCTATGAGCACCTACCAGGATACTCTCAATATTCCTGCCCTGTTTTGCCCTTTAGCATGCTATCTCCACAGCCAGAGCTTAAAGGCTCTCAGTACCACCATATTAACTTTCTTTTCATGCAAATATAGAGTCTGGCTGCTTTTAATACTTGCCAGTGGTGATCATTGGAGGGATGGGTAACTATGCTGTTGCATGGCACAGTGCTGTGTAATCTCAAGTGCTGAAGAGTTACCACATACAGATGTCACACTAGAGGTACAGGAGGCCTTATCACTCTCAGTGTCATTTCCCACAGACAAATGAGGCAAAGTACTGATTCAAACTGAGCACTGCTCCATGGCACTATCACAGACCTATACTAATTGCTGGAGCAGGATGTGCAACATGGATTGGGTGTCCATCTTATCCTGGTGGCCAGCTGCATTGAACTTTTATGAAATGGGCTCCTTCTGCCAGCCTACTGGAGACCTTTGTAGCTAATTTCAATCATCCATTGACAAAAGTGTCAAGACTGTTACTGATGCCATTTGTGCCAGATCACATTATTTTAGCTTGTTTCCCTGGGACAAGGTCAGTGCTGCAGCTCATCGAGTTGATTTTGGCAACACAGGTGGCTTTGCCCAGGTTTGGGTGCACACACATTGCATGGAGAGAGTCATATCATAACACAGCTGAGTTTATCAAACAAAAAAAGGACCAATGTGAAAATCATTTATGATTAGGAAGTCTGCGCCAGTCACCACGGAGTTGCCATGATACATATTCTTGAGAACGCTTGTGTCCCAGTTGCATTTGAGGGGCCAGATGCCTTGCATGGACAGTTACTAATGGACAGGGGATTTCCTCTGTGACCATGTCGATGACTCTGTTATGCTACTCCCTGACTGAGGCTGAGAATCAATACATTGCAGCCCATTCTTGGTCCAGAGCCATGGTGAAGCCATGATAGGTATCCTGAAGATCAGTTTCTGATACTTGGATGTGTTTGGTGGTGGGGTGGGGGGGGTGGTTGGGGGGTGGTGGTGTGGGGGCTAATGTTGCTTACAGTACATTCCTGACAGAATATGCCAAGTAATCCTTGTGTATTGTGCACAACTAGAACAGACAAAGAGTGGGTGTGATGGAGGTTCATGAGCTGGGACAGCGGGAGCAGTTAGTGGCCGAGGAGTTAGATAAAGACGTTGAAGAGGAGGAGGGACATCAGCTTCTGCAAATAGAATGCAGCAGCATCAAGCATTACAAGCCAGACTGGATTTCATTATCATCAGGTTCTAGTAGATGAGAGCTGGGTGCAGTGATCATTCATTAACTATAAAATTGTTAATGAATTTGTCAATAGGCACACAATTCCTTTCTGTTCCAAAAGGCAAATACAGATTCTTTTTTTTTTCCCTGTTAGCCTTAGCTATCGGTGAATAATGGTGACAGTTTTGAAGTGGTTGAAAGCTTTCCTCTATGTGATTCTCCCACATTGAAAAACAGTAAGATGCTGGACTACACTTGGCATTGGGGAAAGAGTAGCAGTGATTTAGAAAGGGTTATAAGATGGGATACAGCCAGCTAAGGTTAGGTAAGATGTGTGCCTTGGCGATTAGTGTGATGTATGTGGGAAGGTGCTGTGCTAGGTGTAATGATGTGTCAATCGTGCTGTATGTGTGCTCTGAGAAACGTTGAGTTTTGGTTGCTATCCCACCATGTGAGCAATGTTTGGCAACTCCACACTGCCAATAATTGATCATGTGCATGGCTGGCTTTCAAAGATGGCAACAGCCGTAAGCTTCCCAGGGTACGATGGGAATGGCGAGTACGTCAGCCTATGACAAGTGAGAGAATATAATGAGTGGGATGTCATAATAAAATAAATTTGGGACAAAAGTTTAGGAAAACCCACCATGCCTCACACAGGCCTTAAAACTCACCAAAAGTTACATTAGTTGATTTCTGGTAAGTTTCAGACCATAATCCAAGTTTGATTAGGGAATACTGAATTAAATGATTGCATTAAAATATTCTTTCCTTTCAGCTAATATGTCTTTAGTAACACCAATGCTCAATGCCACTCCCTATGGAACAACAATAGATTCATCCTGCTTCTTTGTTAAATAAATGGGAACTTGATCAAGGGCTATATGGATTGACCACTGAAGCATGAAGGTTTTGCTTCACAGAAAGAATTCAATAGCTCTTTGTGAAAAAACAATCACTATGCTTCATGGTTCTGTAGTTTGTGCCAAATGTCGGAAGCTTTGCATGAATAAGCTGGAATCTCGCCGAACCCATCTGTATGAAATAGGATATATCAAAGATACCCACTGGCATATTAATGAAACTACTGCTTTTAAGTTTGTGGCAAATGATTCATTGATTCAAAATATACATATTTCACTACTGTTATTATGTGCAGCTTTTGATTCATTTCTTTAATTAATGAAGAAATAGATTTTTAAACATCAGTACAGTTTACATCATGAACCCTTTAAGGTTTCAATGAAAGGTTGACATTACTAAAATTATCAAATTTAGCAGACAATCAAGTTTTAAACACTTACCAAATACTTGGATCCTGAAAATACTTTGATCACGGTTTTTCAGTTCTGTTCCAAAGTAGTCAATGTATATTTCATATTCACCAGTGTCATTAACTTGTACATTATAAAGCACCACCAAACCTGCGTGGAATTTAACTCTGTACCTGTACAGTGGGTGCACAATGTGCAATTTCTCTGGATTGCTGGACTTCCATGTGAAAATTTTAAAACTTAGTGGAAATCTTAAACTAAACGTTACATCGTACTGATCGCTGCCTTGGTACTGCAAAGGAAATGAGACCTTTTCTCCTGCAGTGGCATTGGTGACTGTATTAGGTATGGTGAGCAATGATTCACACAGAGCAAATAAATGAACCACTGTAAAACATAAACATAGATTGTGCAAATCAGTTTTTGCTGTTAATCAAAGAATGATAAAATGCATGATCAAATCCTGGTAAGAGAGGGTGGAGGAACAGGTTTTTTTAAGCTTATTTTTTTTTAAAGATAGAATACCAAGATAGGAGATGGGTATATGCTAAATCTCTGATGGAAGATGCAATAATTTAGTGACAAAACCATGGGATGTTAAATGAGAGCTGAAGGGATTCACTGGTTAATGGATTCTGAATGTAGTTCCTGTACTGGTGAGCTCCAACATGGGAGCAGCTTTGACTCCAGCTGCAATGCTATGGATATTTGTTAAAAATCACATAACACCAAGTTATAGCTCAACAGGTTTATTTGGAAGCACTAGCCACCAGGCAGCTACCTGATGAAGGAACAGCGCTCCAAAACCTAGTGCTTCCAAATAAACCTGTTGGACTATAACCTGGTGTTGTGTGATTTTTAACTTTGTCCAACACA
Source organism: Hemiscyllium ocellatum (assembly GCF_020745735.1). Lineage (NCBI taxonomy): Eukaryota > Metazoa > Chordata > Chondrichthyes > Orectolobiformes > Hemiscylliidae > Hemiscyllium > Hemiscyllium ocellatum. The sequence continues at coordinate 66,406,373 of NC_083413.1, read as the reverse complement.
GTCCAATACCGGTTCCTCCACATCATGGATATTTGTGGAATAAGTGGAGAGGAAGTGAGCAGGATGGGTGTGTTCTTATTTTTCCATTCAGCAACTACATTTTACTGGTTCAGTTAAATGTATATGTTGCTGTTGACCGATTAACCTTCCCTCTATATATGCAGTCTAAATTGTAGGATGGATTGCCACCATTAACATTATATTGACATGTTACCTGTGGGAAGTTTGAAGTTCTGAAGGTTCAACAAAGTTGAAGATTTCATTTTCCATTTCTTGTCCTTTTCTTCATCTAGGAAGGCTGATACTTTAAAAAGAGAAAATATAACAATAGTGCCTCATTCTGCTCCACCAGCAATAAGATCTCGATGACTGTTCAACTGTAACACCAATTCCCTATCCTCCAGTCTCAGATCTCTCAATCTGCCTTTGTGTCCAAATATCTAATGATCTCATAATTGAATATACTCAATAGCTGAACAAAATACAGTCAGAGTTTGAGAATTTTAAACATTCACAACCATTGACAAAATCTCTCACTATCTCAACCTCAATGGCGAATTCCTCATGCTGAGACTATTACGCTTATCCTCAATAATAAGATTATTATCCCTAACCCCTATGCATATTCTTCCTCATCCCTGTGCTGGGACCAATCCCCTTCACCCTTATGCTGGGACCATTCCCCCCTCACCCCTGTGCTGGGACCATTCCCCCCTCACCCTTATGCTGGGACCATTCCCCCCTCACCCTTATGCTGGGACCATTCCCCTGTCACCCCTGTGTTGGGACCATTCCCCTGTCACCCCTGTGTTGGGACCATTCCCCCCTCACCCTTATGCTGGGACCATTCCCCCCTCACCCCTGTGCTGGGACCATTCCCCCCCTCACCCCTGTGCTGGGACCATTCCCCCTCACCCCAGTACTGAGGCTATGTCCCTTGTCTTCATACTCTTCAGGACGGAGGGGCATGTCAAATCCTTTCCGAATTTTGCATCTTCAAAAAAAAAAACTCTCGCCTTTTGAAATTCCAGGAAAAAGAATCCAATTCAACTAAATTTTATTCACAGGAAGCCCCATTAACACAGGAATCAATCTAGTGAACCTTCCGTTCCAACTGAGAATGAAACAAAAATTACACAGACAACTCCAGAACTGGTCACACCAAAAACCACTTAGAACTGGATTTTATTACTCGCAAACCCCAACCCACCTTTAAGACAGGATGGCATACCATTTTCTTTCTTCTTTAACTTCCTGCGAGTTCCAGAACTTGCGAGCAGTTTAAGAGTTCAAGTTTGTGAGAAGATTTGTAGCTCGGGTGCTCGTTGTTGTGGTTCTGTTCGCCGAGCTGGGAATTTGTATTGCAGGCATTTCGTCCCCTATCTAGGTGACATCCTCAGTGCTTGGGAGCCTCCTGTGAATCGCTTCTGTGATGTTTCCTCTGGCATTTATAGTGATTTGTATCTGCTGTTTCTGGTTGTCAGTTTCAGCTGTCCACTGCAGTGGCTGCTATATTGGGTCCAGGTCGATGTGCTTATTGATTGAATTTGTGGATGAGTGCCATGCCTCTAGGAATTCCCTGGCTGTTGTCTGTTTGGTTTGTCCTATAATAGTAGTGTTGTCCCAGTCGAATTCATGTTGCTTGTCATCAGTGTGTGTGGCTACTAAGGATAGCTGGTCATGTCGTTTCATGGCTAGTTGGTGTTCATGGATGCAGATCGTTAGCTGTCTTCCTGTTTGCCCTATGTAGTGTTTTGTGCAGTCCTTGCATGGGATTTTGTACACTACATAGAACACCTATACAACGTATTTGCCAAAACGGATACCCCCGCAATTTCATCAACAGATGCCTAAGGGAAAGACAAAGGAATGAGGACATGCCACAACCCAAAGGACTAGCCACACTACCATACATCAAAAACATTTCTGAACTGACAGCCAGACTACTGTGACCACTAGGACTCATAACCGCACACAAACCAACAGCCACTCTCAGATAACAACTCACCAGGACGAAGGACCCGATACCCAGCATGAGCAAAACCAATGTAGTGTACAAAATCCCATGCAAGGACTGCACAAAACACTACATAGGACAAACAGGAAGACAGCTAACGATCCACATCCATGAACACCAACTAGCCACGAAATGACACGACCAAATATCCTTAGTAGCCACACACTCAGATGACAAGCAACGTGAGTTCGACTGGGACAACACTACTGTTATAGAAAGCCAAACAGAGAACAGCCAGGGAATTCCTAGAGGCATGGCACTCATCCACAAATTCAATCAATAAGCACATCGACCTGTACCCAAAATAGCAGCCACTGCAGCGGACAGCTGGAACTGACAACCGGAAGCGGCAGATAAAAATCACTATAAATGCCAGAGGAAACATCACAGAAGCGATTCACAGGAGGCTCCCAAGCACTGAGGATGTTACCTAGATAGGGGACGAAACGTCTGCAACACAAATTCCCAGCTCGGCGAACAGAACCACAACAGTTTAAGAGTCGTCATGGGCGAATGCAGTTACTTTGCTGCCACGTGTAATATTCATCTTTGAAGATGGTGTAGTTTCTCCCACGTGACATGTTGTCACAGAAAAATTAATAGATCACCACATTTGTGTTGAGCGGAAATTTGAAATCACTTCAAACTTTGGGGCGTGAATCACTGACAAAGAAAAACAGGAAAATATTGCTGATTTTTACCCCTTCACCAGAAAGGTTACATTTTGGGTCAGTCGCTAACACTCACTTTCCAATCACAAGGTTCTGGTCTGAATGGTTAGAGGACAATAATCAGGGTTTACACATTCATATCGCACTCACTCAGAGTCTCATATACAATGTGATACAAACGGCCGCTTTCATTCTGATGTGCTCTCTCTCTCTCTCTCTCACACACACACACACAAACACAAGCAATGGGAACGTGGTTGATGAGCTGAAAATGTGTTGCTGGAAAAGCGCAGCAGGTCAGGCAGCATTCAAGGAGCAGGAGAATCGACGTTTCGGGCATGAGCCCTTCTTCAGGAATGAGGAAAGTGTGCCAAGTTGATGACCCGAGAAAACGGGTTTTGGCTCACAGACAATTCGTTATGTTGACACAAACTATACATTATTGTTTTTTTTAAATTACTACTTGTTTGATTGTATCCGGTTATTGAATAATGCTCCACACACCGCAAACAGATAGAACACTAAAACACAAGCCCAGATTGTGCACAAACACAGACACAGAGAGACACAGACAAACTCAAACCATTAACACAGCCAATAAAGTACTCTGCAATCTCTCAGACTGACAAGCACTTGCATTCTCTGGTGTACACAGACTGAAACTCACGCACAATTACACAATTTTAAATTATTTTTAATATATTTTTCCACTGTTCTGTACCTCTTATTTCTTGATTGTCTCTCTCTTTCCCTCGCTCCCCACTCTCTCATCACCTTTTTCCTCTCCTCTTCCCCATTTGCTGCCCTTCTCCCCGGTTTTCCATTTTGCCTCTGCTTCACCCAGCCCCCACATATTTTGTCACATTGTACTGGCTTCAGCCTTGGTCATTCACAGCTCCTGATCTCCCTATAATCTCTCTATGCAGTGTCATTATCACCTCTTTATCGCTGCCTTTGCTTCTGGAGCCATGACTCCCCTTCTCTCAGCCTAGTATCATACCTCTCCATTTCTCCCTTTGTTTTAGCTTTGACAAAGGGTCAGTTCGAGTAGAAACGTCAGCTCTTTTCTCTCCTTACAGATGCTGCCAGACCTGCTGAGATTTTCCAGCATTTTCTCTTTTGGTTATAAATTGCTTCGAGATATCCCAGGCTCATGAAAAAAATAAGTACAATTATGTCTTGTACCACAATCAGTTAATGTCTGTACGATACTGCCCACAGAGTAGAAATAGCTGAGCCTCTCTTCCCTTTTCCGTCTCTTCCCGTTTCTCTTTCCCCCATTTCCTCCTCCAAGCGCAACGAGAAACATTGTGGAAACTCACCTGAATGGTTTCCTGACATTTGTCTTTCTATTAGTGGTCTTCTGTCAGCTCCTTTGTGAAATGTGTAACAAGTCCGTGAGTGGCAATGACTGAGCTCTAACTCAGACTCACACTCATTTCTGTCTGTTCACGCCCACCAGCTCAAGTTCAGGGGCTGCTCCCAAGGTCCACGTGTTGACCAACTCTTCCATTTGCAGTAAATCCAATTGAACATCAGGTAAACCGGTCTGCACTTTAATAATCTGCAGCTCCCTTTTCAACTTATTTACAGTCAATAAATATTCAGTTAGGGTGTAACCTGGCATTGTTTCCAAATTTATTCTGAGTCGAGCTTCCTGTCAATACCTAGCTGGGATTGGTCAATTCACTGTAAAAGACTGAGTAAATAATCATTCATATCTCACTGCCTCAGAGTCTCATATACACTGTGAAACAAACGGCCGCTTTCATTCTGATGTTCTTTCTCTCTCTCTCACACACACACACACACACAAGCAATGGCAATGTGGTTGATGAGCTGAAAATGTGTTGCTGGAAAAGCGCAGCAGGTCAGGCAGCATCAAAGGAACAGGAGAATCGACATTTTGGGCATAAGCCCTTCTTCAGGAATGAGGAAGGTGTGCCTCCTCGTTTTTGTCATGTTTCAGGGAGGTTTCTCTCTGTGAGGCCTAATGGGTTTGCTCACACTATTGTCTCAAACTCACCTCGTTGCCTATGCAGGGTGAAAGTGAGGACTGCAGATGCTGGAGATTAGAGTCAAGATTAAAGTGCTGCTGGAATGCACAGCAGGTCAGGCAGCATCCGAGGAGCAGGAATCCTGATGATAGGCTTCTGCCTGAAACGTCAATTTGCCTGCTCCTCAGATGCTGCCTAGCCTGCTCTCATTACCTTTGCATCCAGCCTGTTGCATTTTCTTACTCACCATAGCACTGTAGACTGAAGTATTCCCAACTGCCAGAATATTTTGGATCTTTGGTATCAACACCATCTTTAAGATGTAGCCATGCACCTGGCCAAGGCCTGGCAGTTGCTAATCAATGTGCAAGTAGTGAATGAACAACCAAAGCTTCTGGCACATGGATGTCCCAGCTGACCATTTACTGCACATAGAAGTGCACGTTCTTACATTGATAAGGGCATGGCACAGTGGCTCAGTGGCTAACACTGCTGCCTCACAGCACCACGGTTTCAGGTTTGATTCCAGCCTCGGGCGACCGTGTGGAGTTTGCACATTCTCCCCGTGTCTACGTTGGTTTCCTCCCACAGTCACCTGGATGTGCATGCCAGGTGAATTGGCTGTGTTAAATTAGGTGCACTAGTCAGAGGGGGAATGGGTCTGGGTGGGTTACTCTTCAGAGGGCGGTTGGGCCGAAGGGCCTGTTTCCACACTGTAGGAAATCTGATCTATAGCTATTTAAAGGTCCAAGCCCTGCAGTTTAACCGTCCCTTAGCCACATCCTGTTTTGCAATGCTGTTGAAGTCAGTGTTAACTCTTTCCCCAAAGCCCACTTTAGCACAGCTGCTTCTCATTGTTCACTGTGGGACCACCATATACAGGAAAGCTTTCAAACTGTGCAAAACATTCATTTTTATTCAGCCTCAAAAGAGACTGAAAACAGACAGCAGCAGTTCAGAAAAGAAATGGATTGTTTGACTTTCAAGTCCCATATGATTTATAGTCAAAGAGTGATCATTGAACCAAGCTTTTATTTTCTGCAACTCAGTCTCAGTTAAGTTCTGTCTCGATTGTTATGACTGAAGCTGGAACAGAGGGATTGAGGGGATCAGGTACATAATTCTTTGAAGAGTGCATCACACATAGACAGGATGATTAAAAAGGCATTTAACATGCTTGCCTTCATTGCTGAGTGCTTTGAAGTTAGGACTTGGGAAGTCAAAATCCCAATCTAAACAGGTCCCACCTATCTGCTTCTGGCCATATCCTGCCAAAACTTTCCTAGTCATGTACTGATCCAATTGTAATCGTGTCCTCATCCACCACTTCCTCAGGAAGTTCATTCCACTCACGAATCGCCCTGTGTAATAAAATTTTCCCCTCATATCTTTTATTAAATATCTCTCCTTTTACTTTGAAAATGTGCCACCTAGTTTTGAAATCCCCCACCTACCTGTAACTAATTAACCTTGTCTCTACATTTAATAAACTTCTATAAAGTCACCTTTCAACCTCCTATACTTCAGTAAAACAAAGTCAGAGCCTATCTAATCTTTCTTCATCACTCAAACTTTGGCAACATCCTGGTAGATCTCTTCTGAACCCTCTCTAGCTTAATAATATCCTTCCTATAACTCAGCGACCAGAACTGGACACAGTATTCCAGAAGAGGCCTCACCAATGTCATCTATAACTTCAACATGATTTCCCAAATCCTAACCTCAAAGGACTGAGCAATGCAGGCAAGCATGTTAGATGCCTTTTAATTACCCAGTCTGTATGTAATGTAAATTTTAAAGAGTTATGTACCTGAACCCCTAGGTCTCTCTGCTCTACAACACAGCACATGACCTACCATTAGTTGTGTAAGTCCTATCCCTGGTTGTTAGACAAACTGCCTCAGAAGACTGCTGCCACTTTATCAGTTTTTCAGCGTCTATCATATCCTCTCTTTGCCTGCCCCAGTTATACAGTGTACAACATGCAAGGATTAAGTGGCGGAAGTAGTCCAGAGTGTACGGGAAGACACTCCACCCAGACCAATCCAAGCATTGAACTTCATCTATGTGTTACTGAACATCTGCTCCACTATGACCCTGGGGAACACCACCCCTGCTCATGACTCCACTCCCATTCCCCTCACCACCACACTCACTCCAGTTACAGGCTCCGCCTCCTCACCCAGCTCCACACCCACACCAGGTCCTAGCTCCCAGCTCTGCCAAGTTTTCACCATCCCTCCAGACCCCCCCCTCACTGAGGATGAACAATCAGTCCTCAGCAAAGGCCTTACCTTTATCCCCCTCTGTCCACGCATCAATGAATTTAGTACACATTGTGACGTCAAACACTTCTTCCCCTGCCTCCACCTTTGAGCTTACTTTTACAATCAGAACTCCTGCCCACTTTCTGAGGACCCCTTCACTCGCCTCCAACACACTCCATCCACCTGGACACCCCACGCTGGTCTATTACCCGCTCTCGATCTCTTCATTCCCAACTGCCGAGACACTGACCGCCTCAAACTGTCTACCGCCTCCCCCACTCCAACCTCTCACCCTCACAATGCGCGGCCATCCACTCCCTCTGCTCCAATCCCGACTTCACCATCAAACCAGCAGATAAAGGGGGTGCAGTGGTAGTTTGGCGCACTGACCTCTACACCGCTGAAGCCAAACGCCAACTCGAGGACACCTCTTCCTACCGCCCCCTCAACCATGACCCCACCCCCCATCACCAAACCATCATCTCCCAGACTATACAGAACCTTATCACCTCAGGAGACCTCCCAGCCACAGCTTCAAACCTCGTAGTCCGGGATCCCCACACAGTCCAATTCTATCTCCTTCCCAAGATACACAAGGCTGACCACCCCCACCGACTCATTGTCTCAGCCTGTTCCTGCCCCACCGAACTTATCTCCACCTACCTCGATACTGTCCTATCCCTCCCTCCCCACCCCCCTCCTCCACCTGTCCAGGAACTCCCCACATACGTTCGAGACACCACTCACGCCCTCCACCTCCTCCAAGACTTCAGTTTCCACGGCCCCCAACACCTCATCTTCACCATGGATATCCAATCCCTCCACACTTCCATCCTCCATAATCAGGGCCTCCAAGCCCTCCATTTCTTCCTCTCCCGACGTCCCCACTTCCTCCAGACCAAAGAGGTAGCCATGGGCACCGGTATAGGTCCCAGCTACGCCTGTCTCTTTGTTGGCTATGTTGAACAGTCCATCTTCCGTAATTACACCGGAACCACTCCCCACCTCTTCCTCCACTACATTGATGACTGCATTGGCGCCACCTTGTGCTCCAGCGAGGAAGTTGAGCAGTTCATCAACTTCACCAACACATTCCACCCTGACCTTAAATTCACCTGGACCATCTCTGACACCTCCCTCTCTTTGATGGAACTCTCCATCTCCATTAATGATGACTGACTTGACACTGACATTTTTTTTACAAACCCACCGACTCCCACAGCTACCTGGATTACACCTCTTTCCACCCTACCTCCTGCAAAAATGCCATCCCGTATTCCCAATCCCCCTGCCTCTGCCGTATCTGCTCCCAGGAGGACCAGTTCCACCACAGAACACACCAGCTGGCTCCTTCTTTAAAGATCGCACTTTCCCTTCTCATGTAGTTGAAGATGCCCTCCCACGCATCTCGTCCACATCCCACACCTCTGTCCTCAAACCCCATCCCTCCAACCGTAACAAGGACAGAAACCCCCGGTCCTCACTTTCTACCCCATCAACCTTCGCATTAATCGCATCATCCGCCAACATTTCTGCCACCCCCAATTGGACCTCACCACCAGAGATATATTTCTTTTCCCACCCCTTTCTGCAAAGACCGTTCCCTCCATGACTACCTGGTCAGGTCCATGTCCCCCAACAAACCACCCTCCTGTTGTTGCACCCGCCCCTGCCATTGCAGGAATTTGCAAACCTGCGCCCACGCCTCCTCCCTCACCACCATCCAAGGCCCCAAAGGAGCCTTCCACATCCATCAAAAGTTTCACCTGCACATCCACCAATGTCATTTATTCTATCCGTTGCTCCCGATGCGGAGACTGGACACCTCCTCGCAGAGCGCTTCAGGGTTCATCTGTGGGACACTCACACCAATCAACCCCACCACCCCGTGACCTGACATCTCAACTCCCCCTCCCACTTTGCAGAGGACATGCAGGTCCTGGTCCTCCTTCACCGCCGTTCCCTCACCACCCGACGCCCGGAGGAAGAACACCTCATCTTCCGCCTCGGAACACTTCAACCCCAGGGCATCAATGTGGACTTCATCAGTTTCCTCATTTCTCCTCCCTCCACCTTACCCCCGTTCCAAACTTCCAGCCCAGCACCATCCTCATGACCTGTCCAACCTGCCAATCTCCCCTCCCACCGATCTGCTCCACACTCCCCTCTCACCTTCATCCCCACTCACCTATTGTACTCTTTGCTACCTTCTCCCTAGCCCCTCCCCCCACTTATCTCTCCACCCTGGAGGCTTCCTGCTTCTATTCCTGGTGAAGGGCTTTTGCCCAAAACTTCGATTTTCCTGCTCCTTGGATGCTGCCTGATCTGCTGTGCTTTTCCAGCACCACTCTGATCTAAACTCTGGTTTCCAGCATCTGTAGTCCTCACTTTTGCCTCCACTATGACACTGGTTGAAGGATGGGCTACATTGTATCTACAGTCCAACTCAGTCAGCGGGGTTGTGTAATGGAGTCACCAGCTATACTTGTAGAGGGTAGAGCTTTTTTCTCAGTAACTATCTGTGTAAGGCAATCAGCTCTTGTAATGAATCTGGTACATAAGAATTCTCAAGTGTATTGATGTACTTTACCTGGTGCAGACTTCTAAAGATGTGTTACTGATGATCACAGATGCCTTGTTCATTGGTGGAATGAAACACCTTTCTCTTGATGAATACTGTTTGATTATGGTATGGCCATCTCCAATCAATGCATATCTCACCTATAAAACGTTATATCTGGGGAAGTCAGCAATATTGGCAAAGCCTACAGCCCAGGCTACCTTACTGGCCTAATCACAGGGAAATCAATTGATTCAGTGAGATCAGGAATAGGATTACCAATCTGAGAGGGCACAGGTCCTGTTCCACAGGTTGGCACAGTTCTGGAATGGTGTCCCAGAACATGCTCAGTCTGTGGTTTGCACATCCAGAGGAAACGGAATTGAGGATGATAGACTCTGTGTCTCCTCCATATCCTGAGGGGATCTTCAACTCCTTCTTGTGGAGGTTGTGCAGCACCAACTGGAGCCTGCTGCTGTTCCTGGGCTTCTTGGTACATCTGTTCCTCCTCCATTTCTGTGCACCTTTATTGGGTTACAGCAACAGCAACGATAATCTGTGCTGTAGATTGAAACATAGCAAGCTGCCTGCAAGGAGCCTGTATGTGGAACTTAAGAAACAGAGCAGCTCATTAGTTATGAGCTGTCAGGATTTGCACCACTCACTAATAATAGTCTAATATTGTCCTCCATAGAGTGGGAGATGGATCTCTCCAACAAGTGAGCTATGGAATGCCTCTGTATAGAAATTTCATATTGGGATCTTAGCAGCTGCAATCATTTCACATAGACAGTTTGAGACTGTACACGCTATATGAGTCATGAGACCTTGTGCTCCCAGCCAACATCACCCATCAATGAATTTAAGAACAGGTTGCTAAATATTTAGAGTTCAAGGTGAACGGGAATCAGTTCTTTGTCTAGTGCAGCCTCTTAAAAATACTTCAGACAAACATTGCTAAGAGAAATATATTCGTGTACTGATCCAACCAACACTTTTCTGACCCTCACTAAACTTACAAGATAGTAGATCTTACCCATAACATTTAATCTCACTTTGTTGTTTTAGGTTTTCCCTTCATTCTTTCCTTATACAGTTTACATAGCAATCTTATTGTCCAATCTCGCGCAAAAGCATTGACGGACATGTCCTGTCCACTATAAAAAAAAACAGATTTTTATTTCTATTACAGGCATTGATTACAAATGACTTCACCCTTTTTTTTTAATTTCCACCATCAGGAAGAAAGGAAACACCCAAGTGGCCTATGACAAGCAGTGCCCTTCACATCAAAGACTTCACCCTGTATTGTGAAAGGACCTAATTAATGCAAGTGAACTAACTGGAATGAGGATTCCTCCCATTATTCCTTTAATTATTAACCTATTGAGAAACAATCACTCTTTTGTCTTTGGAATTCCTGTGTGGATCCAGACCAGCTTGAAACAGAAGCTAGTGTTTTTTTATATCTTCATGCATTTTTAGTTCACTTTTAAACATTCAGTCTTTCAACAAATGCTTTTGAACATTATCTAAACCATTCTTAGAGCCTTTATTTTCCCATCAGACAGTATCTTCGTCCTCCATCAACTCCTCATTTTTGTTGACACGGTTTTTTTCTCTCAAGTTCATGAATTCCTTTGTTCCTGAGTGGTGTGATCTGCACAAACTTTGCACTTAAAATCTCAACGTCCAATGCATAATTAAAAATAATAAAAACCCATTGTTATTCTTCATTACAACTTTATTGCAAGCCACCTGAGTCAAGCAAATCCTTTATCCGTGACCAGAACACTGTCAATTCTCAAGCCATGAACATGCAAGCAGATTCAACTAAAGCACCACCCCACCAACCTCCGCATACAACGTATCATCCGCCGTCATTTCCGCCACCTCCAAACGGACCCCACCACCAAGGATATATTTCCCTCCCCTCCCCTATCAGCATTCCGCAAGGACCACTCCCTTCGTGACTCCCTCGTCAGATCCACACCCCCCACCAACCCAACCTCCACCCCCGGCACCTTCCCCTGCAACCGCAGGAAATGTAAAACTTGCGCCCACACCTCCACACTCACTTCCCTCCAAGGCCCCAAGGGATCCTTCCATATCCGCCACAAGTTCACCTGTACCTCCACACACATCATCTATTGCATCCGTTGCACCCGATGTGGCCTCCTCTATATTGGGGAGACAGGCAGCTTACTTGCGGAACGCTTCAGAGAACACCTCTGGGCCGCCCGGACCAACCAACCCAACCACCCCGTGGCTCAACACTTTAACTCTCCCTCCCACTCCACCGAGGACATGCAGCTCCTTGGACTCCTCCACCGGCAGAACATAACAACACGACGGCTGGAGGAGGAGCGCCTCATCTTCCGCCTGGGAACCCTCCAACCACAAGGTATGAATTCAGATTTCTCCAGTTTCCTCATTTCCCCTCCCCCCACCTTGTCTCAGTCGGTTCCCTCAACTCAGCACCGCCCTCCTAACCTGCAATCTCCTTACTGACCTCTCCGCCCCCACCCCACTCCGGCCTATCACCCTCACCTTGACCTCCTTCCACCTATCCCACCTCCATCGCCCCTCCCCCAAGTCCCTCCTCCCTACCTTTTATCTTAGCCTGCTTGGCTACTCTCTCTCATTCCTGATGAAGGGCTTATGCTCGAAACGTCAAATTCCCTATTCCTGAGATGCTGCCTAACCTGCTGTGCTTTAACCAGCAACACATTTTCAGCTGTGATCTCCAGCATCTGCAGACCTAATTTTTTACTTAAAGCAAATGTTATGTCTATTTGTTCTTTGCCTTTATAACTGTAACATTTTATGTGTTAGCCTAGAAAATCATTCTAACAATGCTTCCATATAAATTATCCCAACTTTAAGTAATAGTATTATTGCCTGTCATTAGTTCAATTTATTTCTCCTCAAAACAAAGAATTATATCTTGATACTCAGAAACCCATAATTAAGCATTCCATTTATTGCTTTAAAACGCATAATTTCTTTCTTTTTAGTGAAAGCAGTTAAAATCAATTATCAATTTAAATATCAGAAACAATGATCAGACTTTTTGTTCATTTTCAACTTGTCAAAGATGGAAATGTCTATAGTTGTAGGAAATTGAACTACAACCAATTTATAAACACTTCAAATCTCAAAAGATAATGAGTAAAGCATCTGAAACCCCGCAACAAAGAACATTGCTTGGAAGGCAAAGTTTTCAGTCCAAACTATTATACTGAAATAAAGTTCTATAACCCTTAAATCTGTTTAGGCATTAGTTGTTGCGCTGTGGTAGCATATTCTCACTATTAAAACAAACAAAATTCACTTGGCTCAAAACGGAATCAGTTTTGTTCAGTTGAAAGGTAGGTGGAGCTATTCAGTTGAGACAAAGAAAGCACATGGTTTGCTCTCAAACAAAGAAAGCAGCTTTTCCAAATCACGAGCGTTTTTTAAAAAGGAAATTGAATGATCTTTTATGTACTAACGTTTAAATTCTTTCCACTCCCATTATCCTTTTCTTTCTTTCATCTGAAGCTTAAAAACAGACTGGATGTTTCAAAGTGCCATTTAGCAGCATCTGAACTGAAAACTAACTCTATGTGTGAATTTATATTCAGATTAAAGTCCTCTTATGTCTAATGCAACAAAATTTCATTTGAATTGCAGTTTTGAAAAGAAATTTCAACTTGAATTTATAGTTCAAAATACTTATTCTGTTTCAATTACAACTTAATCTAGAATTTTGATTATAAAATTTCATTTAAACTCAAAAGTATGATCATTAACTACTGCAAACATCACACTTCCAGAATACAAAAATTTAAACCAGACATCATCCACACACAATATTTATTACTCATTCTCTCATCTTGGGATGTATTCCACACTCAATCTGCACAGCATTCATTTAACTTTATTTATTTATTCACGTCTTCAAAAAAACTAAAAACAGGCTTAAGCCATTCTTTCTTCATGACATCATTTCAAAGAAATTTAATTAAAAACTCAAGAAACAAACGTGAATTTCCATACAAAAAACATTTTAACTTGACACAAAATATTGTCCAGGTAAAAACAATGACTGCAGATGCTGGAAACCAGATTTCTGGATCAGTGGTGCTGGAAGAGCACAGCAGTTCAGGCAGCATCCAACGAGCAGCGAAATCGACGTTTCGGGCAAAAGCCCTTCATTCACTCCAAAAACAGGTACACTCCTCACACCATAGGGAAGATTCTGTACTTAAGAACATTTGTATCTGATATGGCACTACAAGTAGTGACTTGTAAACTTTTAACGAGTACATGTGACAATAGACTTAAATCTAACAAGGGAGTGTTTGACTGGATTGATCATTTGTAGACTAATCAAAGTGGCAAAACTTACTATCAAAGCCACATTGTCTTATGTGCTATTGCTCACTAACCTCAAAGAAGACACACCTATCTCTCTCTCTCTCTCATGCAATCAGCCAGAAAAGCACAATAGTGTCTTGAAGATGAACAGCAAGACAGGCTCACAATAATGTAAAACAGCAAGGACAAGCTTGAGTTCAGTACAGTAATTGGTGGGGGAAGAAAATGGGGTCAGTGGTGAGGAAACTGAGATTATCATAGTGTTGAAAGAAAAGTATTTTGGTTTCTTTACATTGAACTGAAGCAATGTGTCCATATTAACTTTGAAAATGCAGTTTGACAGCATACAGACAGATGATTTGAGTGAAGTGCTGGAGACACAGAACTGCAGATCATCAGCTGATGTATAAGATTGTTGTATCAAAGCATTGGTCTGAAAAGCTAACTGACATACACACACCCACACACGCAGACACACATATATCTGACTGCCTTTTGGTGGAATTAGTCAGTCTGTTTGCTCTGCGGCCTGTAATCAGATAGCTGATGCCTACCTAATATCTCATTGGAGACAACAATGTTTCTTAGTCAGTGTTGCTATTACTCTCTAGTCTTCCAACTGTAAGCTTCCAACTCTCTACTGTGTAACAAACTACCTCTTGTTACCTGAGCATGAATTGGTTTTGTTTTGGTCACATGGTCATTCTTCACCACTTGCTATTTTTAAATCTTTTGATTCATACTTGAAGAGGCATTGGTGACAGTTTCCAACTCAAGATCTTCACACACCTTTAGGATGAATATCCAGTAAGGTTTCCCCTTCCAACAAGGTGCCAGCTGTCGACATCTCTCACAACAGGTGACGAGCAGGTCGGTGTAGCAGGGATGACAGGAAAATGTGAAGTTACAGGGATTACAATTTTATAAATGAGCTAGAGTCAATAGTAGATCAAGTTATAGGCAGTTAGATTAGATTACTTACAGTGTGGAAACAGGCCCTTCGGCCCAATAAGTCCACACACCCACCGAAACTCAACCCACCCATACCCCTACATTTACCCCTTATCTAACACTATGGGCAATTTAGCATGGCCAATTCACCTGTCCCACACATTTTTTGGACTGTGGGAGGAAACCAGAGCACCCGGAGGAAACCCACGCAGACACAAGGAGAACATGCAAACTCCACACAGTCAGTCACCTGAGGCGGGAACTGAACCCGGGTCTCTGGCGCTGTGAGGCAGCAGTGCGAACCACTGTGCCAACAGTTACATTACATTGTCTCAATATCATTTATATTGTTCATCAGATCATCAGGAATAGTTCATTCAAATTTTACTCCGAAGTGTTGCTATCAGTTGCTGGGAGACAGTGAACCCTGTGGAAACATCCGGAAGCTAGAGGACAGGGTGAGGATAAAGGTAGTGATGGAGAAAGAATGTGCTGCAAGAGGAATGGAAGGCCCAAAAGCACACCAGGAAAGAGACAGAGCAAAAAACAAAGTGAGAGAAAGAGACAGCATCCTGAGAATAACCCGACAAGAATAAAACCATGAATGACATGACAGGCAGCTAGATGATTGATTTGGTCAACATCTGAAGGTTAGGAATGTGACCCTGAAGGAGTTTGGGCATCAAAGCTGCAGAGTTGTATTTAATCGTTTAACTTTCCCGAGTAACTATTTTATTTAATTTCATTGGATTCCCCCAACTCCTCAGATTTAAATTCAGAGCTCTGGAGATGAATCATACTGTAGTCAAATCTTAATCCTGTTTCTCTCTCTACAGATGCTGCTCAGTTTCTTCAGCACTTTTATGTTGTTATTTCAGATTACCAGCATTTGCAGTTTTACATTTTTATATGAACAGGAACCCAATGATTCAGCATATGCCCCACTTGACCATTAGGATCAAAACAGGCTGGTTCAATGAAGAGTGCAGGAAACCATACCACATCTCAGTAGCAGGCATATTTCAAAATGTGATGCCAGACTGGTTAAATTACAACATAAACAACTGAGTCAAAATGTGTGACACAGAGCACTGCAATGAAACAACCAAAGGGTCACATCAAAATTTTGCAGTCCTGCAGTCAGGATTCCCTCTTCTGACATTTTCATGGGAGAAAGGTCATTGACTCAACTGCTGATTGGGCTGGGTTCATTACCCTCAGAAACTCCATCAGTGTGCTCTTGGGTCTTCCTTTTTATTCAGTCCACAGTACATGGTAATCAATCCCTCACCCACTATGTCTTCATTTAAACTAATTACCATAAATAGTGAAATGTACAGATATGATTTGACATTCCATGTTAGGTGAATGGCTGATTGTGGTACATGTGTCGAAAATAGGAGAGGGATTTATTCACATGAATATTACTTTATGAATAATTCATTAACACGGTCAGTTATTCCCCCTAGATTGAAACAATCACAAATAAACTCTAATATCATGGTTGTGGGTTTGAGAAGAGGTTACTTCCTGGGTAAGGGTCTGAAGATGCTGCCATGTCTAAACTTTTGGTAGGATTACTTTTTTTTAGTTCGCATTCTGCTAATTATTTAGAATAGTAGGCTTGAGATGAGGTTTTATACAGAATGATGTCTCTAGAATCTGCTATCATGTGATATCTTGTATCATCACTGATGGAGGCTGACTATCTACATATCTAGAATTAAGCCTTTATTCTACACAAACCATTTCAGTAAAACATAAATATTGTCCAGTATTATGGGGAAGAATAGCAGCTCTGAAAGCCACAGCCATTTGACTCAAATTTCTATTTACATAATGCAGTATAAGATATAAGCATCCAGAACATCTGCCAAAATGCTTCCACTTCCTATTGCTTTTTGTTGAAACTGCATTGTCGGATATACAACTTGATCACAGAATCATAAAGAGTTTGTACAGCATGAACATGTTTGCTTTGAACATCAAACATCTATCTGTTTTATCCCATTTCTCAGCACTTTACCTGTCACCTTGTATGGCATCGGTATCAATTGTTCATCGACGTAACGCATTTTCTTAAAAAAACAAGGGCAGGATGTTTCCAATTAAAAGTAAGGCCTTGGATAGTGTTGCAAAACAGAGGGACCTAGGGGTTTGGGTACTTAATCTGTAAGTTTGTGTCACATATGGACATGGTAGTTAAGAAGGCATTTTGTACGCGTGTTTTCATTGGTCAGACAACTGAGTGCAAGAGTTGGAACATCATGTTGAGGTTGTACAGAAGGTTGGTGAGGCCTCTTCTGGGGTACTGTGTCCACTTCTGGTTACCCTCTTATAGGAAGGATATTATCAAGCTGGAGAAGGTTTGTGTTGTAGGGGGAACCCGGATAGGTTGGAACTTTTTTAACTGGAACGTAGGAGGTGGAGGGGATAACCTTACAGAGGTTTTTAACATCATGAGTGGTAAAGATAAGGTGAATGACAGGTGTCTTTTTCCTACAGTGGGGGATTTCAAAACTAGGGGACACATTTTTAAGGTGAGAGGAGGAAGGTTTAAAAAAGACACAGGAGCTAACATTTTTACATTGAAAAGACCTTTGGCTAAGTACATGAACAGAATAGAATCCCTACAGTGTGGAAACAGGCCTTCCAGCCCAACAAATCCACACTGACCCTCCAAAGTGTATCCCACCCAGAATCAATCCCCTATCTTGTATTAACCCCTGACTTATGCTCTTAACTTACACAGCCCTGAATACGATGGGCAATTTAGCATGGCCAATTCACATAACCTGCAGATCTTTGGACTGTGAGAGGAAACCCATGCAGACACAGGGAGAATGTACAAACTCCATACAGATAGTCACTAGAGGCTGGAAGCGAACCCAGATCCCTGGTACTGTGAGGCAGCAGTGCTAACCACTGAGCCACTGTGCTGAATAAGAAATATTTGGAGGCAAATGGGCCAAGGATAGGCAGATGGGACTAGGTTAATTTGGGATTATGATTGGCATGGACTAATTGGACTAAAGGGTATGTTTCTATGCTGTATAAGTCTATAAGTAATTCTTAAAATGTCTTGAAGGTTCCCACTTCTACCACCCTTTCAAGTAGCAAGTTCCAGATATTGAGCATCCTCTCTGTGAGAAAAATGCTTTTGTCTAATCCCCACTCATACTCCTGCCACTTTTCTTTAAACTGCTCTGCCTAGTAATTGGCCTCTATATTAAGGGGAAGTATTTCTCCCTAGCTATGCACCTCAGTACTCACTAAAATTGCCTTCAGCCTTCTCTGTTCAAAGGAAAACAACCACAACCTATTTAGCCTCGCTTCAAAATTCAATCACTTCTGCAAGGTAACCTCCTGGTGAATCTCTGCTATATCTTCTGCAGTACAATCACTTGCTTTTGATAGTGTGGCAATCAGAACTACATGCAGTACAGCCAGCTGTGGTCTGACTACTTTACTATATAGCCCCACCATAACCTCCCAGCTCTTATATTCAATACCCTGACTAAAAAGGCAAATATCCTGGGTCCTTCCCAACTATTTGTTCTGCTGCCTTCACGATTCATAAACAAGGTCCCTCTCACCCTCTGTACTTCCATGGGTGACTCCATTCATTATGTACTCCTTTGCCTAGTTTGTCCTCTTAAAAATACATCACCTCTCAATTTTCTATGACTTTCCTGCTCAATATTTAGCACAATGTCAATTTTCACGTCATTTGAAACTTACTGATCATACCAACCACACTGCTGTGACCATTTTTATTAGCAGCACCTTACCTACAGTTCTGAAGAAGAGTTCTATTGGATTTAAAACATTAATTATTTTTCTCTCTTCACAGATGCTGCCAGACCTGCTGAGTTTCTCCAGCAATTCATTTTTATTTCTGCTTTTTAACTGATCATGAACAGGAACAAAATCCAGAAACAGAGTGATGATGCAGTGGAGGGCAGAGGTGTTATCGTTAGATCTCATATCGACCACTACCAAAGTAAATATTGACAAATCAGTTAACTTTTGTCCCCTCTTTTGAAAGAATGCATTTCTGTTCTGATCTACATAGTCAGTAAGTCTCTGCAAACTATTGACATTGAAACATTTCCTGAAATCCTGTCCTTCTAATAGTTGTTCTGTGACAGGCGTTTTGTGGAAAGTCTGAGTGTGAAAGGTAATGACTGAGCAGTGCCTCAGTGAATTCACTCCCATTCACCACTATCTGTTCTAACCCACCCCCCAAAACTGGTGGCCAGGAACTGCTCCCCACACTCACATACTCACCTACTTTTCCATCTTCATCCAAAAGAAATTAAAAACTTTTTAAACATCAGCTCTTTCACTCCAGCTTCAAACCAATTGAAAGGAGAAATCACTCACATTATTTGAAATTCAAATCTGAGAATGAGTTGTGGGTGATATGTTTAAAGTCTGGGTTCCCTATCTGGTTTGGCACTAGTTCTAAATTAAGAATTATCAAACTTTTTTTTTGCATGAAAGGCCACATTCCAATCCTTCTCTTGCTCTTGAGCAAATTTCAGAAAGGTTTGAGATAACTGAAAAGGGGAGTTTGAGAATGCATAAACAATTCCAATCAATCATGTAAATGAGTAATTAATACAAATGGGCACTTAAGAGTGCTGAGCAGCAGAGTAACCTAGTAGACAAGCAGTAAGCTGGAAGAACGTAGCAAGCCAGGCAGCATCAGGAGGTGGAGAAGTCAACGTTTCAGATATTAACCCAGAATTGTTTTGCCTTTCTCTTAAGAACCAGAGCTAGAGAGACAAAGAAGAGGCACAAAGTCCTGGTCATCAGGGAAAGGGAGGAAACCAAAGCTGAACTAAGGGAGAAGTATTTAGGGCTCAGTCTCAGGATTCACTCACAAATGGCCATTTGCATTAATTAGACATTTAAATAATTGATATATTGATTGGAATTGTTTATGCATTCTTAAACTCGCCTTTTCTTAAACCTTTCTGACATTTGCTGACCATGAGAAAAATTGAAATGTAATTAAGAATGTAATTCCATACATTTTCACTCATTATACTCTCTCCCCCTCCCTCACATACTCACGTTCTCCCCGTCACATTACTCTCTTCATATTTCCCTTGTATTCTGTCTCTTCTTCCTCCCTGATACTCTCCCTCCCTGATACTCTTCTTCTCTCACACTAAGATAGAACAGTTGTCCACCACTTTATAGTCTGAGAGTGTTAATGACTAACAAAATTAATAAAATCCAGAATTCCAAGACATATTTTCACAAAACTATTAATTTATAAAAATGTAAAATTACATTACAAAAGATTTTGATTTAAAATTTGCAGGTAGTGCATGAAAGTATTAAATTGTCTGTTACAGAGGTGGGGAACCTTCTCGTGTTGGAAGGTCGCATTATGTTAGTTGTAATCTAATAAGGCTACATCCAAGAAACTTCAATTATATATTCTTCAAAATTCACATTATTTTGGAAAATTCTAACTACTATGTACTAACTAAAACAAAGAAAAAAAAATTAATTCTAAAGTTAACTAACCTTTTAATTACTTTGTGCCTGCTTTTTGTAGGAAAGCATTTGAATATTTGGTTGCAGCATGGAGGTCTGCAGTTTTAGCTGATCCTCTAAATGGGTATCCATCATCTGTGACCTTAAGGGCTTCTTGATTTTGGTTAAGTAGGAGAATGTAGATTCGCAGCAATAAGTGGGAATTATTTCAATGAATTTTCTTTTACTCTCTGGTATTTTAAAAACATTCATTTTAAGATTAACATAAAATAATAAAGGATGAAAAAAAAAATCGATAAAAAAATAAAAGATTTTTTTCTGCAAAATTTGGGTTCATTCAAAAGGCCACACACATGAGGCCTCAAGGCCGCAGGTTCCCCACCCCTGGTCTATTCCATCATGGCTTCAGTAGAATTTAGGTCTCCTTTCTGAACAGTTAGTCACTCCATTACCGCCAGTCTGATTCTGCACAGATTTAAATCTGAGGATGTAGTAGTCTGATTTAATTAGTATTCCACCAGTCTATTCAGTCACAGTCACAGGAAAAACTAATGTCTTCATTTGGAAAGGTGGTATCAAATGACCATAAATTACTTAAGAAATCAAACTAAATGACCAACATTCATTCTTTTGAATTGAAAACAAATTCACTTTGTTAAATTATGGATCATAAAAAAGTAAAATATCTTAGTTTGTACAAGTAAAAAAAGGATGCACCCAATACACATATTTCAGTGTTCAACAATATTCAAATATAAAAATGGCAGTGGTTTTAAAGATGGTCTTCAACCTAGGAATTTATGTAGACACATTAATTTGCAACATTCCTCATTGACAACAATTATTGTACACTTTAAGGAAAAGTTCAGAAAAAATGTTTCATTCTTGCAAGATTTTAAATTCTTGCTTTACATTCATTTTTACAAAAACAGAAAATGCATCCTTAACAATCAAAATCCCAGGTGATTTATTCAATGTGTGGAAGTAATGCACACCATGTTTAAGCAAGACTATTAGGTAGATAGTATCCCGCAAATGCCCCGCATTATTTTGATAGAGGTATCCTGCAAATGATGAGACACACAATCAACCTTTTGTAATTTCCAATGGATATTTCCAGTTGAAATCTGGGCTTTCTGAAAGATCAAATAAAAAAATCAAAACAACTCATTTTAATTTAAATGTTACAATTGAATCAGTAATTCTGGTTGTGCAGTTCTTATATAGAGAGCCCACTTTTTTGTGCATACTTACTGGTATTTAGTAGCTACTTTGTTCAGGCTACAAGCACTGAACAGATTACTCAAGCAGTAATCCTGTAGTGAACATTCACATGGATTGCACAATTTAGCAAAAATTAAATAGAATTGAATACTTACTCTGACACAAATAACCCTATGCAGCAATATTAAGGGTTACAAATTTTAACCTGCAGTGGATGGTATTGACTCTAGATTTACACATTGTATCCTTAAGTATGAAGAAACCTTTATTGGTACACTTCGCAAACACAGGCACTGCTGTTCCCCATTCCTAACGCACTGAGCACATCAAATAGCAAAGCCAACCAGGATAGAATGCATGGATTTTGCAGTAACTGTACCCAATCACTATCATCGTCAAACTACTCCCCCTCCCTCAAACTATGCCATTCACCTCCATCCTCCATTGAATCTCATTAAAATTCATGAGGAATTCATTATTTGCTGATCTGGCTCTGAAACTCCCTGTCAAGGACTGCACCAATTCTCAGTGATCACCTTCCTATCTGGCTCAATGCTCTGCTCGCCTCTGAAACTACACTTTCTTGCAGGCTCCAGCTTTTCACTGACAGTGAGCTTCACCAAGCCAGTGCAGCTCCTGGATTTCTCCTTCTTGAACTCCAATCTTGCTCAATTGCACCAAGCAAATACTGCTTTTTTTATGCCCACTGTCAGCAGTGCTGAACTACTCATTGAGCAGTTGCTTCACAACTCTTTCAACTTTCCCAAGACCCTGAAGAATTGAATTTGACTAATGATGGAATTGTGAAACAAACAAAAGCAGAGATTGCTGGAGAAACCCAGCAGGTCTGGCAGCATCTGTAGACAGAGAAGAGTAAACGTTTCTTCAGGTAAATGGAGTCATAGTCATAGAGATGTACAGCACGGAAACAGACCCTTTGGTCCAACCCGTCCATGCCGACCAGTTATCCCGACCCAATCTAGTCCCACCTACCAGCACCCGGCCCATATCCCTCCAAACTCTTCCTATTCATTTACCCATCCAAATGCCTCTTAAATGTTGCAACTGCACCAGCCTCCACCACTTCCTCTGACAGCTCATTCCATACACGTACCACCCTCTGTGTGAAAACATTGCCCCTTAGGTTTCTTTTATATCTTGCCCCTCTCACCATAAACCTATGTCCTCTAGTTCTGGACTCCCCGACCCCAGGGAAAAGACTTTGTCTATTTATCCTATCCATGCCCCTCATAATTTTGTAAACATTTATAAGGTCACCCCTCAGCCTCTGTGCTCCAGGGAATACTGCCCCAGCCTGTTCAGCCTCTCCCTATAGCTCAAGTCCTCCAACCTTGGCAACATCCTTGTAAATCTTTTCTGAACCCTTTCAAGTTTCACAACATCTTTCCGATAGGAAGGAGACCAGAGAGTGGAAACATTAACTTTGTTTTCTCTAATTTCTCACGATAGGTGATGCCAGATCAGCTGGGTTTCTGCAGAAATTTGTTTTATGTTTGTTTCAGTTTTCCAGAATTGGCAGTTCTTTGATTTATTTGTATGAAATTGTTATTTAGTAATGATAAATCACTGAAAATTAACCTTTAATTTATATTAAATTAACTTTTAAATTATTAAAATAAATTTTTAATTTATATTTAATCGAGAATATATAGGATGCTTTAAAAAGTTGAACGCTCTTGTTGCTGATTGTCATTGTGTAATAAATGGACAAAAATTAATATTTTGAAAACATTATTTGTATTAGATCATTACTACCAAATCAAAGTTTGTATTTCATTGAGATTTGCTTGTTAATTTCTTTGGTTTTTATAAATTGAATGAGTTGTTTCCTTTTCTCATTCAAAGCTTTTTTTTTGTCATGTGAAATTTTACATCTTTCAAATCATTAGACACTGCTCTGTAATTACAGAACACAACTCACTGTAAATAGAGTCAAAATGTACAGCACTGGAAAAGCCACAGCAGGTTAGGCAGCATCTGAGGAGCAGGAGAGTTGACGTTTCGGGCATAAAAATTGTTTTACTATGTTCATCAGACAGCATGTTGTGGAAGTGCTCACTGGGGATATGGTTCTCGTTTATAAAAAAACTCAACCATTTTATTTTGTGAATCAATGCTAAGATTCTTTTTCAAAGGTTGTAGGAATTCAATGTTGTCTCCTAAAGCTCTGGGTGATTAGGAATTCAATTCCAGACCACTGCTGGAAGAAAACAAAAATACTAATAGTTTAACCTTTTGGTATTTTTTTTAAAAAATCAGTTAATAATCACTCCTTTAATTAATAAATATTTTTGACAATAAATCGCATTGTTTTGCTAGAAACCAGGCTCACAATGGAGCAGAACATCTTTGGATAGTACTTCACCAATTTTCTGCAGTTTCTACTAATTTGAACTGAGATACTTACCATTTTATGAGCGGTGATTATTCCAGAGGTGCACACTGGCAGAAACCACAATGACTATCGCCAGAGGGACTAGGACCATCAGACATGTTCTTTGATCTAAAACAGATATGTCACAGTTTATGAGACTGGAGAGGACCATCTAACTGATCAGACTCATCCTAGCTTTCAGAGAAGATGACCCACTTATTCCATTCTCCTATCCTTTCTGCAATCACTAATAAATATTTACTTATCCAACATCCATCCATCAGTCTTTGAAAAGCAAGTCTTGATTCAGCTTCTGCTGGAGCTTCCAATGAGGTTTGCCATATCCAAACAAAACTTCTAACCTCTCCACATATCTACTCATAGTGTTATAATAAAGATCCATCCCATTTGCAGGAATTGACAGATTTAGAAGCTGTATTAGCCTTGGGTTTAGAAAAACACATTAATTGAGCCATCATCACGACATACACTCAGTTGCATTCCTATGAAGGAAAACTGTAAATAGCAAAGGTTCCTGTAAGAGTGCAGATTTTTAAAAATTCATTGATAGTAAATGGACATTGCTGGCTAGGGCAGCAATTACAGTCCCATCCCTTGTCTCTTGGAGGGCAGTTAAGACTCAAACACATTACTGTGGAGTCACTGGTAGGGCAGCAGATTTCCTTCGCTAAACAACAGCAAAACTGGTTCGGTTTGGTGACAATCAATTGTAAGTGCATGATCACCAGCAAGTTAGATTTTTATTTCAGTTTTCTTTTAAAACAGAATTCAAATTATGCCACGGTGGATTCAAAGGCATGACCCCAGAACATGAGCCTGAAGTTCTCACTAGTCCTGTGACTTTATCACTACACCACCTCCCCTTTTTCACCTTTTGCATTGGTCCTGTGATATGGGCCAATAGTCACTCCGTTGCTGGTTGCATTACTGACTGGATTTTTAACAATACATCTATATTCATGTTGCTCCTCTTCATGCGCACAGTCTATTGCAAGCACACTCCCATCATATGTCTCATTGAGAACTCCAGACATGGACACCTTCTCCCAGTGAATCGTGATATTTGATCCTTTGGAGACAGAGCAGCTCAAACTGATATTTGGTGAATTCACACAGTTACCATTAATTGCTGTCATAGGCTGGGAAACCGGTTCTGAAAAACACAGATGATGTAGTCAATGCACTTCAGAGCAGTTCATTTTATATGTTGTTCTGAAAGACATTTCTGATATTCATAATTAACAGAACACAAATGCAATCCTTTCCATTTTTTGTTCGGTTTACACAGCTTAATGTTAAAGCCTGAATTTCAAGTGTGACACAAATTCTGATATTAACCTGTGCATTGATTTCTGCTTCACAAATGCACTCAATTTAAGGATTATGCAAGAAAACACTGGTGCTTTTGGTAGCATTCTTTTAGGATTGTCATATGCATCAGGCATTTTTGTGTTCCTGAAAAAGAAGAATAGCAATCCAAATTGCTTTTCTATTTTCCTTTCATTAGCCATGTTCTGATGGTATATTCTACAACAGCAATGTTGTACATCAACAAATGAGCAATGCAACTTGTGTGAAGTTTTGAATGTCCCAAGATGTACAAACAATAACCCAATTTAAGTTGTCCGAAAGCAGTGACACAAAATGATATTGTGGTTACCTAGCCTATGTTTGATTAGGGGGTAGTTGAAGTGGCTTTGCATTATTTTCCATAACAAACTTGCTTTACCTACGCCTAAAGGTATAGAATAATGCCTTCAGTTGCACTAGTTTTATTTGCAGCTGACTCATGTGGTTACATGTATTGTCGAGATTGACTACCTGTTTTGGCTCAATAATGCCTCATTATGATCACTAGAGTAATTATTAATTAGAGTAAACTGTTAGTTGAAAAATAGTCATCATTTCCACATGGTATTCAGCTTCACTTGGTGGCACTAATTCTTTTACAAATGTGCAAATGATCAGTTGGCACAATAGCATATTCAATGAAAGTTTGATACATTACTTAACACAGATACTATTTAAAAATGATTAAAACTATTTAGGAAATGAGTCCTTGTACGCTTTACTGAAAGCAACAGATTTTGTACTGATACATTGTTGCTACAATCAACAAAGTTAACAGAGGTTCCAGTGTTAAACACTTACCAATTACATGCATCATGAAAATACTGTGACCACGGTTTCTCAGTTCTGTTCCATAGTAGTCAATATGTATTTCATATTCCCCTGTGTCATTCACTTGTACACCATTCAGCACCACATAATCTCTCTGAAATCCAACTCTGTGCCGGTACAGTGGGTGCACAATGTACAGTTTCTCTGGATGATTGGATTTCCATGTTAAGATCTTAAAGGCCCGTGGAAATTTCAATCCAAACGTTACATCGTATGAATCATTGCTCTGGTGGTGCGCCGGGAATTGGACCTGTTCCCCTGCTTTAGCGTTTGTGGTGGTATCAGGTCTGGCTAGGAGTGCATCTCGACACACCACAAACAAGTGAAATACTGGAAAACATAAACATGGATTGGACACATTAATTTTAACTCATCGGTTGTTGTCATAAGTGAGTTTGAAGGGAAAGGTGCGTGGAGATTGTCTATTTTACAGTTCAAAATGTGAGGTTAGGATGTCAGAATTAGCCATCTGTCCACTAAGCCCTGGGCATTTGGTGAGAACTGGAAAGTTACTGAAGGCTGAATTTCTCCCTATGCTCATAGGAATTGAGCAGTTTCACTCTAACAGCAATATTGACACTTACCCAAAACTTTCATCTCGGAACCACTTCTGTCATGTCTTTTCAACTTCGTTCCACAGCCATCAATATGCATTTCATATTCCCCAGTGTCATTAACCTGTACATTGTACAAAATGACAGACTTTCTGTCGATTCCAATTCTGTGTCGATACAGTGGGTACACAATGTGTAACTTCTCTGGATTATTTGACTTCCATTCTAAAATCTCAAAGGTCCGTGGAAATTTTGATATGAATGTGACATTACACTGATCTTCTCTGCCTTGGGACTGAATCGGGAACAGCACCCGTTCTCCTGCTGGAGCATTAGTGATAGTAAAAGGTCTGGCGAATAGTTCTCCTCCCCACACCACACACAGATGGAACACTGGAAAACACAACGATTGGATACATTAACTTAAAATAATGTGAGATGATAAAATACTAAGAGGAAATTAAAATGGTACTACTCCTTTGAGGCAGACTGTAATCTGTCACTACACCAAATGATTCATAGGTCATTCTCTGAAATTCTCCCTGCGCTCATAGCAACATGATTGTGAGTGGGGAAGGTTTCTCACCTTTGAGGGGAATCACATAGGAGTCTCAGTGAGCATTGTGGCAGACTTGGAAGAGAAGTCAGGAATGGCTTTTTACTTTTGACAAGGGGTGTGGTGACTTTCTCCCTCGGCAGTGGGAGGGATCATAGCTTGTTAAAAGCTTAAACCCCTCATTAATATACAGCTTCCTATTTCATCAAACACCCCAAAGAAGCCTGACTTGAAAAAATCCCACACAGAAATCAGAGCTGGTACCTGGTGACTTCAGCTAGTTACTTGCTCTAAAAGACCTCCATGTTTCTTAGGATCAAAGAGCATCTCAGGGCATGATCCACTAACTGTGTGCACCCCTCATCAATGTTCATCCAACTCCTCATGACCACCATGATACCTCTTCCACCTTCTTGCAGGCTGTTTAGAAAGCCCAGACTTGTATTACAAAGCACACCAGCAGCTAGACACTGGGGTTGCAGTTAGGAGCCGTGGCAGGCATGGACAGGGATCCAGATCAGCGATTGGTCCAGGCTGTGTTTCAGGATGCTCACTTGCTGTCCTAGTGCTTAATTACCTGCATACTTACACCATCCACACCTTACCTTGCCATGCCTGTTGGCCCTTGAGGATGCTGGTTTCTCAGCAATATCTGCTGACTGACAAATTGTTCTGGAAGTGGGAAGTATTAAATGGAGCATGAATCAGAAGTAGGACACGTAGTTAATGAAACGCATGTGAGTAGATACATTGAGAAATCTTGAAGGGCTTGCGGCTAGAATCCCTCCATTAAACTTGTCATAATTCACACTTAACCAAAAAAAAGATTCCAACCTATGTCTCTGCATTCAGTACATCCAATTTTCAGACTTCAGTAATGTATTATGTTCCTTTGTCAGAGAGGTTACACTCTTTAGAGGTCAATGTTACATGGACATGGGAGGAGAAAAGTTGTCACTTTTTTTTTGGTTTGGTTGCCATCATTAATATGAATTACCTGAAACAAGTTGGAAGACCTGAACATTTAATAACGCTGAGAATTTCATTGTGGATACTCCACGATGTCCTTTACTCCTTTTCTTCATGAAGACTGGTTGATCCTAAATATGGAGAGGGGAAAAATGAGCAAAAAGGAAGATGCTCATCAGATTATTGTTAAAGGCATCAGCTAGCTAAGCACAATGAAAAGAAGACCCACATTTATATAGCAGCTTCCATAATTTCCCAATGTACAATGTAAGGTAGTGTTCAAGGGCTGTTAACCATGGCTCTAAGCTCATATCAGAATGGGGCAAATAGAAGAGACTAATAGCTATTAAATTGGTGCTGGAAAAGCACAGCAGGTCAGGCAGCATCCGAGGAGCAGGAAAATTGACGTTTCGGGCAAAAGCCCTTCATCAGGAATGAAGGGCTTCCTGATGAAAGGCTTTTGCCGAAAACATCGATTTTCCTGCTCCTCGGATGCTGTCTGACCTGCTGTGCTTTTCCAGCACTACTCTAATCTAGACTCTGTTTTCCACCATCTGCAGTCATTGGTTTTACCTAAGATCAATTAAATGGCATCCTAAAATCATTGGAACTAACCAACCCATCCAATATGCCTTACATTTAATGAGCACTTCTGAACCTGCTGTTTGCACTTTCTGAGCGCCCACAACAGCAATGTGCGACTGACGAGACAATCCCCATTGAGCAATGTTATTTCAGAGATAAACATTTCAAATGTTCCTGGCCAAAGTGAACAGAATTATTGTTTGCATAATGATGGTCAAGCTCTACACGGATATT
Organism: Hemiscyllium ocellatum; assembly: GCF_020745735.1. NCBI lineage: Eukaryota > Metazoa > Chordata > Chondrichthyes > Orectolobiformes > Hemiscylliidae > Hemiscyllium > Hemiscyllium ocellatum. The sequence goes on along the minus strand of NC_083413.1, from coordinate 66,377,315 downwards.
GAGTCAGATTTGTTAATAAAATCATTAGGAAGCAATAAATATTTCTGACCAAATGCAGTAAAGGTTCCCATTGATTTTTATCATTCCTGTCACCTGATCCTTCTGAGAGAGTTGAGCATAATTGCCACCTTGTTCATTTTATGATCAGTCCCCAGTTAGGGGTCCCCAAATTATAATGGGTCACATAGAACCTCCAAAATCACAGGGAAGGAGGGATCTGTTGGTTCCCCTTCTTCATTCACCGACTCTCTTGTTTTGTCATAGAGTCAGAGACATACAGCATGGAAACAGACCCTTCTGTCCAACCCGTCCAGATATCCCAACCCAATCTAATCCCAGCTGCCAGCACCCAGCCCATATCCCTCCAAACCCTTCCTATTCAGATACCCATCCAAATGCCTCTTAAATGTTGCAATTGTACCAGCCTCCACCACTTCCTCTGGCAGCTCATTCCATACACGTACCATCCTCTGCATGAAAAAGTTGCCCCTTAGGTCTCTTTTATATCTTTCCCCTCTCACCCTAAACCTATACCCTCTAGTTCTGGACTCCCCGACCCCAGGGAAAAGTCTTTGCCACAATAAGGTTAATTTTAAAAATGGAAACCTTATCTTGTAGATGCCTTTCTTCTAGACAAAATTAATTTATATTGTAAAATGAGTCAATTTAACAGACTTTGAGCGTCAAGTTCTGCAGCATTAACCCGTTTCTAAGGAGGATTATAAGATTATGTGGATTGACTTTCTAGTTTCTTTCCTTATATCTCTCAGTATCCCATTCCGGCCAAGTGGCTTCAACCAGCTTTTCAAATATCTGTTTGCTGAAAAACAATGTCACATTTTGTCAAAGCTTTTTTTCTTGTACTCATCAGGTCAATTTGCAACAAATACCAAGACAAAGGGAAAATAACAGATCCACTGTGTGAGGGGAGAATGCTGTTTCAGTTGAAAAGTTGACTTAATTGTTTGAATTGTTGTATTGGAGAATGCACCCACAGCTAATGATGACTGACAATCAAATGCCAAGCTTTCTTAAACTCCTATAGCTATTGAGTTAAACTCCTAATACTCCTCATATTCCTGCTGATGGTTGCTTTGGAACTGGACACCCAGATCCACAGCAGTGATAGAGGAGGAATTTGCTAATCTCAGATTCTCTCTTCCCTTAGTCACTCACATTGTTAGGAAAGGTCTGTTCATTTCATGTCAGTGGAAATATTTGGAAGTTCTCACAAGTTAAGGAACGGGCTTTAGTCCAGTTCCCACAGCTCATCTTGCTTAGACGAAGATCAAAAATAAAAAGCTTTCAGTGCCATCCCTGGCCTTTCCATGGCCATCCTCAACCCTTTCCAGGGCCATCTGCAACCCACCCTTTCCTGGCTGCATGCCAGGACAGGAGACTGGAATGGGGAAGGGGATAGGATCAGGGTTAAGGGACAGGGTGAGGGATTGGCCAGCAAGTCATTAACACAAACAAGAGAAAGCTCAACTGCGTTGTAGACATTTCCTACACAAACTGCATGGTGTACCCAAATATTATCAGTTTAACAATTGCTTCACATATTGCTCTGCCAAATTATTCAACAGTTTACCCAAATTGTCTCCAGTTGCCTTACGGTTTTGATCATTCCTGTATCCAGTTCAGTAGTTGAGCTGGTCTGTGGTCTTGCTAGTGTCATCATTGATCTTCACCGTGTGGAGCTTAGTGATTAGGTGTTGTCAAATGTGTTAATTCTAGAGTGATGTTTGTGAAGCCAAACTTGATTTGTATCCAGTAGACACAGCAATAAATGTCCCGTCTGTATGACAGCAATTTGAACCTCACTTTCCAGTTGATTGTACAAATGTGAAGCAACATGTAACATTCAAGGAAACAACTATTGTGCTGAATATTTTAAAATTTTCTAGGGATATTTTTATTCACCAATAATAGGTTTCTTGTACTACACAATGGCTTGCATTTCTTCTCCATTTAACTTTCCTCCCTGCTATGTAATGTGGGGTCATCACAATCTATTATTTTCAAATTTGGCAGGTGATTTTATAACTGAACACAAATCTTGCCCTTAACCCTTCGCATTCCTCCACATATAATACAGACTGTATTGGGTGGGTGCAATGACTTGGTTAGTGTAGTTTATATCATACTCTCGACTTTATTAGTTTTAAATAGCCCGTTTGTAATACAAAAACCACAATATTATTCATTAAAAGTCAATGAAATATTTATTTTTTGAAATACAATTTTGATCACACTTTAAATAATCAGCAGTATGTTGATGAAGAATCTATGAATCCATACCAGTATTTCTCAATTCTTCCGCGACCCATTTGTGACCACATTTCAAGGTTTGGAAATTGTCCAGACACGCCAGTGAAAAGTGAGAGAGGGATGGGGATTGTGAGAAGCCCGATGAGACCAAGGGACAGGAAATCTGAAAGTGATGAGGCAGAAGGTACACTCCAGCCACCGCACTCTGGTCCTCATCCCCAAATGTGAACGTCTATGGAACACAGCATTTGACGAAACAATATTTGAGAAAAGGAGAACATTTATATCAGATCGGAAATTTTGCATCCACCCACTCGAACAGTGGCGGGAAACCTCTGCAATTTAGACCGGAAATTAGCTTAAAAAACCGTTGGCCTGGGCACAGTGCCAATGTTCGTGAATTCCGGGTTTGAATTAGATTCAAACTCAGTGAGACTACTTTGTTGAAGTATTTAATAATGAATAGTCTTTTTAAAGATATTGATGGTAGAATACAGATTCTACTGAAACCTCGCATCTCTTGCTTGTTTCATTGAAATATTAATAGATTGTTGATACCAATTTAATTAAAATTCAACCTTTCGTGTTAATATATTGTGATATATCCCATTTACGATTTAAAGCAGCCAGCATCTTCACTTTCTTCGGAAATAAAGGATAAATGTTCAAACGTTCGGTTTGCTCGTTCACTTCTGCCCACTGGTAGATTCTGTACTTCCTGCACTTAGTCTTTTAATTACTAATTCATTCATTCAGTGAATGGCTGCTGAGTCCCAGTAAAATAATGTGGAGGTGATTTGCCCAGTAAAATAAAACAGCGGAACTCAGACAATCGGCAGGAGGTGGGGAGACTGACCCACTGAGAAACAGACACATCACACACAGTGACTCATGGACAGAAACAGAGAAAGGCGCTTAGATATACAGCACAGGCACACGCGTCCACAGAGACTGAGTGAGAGGGACAGTGAAAGTGGTCCATTCCCCCCTTTGCATTCCTCGCTGACGAACTCGCATAAACCCATCTCTCCTTTCCCGCCCCCGCCAGTAAAAGTAAACTGGATTGTGGAAAGTTACCTGAACTCTTTCCTGAAATTCTGTATTTTTCTAATAATTGTTCTGATTCAGCCCCTTTGCGGAAAGTCTGTGACAGCCTGAACTCTCTCAATTCCGCCCGTGTTTCTGCAAATCCATCAACTGTTCTTTCAAGGAATTAGCTCTCTCCTACTGAAACTGTTGCCAAAAATATTCATGGATTTACCGCCTTTTTTCAAAAAACATAGTTGAACCCACGTGGTAAAACATAAGGTGCAATAATATTTCAAGTTTCGATTATGGTTACACGTCATTCCGGGACTTGCTGTTGGGTGAAATTGACCGAACTAACTCATTAGTTATGCAGACAAGATGTTAGGCTCATTACCTGGTGAAATAAAACGGATGTTCCTGTTCCTGCCATCACCCTCCAGCCCACAATGCTGCAATACCAAGCTTATGATGGACAACACAGATTCTGTGAGCCAGGGGCAACATTGCGAACAACTGGTGCAGATTAAAGCCAAACTGCCTCCCTGCTTCCCGGGTCAGGATCTCGAGGTTCTGCTGGCCAGGGTGATGGAGAGGAGGTCAGTCCTCCTGACTACAGGGGATGGGGAGCACACCACCAGACCCAGCCAGTCTGGACAGATACACTGCACCTGTCCGTGCTGACACTCATGTCAAAAGGGATGGTCAGCAGTGCTGCAAAGAAGATAATGATCTCCTCCATTCCTCAGTGGTATGTGACATTACCTCCTCTCTCCATCACACCTACAGGGCCAACAGATAATCCTACTCTGCCACAGCAAATGTAACTCACCAAGTCTCATGGTCTACAACCCTCAGTATCACATGCAACATTCTTTCCACACCTCCCTCATCCCCTACAACGGCTAACCATCCCTGCCCTCTGCATCTCGGACTCACTCAGTAATCTTACAATCCCAGCTGATGTCATTATAGAACAAGTCAGATCCCAGGCTAAACTCTGCCTTGATGGATCATATTTATTTATGCAGTTTTAATAAGGTGATCTTTCTCCAAAATCTAAGTATGCAATGCTGCAGATTCACTTTTACCATTAAACATAAGTTTATAATGCAAATGAATTGAAGATAAAATGAATAAACTAAAGAATTTACACATAACACATTGTTAAATATTTTGAAACGTTGTAAAATACAATCCCACCCATCCCAAAAATGTCACTTTACAGTGTTCAATCAGCTGAGAGAAGTCCTTTTTCTTTTTTTATAAATATTTTTATTGGAAAGCTCTTTAAAATCTTCTCTTTTCTCCAGTGAAATGTCCTATCCTAACTTTTGGTTCCATGACTTACAGAGTCCTTCCCTATCCCACAGAGCACAGCCTTTCTGTAAATGATATAAAGTACTAAGTGAAAGATTATCTGTACACCGGAGTACTCTTTCCTCCACATCTGACTTATAACATTGGGCCAGGAGTGTGGTCTTCCTCTGTATATAGTCCCTTATCTGGAATTATTGGGAAAGGTCCTTATTGAATAATCCATATTTCTGACATAACTGACTGAATGACGTCAGGTCCTCTCCCTCGAACAAATCTCCCGAACATAGAATTCCTTTGTTCTCCCATGTTTTAAAGCTAGAGTCCATTGCCCCAGTTTAAATCCTTGGGCTCTTACCAATGGGGTAAATGGTGAAGTCTTAAACCAATTGCCCTTGTCTTGCCTCATTATCCTCTAAGCGTTCACTGTATTCAAGATAATTGGACTATTGCATGCTGGGTCATAGATTTCATCTTGTCCATAAATAATAAATTAATTAGAGGACATTTCAACTGTGAAGCTTCAATATAAAGCCATATCAATTCTAAACTCCACCGTACCCAGTCACCAACACATGTTAACAAAGCACTTATTTGATATTTCTTCAAATCTGGAAGATCCACCCCTCCCTCAGTTTGTGAATACTGTAATTTAGGTAATTTAATTAGAGGATGCCCATGGCACCAAATAAAGGACCCGAGCCAACCATTAATTCTCCATAGTACTTGTCTAGATAACAGTAATAGGAGCATTCTCATGGGATCTAGCAGTCGAGGAAGGACATTCATTTTGATCAGAGCTATTCAGCCGAGCCATGGTAACAGTGATCCCTCCCATTGCTGCAAGTCCTGTTTTATCCTCTCTAGTATTTGTACAAAGTTAGCCTTATATAGCAAGTGGAAGGAAGGGGTAATAAAAATTCCCAAATACAGAATGGGGCAGCGGGGTGGCTCAGTGGTTAGCACTGCTCCCTCACAGCACCAAGCACCTGGGTTTGATTCCAGCCTCGGGTGACTGCCAGAGTGGAGTTTGCACATTCTCCCTGTGTCTGCATGGGTTTCCTCCGGGTGCTCTGGTTTCCTCCCACAGTCCAGGTTAAGATGTGGAGGTTAGGTGGATTTACCATGCTAAATTGTCCATAGTGTTAGGTGCATTAGTCAGGGGTAAAAATAGGGTAGGAGAATGGGTCTGGGTGGGTTACTCTTCGAAGGGTTGGTGTGGACTTGTTGGGCTGAAGGGCCTGTTTCCATACTGTAGGGAATCTAATCATATGGATCTTTTGGTGACCACCTAAATGGGAATTGCATTTTATCCTTCAAGTTAGGCATCTCCACTAAACTCCCTACAAGCCCCCTACCGGCATGGCTTCCAATTTTGTGAAATTGATCCGATAACCCGAAAAACTACCATATTAATTAATTGTTTGGATCGGAGGGGGGAATAGACTTCTCCGGATCGTCCAAGAATAAAAGGAAGTCATCAGCATATAAGGTAATATTATGTTCCCCTTTTCCCACCTTTGACTCTACTACTGTATTTCAAATTCTCTTCTAATAGTTTTGGCTAATGGTTCAATCACCAAGGTAAATAGCAGGGGTGATAAAGGGCATCCCTGTCGACTACCTCTTCTAATATTAAAATTATTTGACTTAATCACCACCTTAGGATCCTTTTACAGTACTGCTACCCATCTGGCAGAGTATCCCCCCAAAACTAAAACACTTTAGAACCTCAAATTGATATGGGCATTCTATCCGATCAAAGGCTTTTTCTGCATCTAAGGAGACCACCAATCCTGGAATCAATCTTTGCTGTCATACCTGCACTGTATTCAAGTACTCTCCTAATTTTGTTAGAGGAACTGCAGCCCTTAATTATACCTGTTTGGCCTTCTTTTGTAATATGGGGCAGAATCTTCTACAACCTCAGAGACAACATCTTCAATAAAATTTTGAAATCTACATTCAGTAGTGAGATTGGTCTATATGAAGTACATTCTTCTGGCTCCATCCCGTTCTTTAAAATAAGGGTGATATTAGCTCCCCTAAGAGTAGACGGCAGACAATCCTGTGTATAAGATTATTTGTACATCCCCAGAAGTGGGTCCACTAATATATTTATGAATTCCTTATAAACTTCAATTGGGAATCCGACTGGTCCCAGTGCTTTGCCACCGTGGAAATGTCTTATTGCTTCCTGCACTTCCTGTACTGTTAGAGCTGCATTCAAAAGGGAAGCCTGCTCTTTACTCACATTGGGGAGGTCATATTTTCAAAGAAGAAAAGTTCCCATTGTACTGTGTTCACTCCCCTCCGATATAGCTCTTCAAAAGTATTCCCTAAACCTAGCATTGATCTTTTTTGAATCACGGGTAATCATACCAATCTTCTCCCTAACAGAGGTAATAGATTGGGAGGCTTTTTTCCTCTGAGCTAAATAAGCCAGATATTTACCAGGCTTATCGCTGAATTCAAACAGTCTTTGTTTGGCAAATGAGACCTCGTTTTTAGCCACTTGCGTGTGTACTGAGTCGAGGGCAGCCTGGAGAGCTGTGACTCGCTGAAGTTTAACCAATGACGGTTTATTATAATATGTTTTCTCAGCTACCTTCAGTCGGGCCTCTGGTAACTCCTGTTGCTCCTCCCTCTGCCCTTTTCTAGTAGGCTGAATATGAAATAATCAGACCTTGTAAATATGCCTTAGTGGTCTCCCAAAGTATTGCCGGATTATTAGCTGTTCCTGAGCTAATATCACAAAAGGTCCTGAATTCCCTTGTTATATATTCAATAAATTTACTATCTCCTAACAAAAATGAATCCACGCCCCAGTGACATGCATTTGCTTTCTTGACTTTAATATCTAAGTATACTGGCGCATGATCCAAAACAGCTATATATTCCCTATTTTACATGCAAATATTCTGTCCAGATCGTCAGATGGCATAAAAAAACAAATCAATTCGCGTATGACATTTGTGTGGGTTGGAATAGAACGTGAAATCTCTTCTGTTAGTGTGGAGGTACCTCCACACATCCACTAATCTCAACTCATCACACACACTCACCAACTGTTGAAACTGTGCGGGCATACCTGCCAGGCCCTCTGGATCTTTGGATCTATATGGGGATTGAAATCTCCTCCAATAATCATACAATAAACCCCAAGATTCATTAATTTAACCACTGCATCGATTAGAAATTTAAGCAGGTGCGCTGGGGGACAATACACATTCAGAAACCGTATTCGTCTCCATGTATTAGGGCTTTCAAAATCATTAACCTTCCATGATCATCCTTAATCTGCTCCATTACTTGGAAGGGGAGGTTACTTCTTATCAGTATAGCTACCCCTCTACTCTTAGAAATAAAGGATGAGAAAAACACCTTGTCATATCCCCCCTGCTGTAGTTTCAAATGTTCCTAGTCCGTGAGTTGCTTCTCTTGCAGCAGAGCAATATCCAACCTTTCTTTCCTGAGGCTCGACAAGACCTTCTTTCTTGTAACAGGAGAATGACTCCCTTTTATATTCCAGGTGCACCACCTGAACAAATCACTAGCCCATCATCTAGGACAGCCCGTGGTTTCCCAGGAGGAAGGAACTTATCTGAGGCATGACGAGTTACAAAGGTACTAACTATAAAATCTAAGAACTATTCGTACAGAAGCAACTATATCTAAGAAAATAAACACTACATTTATTTGAAACAAATACGCGAATAATCCCCCATTCGCTCAGGATCTTCCCCCCCTGCCTGTAGAGGGCACCCTTCCCAATCCTGACTACCATCTTAACTCCCTCTAGCTGAGGCTGTGGCCTAGCCCCAGGCAATTCACAAATAACAGACTTATTGTTTACATTCTGAAACAGTGGATTCCCATTACCCCCCCCCCCCCCCCCCCCACCCCCTACATGTCTTAGTCACAAATATAGTCACCCCAAATGCAAAATCAAAGCAACAGCATTAAAAAAAATCGACATATTACCCAGCCGGCCGATATATAAAATAGTTTCATTTTAACAAATTTACAACGTAGGGCGGCATGGTGGCTTAGTGGTTAGCACTGCTGCCTCACAGTGACAAGGACGAGTGTTCAATTCCCGCCTCGGGTGACTGTCTGTGTGGAGTTTGCATATTCTCCCCGTGTCTGTGTGGGCTTCCTCCCGGTGCTCCAGTTTCCTCTCACAGTCCAAAGATGTGCATGTTGGGTGAATTGGCCATGCTAAATTGCCTGTAGTGTTCGGTGCATTAGTCAGGGGTAAATGTGGGGGAATGGGTTTGGGTGGGTTGCACTTCGGAGGGATGGTGTGGACTCGTTGGGCCGAAGGGCCTGTTTCCACACTGTAGGGAATTTAATCTAAAAAAAACCACACATGTACAACCAACAATCAAAAAAAAGGGGAAGAGAGAGAGGGGAAAAGGGAAATAGAAAGGGGGAGTAATTTGAAACCTTCCCCCCCAAATCAATGTTCACAATAATGGCCTGTCCCCTCCCGTCCCAACTCAGGTCCTTCATTTCAGAGATTTCACAAAGTCCTAGGCCTTTTCAGCAGAGTCAAAGTTATATACCGTTCCTCCATGGGTGAGGTGTGAAATGGCTGGGTCGCTCATGGAGTATTGGATGATTAAGTTCCTTATTTTTTTAAACATCATCAAATGTTCTTCTCCTCTTGACCAGGGCTCCTGAGAAATCTTGAAACAACATCTTCTTTGAACCTTTATACATTAAGACTTGTGAATGATTTCCCAATCTTCTTGCTGCTTCCACTATTAACTGTTTTTCTTTATAATACAGGGGCTGCACTCTGACCACACGGGGGCGCTGTTCCAGCCTGGACCTGCATGCTGTGTTGGCCTGCTCAACATCTACCAGAGGAGAAAGTGAGGACTGCAGATACTGGAGATCAGAGCTGAAAATGTGTTGCTGGAAAAGCGCAGCAGGTCAGGCAGCATCCAAGGAGCAGGAGAATCGACGTTTCAGGCATGAGCCTTCATTCCTGAAGAAGGGCTCATGCCCGAAATGTCGATTCTCCTGCCCCTTGGATGCTGCCTGACCTGCTGCGCTTTTTCAGCAACACCTACCAAACCCGACTCCAGCTCTAGCAGCAAAAACTTTGGGAGCCATCCCCACAGGAAGTCAGCGAGATCTTCGCCTTCTTCACATTCCGGGAGGCTCACGATCCATAAGTTGTTTTCTTCTATTTTTATTTTCCAGATTATCGATTTGTTCCTGAAGGATCCAAACCTGTTCTTCCAGCGTCTCCTCCCTATTGGGATGCAAGGACCTGTGCATGGTGCGATCAAGAGAATGATGCGGACCAGAGGTCACAACAACCACCATTGGAGACTCTGTGTTTACAGATCCCCATTGTGGTTATTTAAGCTCCAGAAGAAACTATCACAGTTCCAGTTTAAATTTGAAATTTCAAGTCACTAAAACTGGGAGGATACTGCAGGGATCAGTGCTTGGACCCTGCTATTCACAGTATCTGTGAATGATTTAGATGAGGAAACTAAATAGAGTAGCTCCAAGATTTCAGACTCAAAGTTGGATGGGAGGGTGAATTACGCGAAGGTTGCAGAAATGTTTGAGTGTGATTTGGACAAGTTGAGTGTGTGGGCAAATGCACGACAGATGAAGAATAATTGGAGAAAATTGAAAGGTTGTGCACTTTGGTTGCAAAAACAGGAAGGCAGACCATTACCTGAATCGCTGGAGATTAGGAAACGGGGAGGTGCAATGAGACCTGGGTGTCCTCTTACATTTGTCACTGACTGTAAGCAGGCAGATAGGGTGGGCACTGAAGAAGGCAAGCAACATGTTAGCTTTCATAGAAAGAGGTTAACTCGACTGATGCTTGGGATGTCAGGACTCATGGAATATGAGAGATAGGATCAGTTAGGACTATATTCACTGGAATTTAGAAAATTGAGGGGGATTTCATAGGAACAAATACAATTTTAACAGGAGTACACAGGGTAAACAGAGGAAGGATAGCCACAATACCTATGGAGTCCAGAACCAGGGGTCACAGTCTAAGGATAGCAGGTAGGCCATTTAGGACAGCTGAGGAGAAATTTCTTCATCAACAAAGTGGTGAGCTGATGGAATTCTCTGCCAAGAAACTGTTTCAGACCAAAACATTGAAGGTTTTCAAGAAGCTGATAAGTACAACACATACGGCTAAAGGGCTCGGAGGGCATGGGGAGAAAGTAGGTATGGGGTATTGAATTGGATGAGCAACCCAGATAATATTGAATCATGGAGCAGAATTTCTGTGGCAGAAGTATCTCAATGGCTTGTATTCTGGAAATGATTACAGAGATAGAGAGAGTGGCATGGCCATGAAGCAATTTGCAAACAAGAATGAAAACTTAACAATTCAGTTTTTCCCCACTCAGTCCCAACACCTCTGGAATGACCTTTTTCAAAGCTCCCACCTCTGGCCCACTCTGTGAACTGTCAATGTTGTTGAACATCTCGGGATGGAACTATACCAACAGCACTACTGATTCTCAGTGGGCACTTCACCAATGGAAGTTTTTTTTTGCTTTGGAAGTCTTCTTCCAATTTCTCCCCATGGTGTTGTATAAACAGCAGCAAAATGTTTTAAATTGGAGCCATCATCAGAGACACTGTAGTTTGTTCAGGTCTCTTTTCTACCAATCACTGGATTGAGAAGATTTCCATTTCCCTTGAAGTGACAACATCGGTATGCCTTTTTAAAACTCCTTTATTGAAACTGTTCTATATTCTAAATCCCATCGTAATTACTTCTGTCTCTGATACAAACTATTTCAACTTTCCTCTTAGTCTCATGCAATGTGACTGTTAATGTACTGTTACATCATGATGCATCTTACAATCTCATTATCACCATCATTAACCCATCAGTGTACACATATGTTTACAATGCTGTTTTCCTTTCTATATAGTCAGAGAACTTAAATATATTAAATGTCTATCTCTTTCTCAAACTGTTAGAGTATAAATGGATCTCATTTCATGCCAAGAGCACTCTCTTTCCCAAGGGCCAGTGTATTTCTTCCCACAAGAGTGGTGGGTGAATGAGACATTGAGGCATGTTCCTCATTGACAAGGTATCTTCTTCTTCAATTGCTTCAGCAGTGAAAGCCTGAAGCTCTGGAAATCCCTCACTAAACATCTCTACCTTGCTTTCATTTTTAAGGCACTACTTAAAATCTATTCTTTTGTCAAAGACTGCAGTGATATCTTCCTATGATCTGAACTATGCACAGTGCTCAAACTTTGCCCTAACTAGTGACTAATGCCTTTTCAGTATATCCTTCAGATTCTTATATTTTTATGCCTTGGCTAACAAGGAAAGAATTCTCCTTAATATGTCTCCCCAATCACCTAATCAATCTATCCAGTTACCTTTAGGAGTTTGTGAACATTCAGCCCAAGGTCCCTCACTTGCTCTACTCCTCATTATCCCCATAATTGTATATTCCTTTGTTTTCTTATGACCTCTCCAGTTGCAAAACCTCACACACCTTTGCGTTGAATTCCATTTGGCACTTGTCTACCCACCTGCCACGTCAATGTGAAAAAGAGTTAAGGTTTCGCACAAAATTTCATTTTGCACGCCATTGCCTTAATGGCACTTGGAAAGCAATCAATTGATGCCGAGTCATTAATGAAATTAAAACCACATAATTCAAAGACTTTTAAGCTTAATGGATTATACTTTAAGTTTTTGGAGTTGGTTGAAATGCATAATCTGTAGAAACTTTCACTAACAATGGATTTAAAGAGGTTTGGGTTTTCCACTCAAAAAAACTTTGAAAACTTGCATTTAAGAATTTTTTGCTGGAACTGAATTTATTTTACGTAGAGAAAGCTCAATGTTTGAAAAATTTAAATGAACATTTTGCATATGATTTCTACTCATTTATGTATTCCAGTATATCATTTTTGCCTCATAATTTAACCACTGTAAATGAATTGTATATAGATTGGATACCTACCTTTATCTTATGCTGACTATTGCTTTTCTGACAAAAATATTGAATTGTGAGACATTAATTGGCATTTTTTTATGCTGGTTGTGGAACTGCAACATATGAGTATTTAAGAGTGTTGAGTAAGGACTTTGTTGTAACACTACCATGATGTCATGAGACTTGGCATTGAGTACAAAATTGCAGAATTAAATTTTAAGTAAGTGGTAAAAACATTAAAAACACACAAAAAAAGTGTTATTAAATGGAAAAATGATCTTTTAAAATGTCGATTTTTATTCAGTATTTTAAAAAAACTGACTTGTGTATTGTACATGTGTATGCGTACTCGATAAAAAGCAGAGATGAGTATGCTCAGTTGAAATTAATCATTGTACTATTTTGAGACACAGACAGGGTTAGGTAGAATTAGAACACTCTACACTCTGGAAGACTGCATTCCCTAGAAGAAGACTACTAGATTGCAGGAATGCAGACTGGAAGACTGATTAGAAGATTTGTATATGAGCGTACAAGGGATCATTGGTACATTCCAATTATAAATCAAGTCCTGGTGTATCCATGATTGCCAGGTAGAGCAGTATATAGTATTAAATGTGTAATAATGCGTTACTTTGAAGTCTGAGTCTTGACCCAAGGGAAGAAGCAAAGAAAAAGGTCTTTTCCCCCAAAAAACAATTACAACAGTTTGTTCAATTCATTCTTTAGGTACAGGTTTAAAGAAAAGTGATTGGAAAAAAGAAAACAAGAAATGGGGAAGTAAAAGTTGTTATTGCAATTCTAAATATAGGAGCCTAACAATGAATTTAGGGAAATTATTTCTGATTAGTAAGGTATTTGATAAGGTTCCCCATGGTAGGCTGATGGAGAAAGTGAAGTCACATGGGGGTCCAGGGTGTACATGCTAGGTGGATAGAGAACCGTCTTGCAGCAGGAGACAGAGAGTAGGAGTGAAAGGGAGTTTCTCAAAAGGAGATTTGTGAGCAGTGGTGTTCCACAGGATCTGTGTTGGATCCACTGTAGTTTGTGATATACATAAATGACCTGGAGGAAGGTATAGGTGGTCTCATAAACAAGTTTGCAGTTGACGTTGAGATTGGTGGAGGAGCAGATAGTGAAGGGGACTGTCAGAGAATGCAGCAGAAAATAGATAAATTGGAGAGTTGGGCAGAGAAATGGCACATTGAGTTCAATCCAAGCAAATGCGGGGTGATACATTTTGGAAGATCCAATTCATGAGCAAACTAGACGGTAAATGGAAAAGCCCTGGGGAAAATTGATGCACAGAGAGATCTGGGTGTTCAGATCCATTGTACTCTGAAGGTGGCAATGCAGATTGATAGAGTGGTCAAGATGGCATATGACATGCTTTCCTTCATCAGATGGGGAATTGAATAGAAAACTTGGCAGGTAATTTACAATTGTATAGGACTTTGGTTCGGCCCCATTTGGAATACTGTGTACAGTTCTGGTCACCACGTTCCCAAAAGGATGTGGATGCTTTGGAGAGGGTGCCAAGGAGATTCACCAGGATGTTGCCTGCTATGGAGGGTGCTAGCTATGAGGAGAGGTTGGGTAGATTGGTATTATTTTCATTAAAACAATGAAGGTTGGGGGAGACCTGATTAAGGTCTACAAAATCATAAGAGGTATCGACAGGGTGGATAGCAAAAAGCTTTTTCTCAGCATGAGGGACTCAATTAGTAGGCGTCACAAGTTCAAGATGAGAGGGGAAATGTTTAAGGGAGATATGTGTGCAAAGTTCTTTACGCAGAGGGTGGTGGGTGCCTGGAACGTGTTGCCAGCGGAGGTGGTAGAAGCAGGCACAATAGCATCATTTAAGATGTATCTAAACAGATAAATGAATGGGCAGGGAGCAGAGGAATTCAGATCCTTAGAAAATAGGCAACAGTTTAGATAGAGGATCTGGATCGGTGGCAGGCTTGGAGGGCCAAAGGGCCTGCTCCTGAACTGTAATTTTCTTTGTTCTTTGTTCTAAATGTTTTGAATGGCAATTGCACCTTTTTGTTGAACAATGAAGTAGTTCTATTGATGTTATCCATTAAAATATATTTTTAAAAAACTTAAAATTAAAAAATTTAAGTCTCTGACCATCTGCTCTTGAATTTGACCTGAAAATACCGTGGATGCAAAAGCATCGGCACCAACAATGTCATGTTAGACAACATTAAGACAGTCAAAATGTTATTGAATTTTATGGAGTAAAACCAGTTTGAGGAAGTCTATAGCCACAGATCATTGGGAAATCCTTCACGGAAAGGGAATGTCTTTAACTCATCTCTGATGAAGTCATATTGGTAAAAGAAAACTGAAACTTATGTTGAATGCGCCATTTTGTTGTGGGCATTTCCAGGGTCTCATAGTTGCCCTACTCTCCCTGACCCTTACTCACACAGAGTGACCAGACAGAGATTGGCCTGTTGTGGTTCTGTTCGCCAAACTGGTAATTTGTGTTGCAGACGTTTCGTCCCCTGTCTAGGTGACATCCTCAGTGCTTGGGAGCCTCCTGTGAAGCGCTTCTGTGATCTTTCCTCTGGCATTTGTAGTGGTTTGAATCTGCCGCTTCCGGTTGTCAGTTCCAGTTGTCCGTTGCAGTGGTCGGTATATTGGGTCCAGGTCGATGTGCTTATTGATTGAATCTGTGCATGAGTGCCATGCCTCTAGGAATTCCCTGGCTATTCTCTGTTTGACTTGTCCTATAATAGTAGTGTTGTTCCAGTCGAATTCATGTTGCTTGTCATCTGCGTGTGGCTACTGAGGATAGCTGGTCGTGTTGGCCTTTATTACGAGTTATAGCAAGAAACTCCAGAATATCTAAAAATGGCACACTGGAGATACCAAACAAAGAATTATAGAAACAGTTATGCTCTTGGATTTGCTCACAAGAAATTAGCATATACAATAAAGTGTACAGTTGTATAAATCATTGCTATTGATTAGGTTTACATCATGCATAGAATAAGAGTACAATAAACCTGTCACTACATAGGTACAACTGTCTATTTGTAATATAAGATCATATTCTCAAATCTGATTGCACTATTGGTTATAATTTGTTTTTAACATAACGGTTAATGTTTGACTTGTATCAATTGTCCTCCATTGTCAGATGTCTCTTGTGTTTTAATGATTTCTTTCAAGGCTCAGAGATTCAATAAAACCACAACCTCTTTGTATAGCTGTGAACATTAACATTAGTATTCCTTTGCTACCTTGCAGATAATTTGGCTCCTAGAACAAACAGTTCCATATATTATTTGTGTCCTTACCAGTTTATCCACAGCTAGCAGCTCACAACTGTATGCCATTAAATATTGCTCTGCAAGTTATTTTGCAATAATGTCATTTGATCCCTTTCTTATCTGAACTTGGTAGCCATGAAAATATATAACAAGAGTTCATTCGTGACAAAATTCTGATTTGTCTCTAATATGATTCACTCAATAAATTTCTTTCAAAAGAGAATTTAAGTGTAGATCAAGTATTCCAAATAGTAGCAGACACAGACTTTAGAAAACTGTTAAGCAAGCAATTGCATAATAAAAGAAGTGAAAATATGCAAAATTCCTTATTGACAATAATATAATCACAGTACTTTCCAAAGTCACTTTTTTTGTACAGTAAATAGAAAATAGATCATAGTCTCCTTGAACCAATGCCTTTTCAGTTCCAAGTTATCAGTTTCAGTTCCAGTAATGCCCATTTTCCAGTGCTCATAATTCATAATTCAGGTGAATTGGCCATGCTAAATTGCCCATAGTGTTAAGTAAGGGGTATATGTAGGGGTATGGGTGGGTTGCGCTTCGGCGGGTCGATGTGGACTTGTTGGGCCGAAGGGCCTGTTTCCACACTGTAAGTAATCTAAGTAATCTTATTACCAAAAGTCACAAAAATACTTTATACAATGTTGATCCAGCTTATTTCACAGTACTTAGCAGCATAAATATTGTTAGAAACAGTAGATGCATTTATCTCCCGATTTTTGGATGCTACATCATTCCTTTCATTTTCAGTAGACATTTCCTGTGACAAATCTAGGCCTTCTGAAAGCTGAAGATGAAAAGTACAAAAAAGTCATGAGTATATTGCCATATGGCACATAATCAAATACCTTCTGGAAATCCAGGTATACTACATTGTTCACTCCTATTGGGGAGAAAAATGGAGAGTTATTACATAAGATAATACTTTCTGAAAGAGTTAATGTTAGAAACTACATTAGGCTCCACCCAATTTTCTGATGCCATGCTGGCATGGGGAGGGGGTGGTGATAAGGCAGAACAGCTCGGATCTAACAGAGTGAAAATCTATACTGTAGGTGCCCTCAATCACAGTAACAATATTTATAACTTGTACCTGATTACATTAAACTTCATTGTAATAAGATAAGTTCCTCCACTCAATATGCTTCACTTGGTGGTAGCAAACATGGTAGCTGCACCCGTCCTGGCAATCACCAATCAGCATCTTCAACATCAGTCCTGGTTTTTATCATAAATTGTTGTATCCAAATGGGAAGGTTATGGCCTGGTTGTGTTATTGCTAGACTATTAATCCACCAACCTAGGTTTGAATCACACCATGGTGGAATTGAAACTTAAATCAAATCAGGAATAATCATAATGCCATAAGATATAGGAGAAGAATTTAGCCATTTTATCATGGATGGTATGTTTCTCAACCCCATTCCCCTGCCTCCTCATAACCTTTGAACCCCTCACTAATCAAGAACCTATCAATCTCTGCCTTAAATTCTCTCAGTGACTTGGCCTCCACAGCCGGCTGCAACAATGAGTTCCACAGATTCAGTACTCTCTGGCTGAAAAAGTCCTCCTCATCTCAGTTCTAACGGGTCATTTTTTCATTCTGAGATTGTACACCTTTGGTTCTAGTCTCTTCTGCTCGACAAAATATCTTCCCTACATCCCCTCTATCCTGGCCTCTCAGTATTCTGTAAGTTTTAGTGAGATCTCCTCTCATCCTACAAAGCTCCATTGAGTACAGAGCCAGAATCTTCAATCACTCCTCATATAAAAAGCACTTCATCCTTGGGACCTCCAGACCCCCTCCAAAGCCAGCACATCTTTCCTTTGATACAGCGGTCAAAACTGCTCACAATATTCCAGATGGGATCTGACCAGAACTTTATACTGCCTCAGCAGTATAACCCTGCTCTTGTATTTTAGCCCTTTTAATTGTATTTGCATTCCTAACTGTCAACCTTAAAAGAAATCTGAACTAGGAGTCCTGAGTCCCTTAGTGCTTCAGATTTCCAAAGCCTTTCCCAATTTAGAAAATAGTTTACATCTCTTTTCTTCCAATCAAAGTATATAACTTCACACTTTCCCACATTGTATTCCATCAGCCACTTCTTTGCCCATTGACCTAACCTGTCCAAGTCCTTCGGCACAGAGTGTACCCAGCCAGAGGAAGAGCTATGCACAGGCTCCCCCGACATCTCTCGGGCTATAAGAATGTAAGAAAGAAGCACAGGAGTAGGCCATCTGGCCCATCAAGCCTGCTCTGCTATTCAATAAGATCATGGCTGAATTTTTTTGTGGACTCAGCTATAGTTACCCACTCATTCACCATCACCCTTAATTCCTTAACTGTTCAAAAATCTGTCTAACCTTGCCTTTAAAATATTTAAGGAGGTAGCTTCAGCCACATATGGCTCACTGGTTAGCACTGCAGTCTCACAGTGCTGGGTAACCCTGGTTCAATTCCAGCCTCAGCTGCAAATGTGTTGCTGGTCAAAGCACAGCAGGTTAGGCAGCATCTCAGGAATAGAGAATTCGACGTTTCGAGCATAAGCCCTTCATCAGGAATAAGAGAGAGAGAGCCAAGCCGGCTGAGATAAAAGGTAGGGAGGAGGGACTAGGGGGAGGGGCGATGGAGGTGGGATAGGTGGAAGGAGGTCAAGGTGAGGGTGATAGGCCGGAGTGGGGTGGGGGCGGAGAGGTCAGGAAGAGGATTGCAAGTTAGGAGGGCGGTGCTGAGTTGAGGGAACCGACTGAGACAAGGTGGGGGGAGGGGAAATGAGGAAGCTGGAGAAATCTGAATTCATACCTTGTGGTTGGAGGGTTCCCAGGCGGAAGATGAGGCGCTCCTCCTCCAGCCGTCGTGTAGTTGTGTTCTGCCGGTGGAGGAGTCCAAGGACCTGCATGTCCTCGGTGGAGTGGGAGGGGGAGTTAAAGTGTTGAGCCACGGGGTGATTGGGTTGGTTGGTTCGGGCGGCCCAGAGGTGTTCTCTGAAGCGTTCCGCAAGTAAGCGGCCTGTCTCACCAATATAGAGGAGGCCACCTCTATATTGGTGAGACAGGCCGCTTACTTGCGGAACGCTTCAGAGAACACCTCTGGGCCGCCCGAACCAACCAACCCAATCACCCCGTGGCTCAACACTTTAACTCCCCCTCCCACTCCACCGAGGACATGCAGGTCCTTGGACTCCTCCACCGGCAGAACACAACTACACGACGGCTGGAGGAGGAGCGCCTCATCTTCCGCCTGGGAACCCTCCAACCACAAGGTATGAATTCAGATTTCTCCAGCTTCCTCATTTCCCCTCCCCCCACCTTGTCTCAGTCGGTTCCCTCAACTCAGCACCGCCCTCCTAACTTGCAATCCTCTTCCTGACCTCTCCGCCCCCACCCCACTCCGGCCTATCACCCTCACCTTGACCTCCTTCCACCTATCCCACCTCCATCGCCCCTCCCCCTAGTCCCTCCTCCCTACCTTTTATCTCAGCCGGCTTGGCTCTCTCTCTCTTATTCCTGATGAAGGGCTTATGCTCGAAACGTCGAATTCTCTATTCCTGAGATGCTGCCTAACCTGCTGTGCTTTGACCAGCAACACATTTGCAGCTGTGATCTCCAGCATCTGCAGACCTCATTTTTTACTCAATTCCAGCCTCAGGCAACCGTCTGTGTGGAGTTTGTACTTTCTTCCCCTTGTCTGTGTGGGTTTCCTCTGGGTGCTCTTTTTTCCTCCCACAATCCAAGGATGTGTAGGTCATCTGGATTGGCCATGCTAAATTGCCCATAGTGTTAGATGCATTAGTCAGAGGGGGATGGCTTGCTGTTTGGAGGGTCGGTGTAGAGTTGTTGGCTGTTTGAATGGCCTGTTTCCACACTGTAGGGAATCTCATCTACTTCACCGGCAGGGAATTCTGTAGATTTACAACTCTTTGCTTGAAGAAGTTCCTCCTCATCTGATGGGACAGTAGCACAACAACAGACAATGATTCTTTCTTTGTGATCAGGACATGAATGTTTCAGCATGAGTGATCTCAGGCCACAGTGATCATAGAGTCATACAACACAGAAACAATCCCTTTGGTCCAAATCATCAACGCCAGCCGCACATCCCAGTCTGACCGAGTTCCATTTGCCAGCATTTGGCCCATATCCTTCCAAACCCTTTTATTCATGTACTTATCCAGATGCCTTTTAAATGTTGTAATTGTATTCGCCTTTATCGCTTTCTCTGGCAGGTCATTCCATACATGCACCACCCTTTATGTGAAAAAGTTATCCCTTAGGTCCTTTGAAATCTTTACCCTCTCAGTTTTGGACTCCCCCACTCTAGGAAAAAGACCTTGGCTATTCATTGTATCCATACCCCTCAGGATTTTATAAACCTCTATAACGTTGCACAAGACAGAGAACTGATTCCCCTTCACTTGAACTATAACTATTTAGCAGGATGTTCTTACACACATTGTTGGGTGCTGTTGGCTGGGAGGTCAAGGTGTCACGACTGACACAGCATGCACAATCTCAAACTGTCTCTATGATATAACTGCTTCTGTTTCCATCAGAATAAGATCACTACGTCAACTTTCCAAACAGAGACATTCTATGGCTCGCTTTTTGGAATACTCCATGTCCCACTCTATGGAGGAAAATGTTTAACAGTTATTAGTGAGTGATGTAAATCCTGATAGCTCATGTTACAAAGGAGCTGCTCTGTTTCTAAAGTTCCACGTACAGTCTCCTTGCAGGCAGCTTGCTATGTTTCAATCTACGGCACGGTTTATCATTGCTGTTGCTGTAACCCAATAAAGGTGCACAGAAATGGAGGAGGAACAGATGTACCAAGAAGCACAGGAACAGCAACAGGCTCCAGCTGGTGCTGAACAACCTCCAATAGAAGGAGTTGAAGATTCCCTCAGGATATGGAAGGGACCCAGAGTGTATCATCCTAAATTCTGTTTCCTCTGGATCTGTGAAGCACAGACTGCAGATGTTGTGGGATATCATCCCAGAACTGTGCCAACCTGTGGAACAGGACCTGTGCCCTCTCAAGTTGGCTATACTATTTCTGGTGGCTGGCAAAGTGACAGCTATGCTAAATATTGATGAAACTGGTTGTTTCCAAGGAAACCTGTGTGGGATTTCTCAATTCTTAACCCACAAATATATCATACTGTTACCAATGTAATCAGGGTCAGATCTCACTGTTTTAATACATTTCCCTATGACAAGGCCAGTGCTGCAACCAGGGCTATAGGCTTTGCCAATACTGCTAGCTTTCCCAGGTACAGGGTCCTAAAGGTTGCATACACATTGCTTAGAAACAGCTGTATCATAACCAACAGTGTTCACCAAGAGAAAGAGGTTTCAGTCCACCAATGTACAAGTCATCTGTGATCATCAGTAATACATCTTAGAAGTCTGCACCAAATAAAGTGAGAGCTGCCATGATGTCAATATCCTTGAGAATTCTTATATACCAGATTCTTTACAAGAGCCTGATGCCTTACACAGATAGTTACTGAGAGAAAAGCTCAACCCTCTTCAAGCACGGTCGATGACTCCATTGCGCAACTTCGCTGCCTGAGTTAGAGTGTAGATACAACGCAGCCTATTCTTCAACCAGGGTCATTGTGGAGCAGATGTTCAGTAGCATATAGATGAAGTTCAATGCTTGGATTGGTCTGGGTGGAGTACCTTACATTACTCTCTGGACTGAGTCCACCACATAATCCTTGCATGTTGTGCCTCGCATAACTGGGACAGACAAAGAGAAGATATGATGGACGCTGAAGAACTGGTAAAGTGGCAGCAGTCTTCAGAGGAAGAAGATGAGGATATTGAAGAAGAAAAATATCGCTTTCTGTATGATAAAGCTCTGCAGCTTCAGTTGTAACAATCCAGATAAACCTTAACTGAGAACTAGTTGCAGAAAATGAAGGCTTGGTTCAATGATCACTCTTTGATTATAAATTTATTAGTTTCTTCTCCAGGAGGCAAATGCAGTGGAAATGTGTTTTCAGTTCACTTTTGAGGCTGAATAAAAATGAATCTTTGGCACTGTTTGAAAGCTTTCCTGTATGTGATGGTCCCACATTGTACAATGAGAAGGAGCTGTGCTATAGTGGGCTTTGGGGAAACAGCAGCACTGACTTCAACAGCATTGTAAGATGAGATGTGACTAAGGGACAGCTAAGCTGCAGGGCTTGAACCTTTAAATAGATGTGAGAACGTGCACTCCTATGTGCAATGAATGATCAGCTGTGACACCCATGCACCCAAAGAAGCATTGGTTGCTCACTCACTACTTGCACATTGATTAGTAACTCTAGACTGCCAGGCCTTGACCAGGTGCATGGCTGTATGGTGTTGATACCAAAGATCCAAAATATTCTGGCAGTTGGGAATACTTCCGTTTACAGTGCTATGGTGATTAAAAAAATGCAACAAGCTGGATGGTAAAGGGGGATGGTGGATAGGTAATGAAGTGAGTTTGGGACAATAGTGTGAGCAAACCCATTAGGCCTTGCAGAGAGAAACCTTCCATGAAATTCAACAAAAATGACATCTAACCAATTTTTGGAAAAATGCAGCCCATGAACCTTAAGGTATTAATTCTGGTACTACACTCATTCCAGATATAATGAAGCAAACGCTAAACAATCCATTTCTGTAAAAAAGAATTCTGATTCCATATTTAACATTGGAAAGGACAAGTCCTATCAAATAATTGTTCATTTTTCAGTCTTTTACAGTGAGTTGACCAATTCCAGACAGGTATTGACAGGAAGCTCAGCTCAGAATAAATTTGGAAACAATGTCAAGTTACACCCTAACTGAATACTTGAGACGATTATTTACTGAAAATAAGTTGAAAAGGGAGCTGCAGATTGTTAAGTTGCAGACCAGTTTACAATTGGATATACTGCAAATGGGAGAGTTGGTCAGCATGTGGACCTTGGGAGCAGTCCCTGGACATGAGCTGGTGGGTGTGAACAGACAGAAATGAGTGTGAGTCTGAGTTAGAGTTATTGCTCAGTCATTGCCACTCACAGACTTGTTACACATTTCACAAAGGAGCTGCCAGAAAACCACTAGTAGAAAGACAAATGTCAGGAAACCATTCAGGTGAGTTTCCACAATGTTTATTATTTCATTTGGAGGAGGAAATGGGGGAAAGAGAAACGGGGAGAGACGGAGAAGGGAAGAGAGGCTCAGCTACTTCTACTCTGTGGGCAGTATCGTACAGACATTAACTGATTGTGGAGCAAGAAATAATTGATGTTACTCATGCCCCCCTACACATTAAAGCACAGAGGTGGAACAAGTGGAGAGTGTCAAGCTCCTGGGAGTGGTCATCCACAACAAGCTTTCCTGGACTCTTCATCTGGACACACTGGTTACAAAGGCCCAACAACATCTCTTCTTCCTCAAGCAGCTGAGGAAATATGGCATGATGGCAAATACCCTTGCCAACTTTTA
Source organism: Hemiscyllium ocellatum (assembly GCF_020745735.1). Taxonomy (NCBI): domain Eukaryota; kingdom Metazoa; phylum Chordata; class Chondrichthyes; order Orectolobiformes; family Hemiscylliidae; genus Hemiscyllium; species Hemiscyllium ocellatum. Next base: position 66,353,959 of record NC_083413.1, on the reverse strand, counting down.
TAGGTGTGCCATCGAGAGCATTCTGTCAGGATGTATCACTGCTTGGTATGGCAACTGTACCATTCAAGATCAGAGACAGTTACAGAGAGTGGTGAACTCAGCCCGGACAATCACAAAGGCCAACCTCCCATCTATAGAATCCATCTATCAGGCCCCTTGTTAAGGAAAGGCCGCCAGCATTCTCAAAGATCCCTCCCACCCTGGCAATGTTTTTCTACAACCTCTACCATTGGGGAGAAGGTACAGAAGCCTGAACACCCGCACCAGCCAGTTTCATAACAGTTTCTACCCTACTGTTGTTAGAATACTGAATGGACTCACAAACTTTTAATATTCGCCTGTACATGTGTTTTTGTTTTTGCTGCAGTTTACCTACTATTTACTATCTATGCTACTAAACAAAGTGATCTGCCTGTATTATTTGCAAGACAAAGCTTTTCACTGTGCCTCAGTACATATGACAAGAAAATCAATTCAATTCATTTTTTTCATGAGCCTTGGGCATCTCAAAGCAATTTACAACCCGTTAGGTACTTCTTGAAGCATAGACAACTTTGTAATGTAGGAAATGAAGCAGATAACTTGTATTGAGCAAATGGCATTGTGATTACTAAATAGATTTTTAAAAAATAATGTCTGTTGAGTGTAAATACTGACAAATGCACCAATCCACCCTGCTCCTCTTTGAAATGGTGTCATAAGAGATTACATTCGCCTGAATGGGCAGATGGAATGTCAGTTTAACATCTTGTCAGGAAGATCATGACTCAGAGAGTGTTTGAGAGTGAGGGAGTGTATTGTGCATGAGTTTCAGTCTGTGTGTGTGTGTATACTAGAGAATGCAAGTGATTGTCTGCTTGAGAGATTGCAAGTGTACTTTATTGGCTGTGTGTTAATCATTTGAGTGTGTGTGTGTTTGCGTGTGTGTGCGTGCGTTTGTGCGCAATCTGGACTTGTGTCTTAGTGTACTATTTGTTTGTAGTGTGTGGAGCATTATTCAATAAACTGGATATAATCAAACAAATAACCAATTTATTTGCCAATAATTTATGATTTGTGTCCACATAACGAATGTGAGCCAAAACCCATTTTCTCGAGTGATCAACCACATACCCCTTGCTTTTGTCTGTGTGTGTGAGAGAGAGAGAAAGCACACGACAGAGTGAGAGTGACCATTTATGTAACATTGTGTATGAGACTCTGAGAGTGTGAGTGATTGCGATATGACTGTGTGTGAATGTGTAAACCTTGATTATTGTCCTCCAGCCATTGAGACCAGAACCTTGTGATTGTAAAGTGAGTGTTAGTGACTGATCCATGGTTCCAAGATGTAGCCTTTCTGGTGAAGGGATAAAAATCAGCAATATTTCCTGTTTTTCTTTGTCAATGATTCACACACCAAAGTTTGAAGTGATTTCAAATGCCCGTTCAACACAAATGTGGTGATCTATTCAGTTTTCTATGTGGCAACATGTCACGTGGAAGAAACTACACCATCTTCAAAGATGAATATTACACGTGGCAGTAAAGCAATTGCATTCGCCCATGACATCTCTTAAACTGCTCGCAAGTTCTGGAACTCACATGAAGTTAGCGCATTGTGTTGTGAACAAAGAAGAAATAAAATGGTATGTTGTCCTGTCTTGAAGGTGGTTTGGCATTTGCGAGTAATTAAATCTAGCTCAAAGTGGCTTTTGGAGTGACCACAGAGTCACAGAGATGTACAGCACGGAAACGGACCCTTCGGTCCAACTTGTCCATGCCGACCAGATATCCCAACCCAATCTAGTCCCACCTGCCAGCACCTGACCCATATCCCCCCAAACCCTTCCTATTCACAGATCCATCCAAATGCCTTTTAAATGTCGCAATTGTACAAACCTTCACCACATCCTCTGGCAGCTCATTCCATACACAGACCATTCTCTGTGTGAAAACGTTGCCCCTTAGGTCCCATTTGTATCTTGCCCCTCTCACCCTAAACCTATGCCCTCTAGTTCTGGACTCCCCGACCCCGGGGAAAAGACTTTGTCTATTTTTCCTAGTTATGCCCTTCATGATTTTGTAAACCCATATAAGGTCACCCCTCAGCCTCTGATGCTCCAGGGAAAACAGCCCCTCCCTGTAGCTCAAATCCTCCAACCCTGGCAACATCCTTGTAAATCTTTTCTGAACCCTTTCAAGTTTCACAACATCTTTCCGATAGGAAGGAGACCAGAATTGTATGCAATATTCTCAAAGTGGCCTAACCAATGTCCTGTACAACTGCAACATGACTTCCCAACTCTTATACTCAATTCTCTGATCAAAAAGGAAAGCATACCAAATGCCTTCTTCACTATCCTATCTACCTGTGACTCCACTTTCAAGGAGCTATGAACCTGCACTCCGAGGTCTCTTTGTTCAGCAACACTCCCGAGAACCTTACCATTACTTGTATAATCCTGCTAAGATTTGCTTTTCCAAAATGCAGCACCTCACATTTACCTGAATTAAACTCCATCTGACACTTCTCAGCCCAATGGCCCATCTGAACAAGATCCCATTGTAGTCTGAGGTAACCCTCTTTGCTGTCCACTACACCTCCAATTTTGGTGTCATCTGCAAACTTACTAACTATACCTCTTATGCTCACATCCAAATCATTTATGTAAATGACAAAAAGAAGTGAATCCAGTACCGATCCTTGTGGCACTACACTGGTCACAGGCTTCCAGTCTGAAAAACAACCCTCCACCACCACCCTCTGTCTTCTACCTTTGAGCCAGTCCTGTATCCAAATGGCTAGTTCTCCCTGTATTCCATGAGATCTAACCTTGCTAACCAGTCTCCCATGGGGAACCTTGTTGAACGCCTTACTGAAGTCCACAGAGATCACATCTACTGCTCTCCCCTCATCAATCTTCTCTGTTACTTCTTCAAAGAACTCAATCAAATTTGTGAGACATGATTTCCCACACACAAAGCCATGTTAACCATCCTTAATCAATCCTTGCCTTTCCAATTACGTGTACATACTGTCCCTCAGGATTCCCTTCAACAACTTGCCCACCACCGAGGTCAGGCTCACTGGTCTATAGTTCCTGGCTTGTCCTTAGCACCCTTCTTAAACAGTGGATTCTCCTTAACTCTATTTGCCAAAACCATCTCATGTCCCCTTTTAGCCCTCCTGATTTCCCTCTTAGGTATGCTCCTACTGCCTTTATATCTTTTAAGGATTCACTCGATCTATCCTGTCTCTACCTTGCATATACTTCCTTCTTTTTCTTAACCAAACCGTCAATTTCTTTAGTCATCCAGCATTCCCTATACCTAGCAGCCTTCCTTTTCACTCTGACAGGAATATTCTTTCTTTGGATTCTCATTATCTCATTTCTGACGGCTTCCCATTTTCCAGCTGTCTCTTTACCTGCGAACATCTGCCCCCCAATCAGCTTTTGACAGTCCTTGCCGACTACCATCAAAATTGGCCTTTCTCCAATTTAGAACTACAACCTTTAGACCTGGTCTATCATTTTCCATCGCTATTTTAAAACGAATAGAATTAATGTCGCTGGCCCCAAAGTGCTCACCCATTGATACCTTGGTCACCTTCCCTGCCTTATTTCCTAAGAGTAGGTCAAGTTTTGCACTTTCACTAGTAGGTACTGAATCAGAAAATTTTATTGCACACTCTTAACAACTTCCTCTCTATCTAAACCTTTAACAATGTGGCAGTCTCAGTCTATGTTTGGAAAGTTAAAATCCCCTACCATAACCACTCTATTGTTTTTACAGATAACTGAGATCGATGTTTTGGGCAAAGGACCTTTATCAGGAATGAGGGGGAATGGTCCCAGCACAGGGGTGAGGGGAATAGCATAGGCATAGGGGTGAGGGGAATGGTCTCAGCACAGGGGTGAGGGAGAATGGTCTAGGCATAGAGGTTAGGGATAATAATCTTATTATGGATGAGAAGCATAATAGTCTCAACATGGGGAATTCGCCATTGAGGCTGAGATAATGAGAGATTTTGTCAATTGTTGCGAATGTTTAAAATTTTCAAACTCTGACGGTTCTTTGCTCAGCTATTGAGTATATTCAATTATGAGATCGTTAGATATTTGAACACAAAGGCGGATTGAGAGATTTGAGACTGGAGGATGGGGAATTGGTGTTACAATTGAATAGTCATTGCTGGTGGAGCAGAATGAGGCACTATTATCATATTTTCTCTTTTTATAGGATCAGCTTTCCTAGATGAAGAAAAGAGGAGAAAGTGAAGACTGCAGATGCTGGAGATCAGAGCTGAAAATATGTTACTGAAAAAGCGCAGCAGGTCAGGCAGCATCCAAGGAACAGGAGAATCGACGTTTCGGGCATAAGCCCTTCTTCAGGAATGAGGAAAGTGTGTCCAGCAGGCTAAGATAAAAGGTAGGGAGGAGGGACTTGGGGGAGGGGCGTTGGAGATGCAATAGGTGGAAGGAGGTCAAGGTGAGGGTGATAGGCCGGAGTGGGGTGGGGCTGGAGAGGTCAGGAAGAAGATTGCAGGTTAGGTAGGCGGTGCTGAGTTCGAGGGATTTGACTGAGACAAGGTGGGGGGAGTGGAAATGACGAAACTGGAGAAATCTAGGTTCATCCCTTGTGGTTGGAGGGTTCTTAGGTGGAAGATGAGGTGCTCTTCCTCCAACCATCGTGTTGCTATGGTCTGGCGATGGAGGAATCCAAGGACCTGCATGTCCTTGGTGGAGTGGGAAGGGGAATTGAAGTGTTGAGCCACGGGGTGGTTGGGTTAGTTGGTTGTGGATAAAGAAAGGGACAAGAAATGGAAAATGAAATCTTCAAATTTGTTGAACCTTCACAACTTCAAACTTCCACAGGTAACACATGTCGATATAATTTTAATGGTGATAATCCATCCTACAATTTACTATGCATATATCGAGGGAGGTTTACTCTGGTAATTGGTCAACAGGAACTTACACATTTAAATGAACCAAAAAAATGTGGCTGCTGAATGGAAAAATAAGAACACACCCATCCTGCTCACTTCCTCTCCACTTATTCCACAAATATCCACGATGTGGAGGAGCCGGTGTTGGACTGTGATGGACCAAGTTAAAAATCACACAACACCAGGTTATAGTCCAACAGGTTTATTTGGAAGGACTAGCTTTCGGAGCGGCGCCTCCTTCATCAGGTAGCTGCCTAGTGCTAGTGCTTCCAAATAAACCTGTTGAGCTATAACTTGGTGTTGTGTGGTTTTTAACAAATATCCATAGCATTGCAGCTGGAGTCAAAGCTGCTCCCATGTTGGAGCTCACCAGTACAGGAACTACATTTAGAATCCATTAACCCTTCAGCTCTCATTTAACATCCCCATGGTTTCGTCACTAAATTATTGCATCTTCCATCCAGGGAGTTAGTTTATACCCATCTCCTATCTTGGTATTCTATCTTTAAATAAAATCAAGCTTAAAAAAACCTGTTCCTCCACCCTCTCTTGCCAGGATTTGATAATGCATTTTATCATTCTTTGATTAACAGCAAAAACTGATTTGCACAATCTATGTTTATGCTTTACAGTGGTTCATTTATTTGCTCTGTGTGAATCATTGCTCACCGTACCTAATACAGTCACCAATGCCACTGCAGGAGAAAAGGTCCTGTTGCCTCTGCAGTACCAAGGCAGTGATCAGTACGGTGTAATGTTCAGTTTGAGATTTCCACCAAGTTTTTAAATTTTCACCAGAGAAATTGCACATTGTGCACCCACTGTACAGGTACAGAGTTAAAATCCACGCAGGTTTCGTGATCCTTTGTAACTTAGAAGTTAATGACACTGGTGAGTATGAAATACACATTGACTACTTTGGAACAGAACTGAAAAACCGTGATCAAAGTACTTTCAGGATCCAAGTATTTGGTAAGCGTTTAGATTAGATTAGATTCCCTACGGTGTGAAAACAGGCCATTTGGCCCAACCGGTCCACACTGACTCTCCGAAGAGTAACCCACCCAGGGTCAATCCCCTTCTGACTAATGCACCTCACACTATGGGCAACGTACCATGGCGAATTCACCTGACCTATACGTCTTTGGGAGGAAACCAGAGCACCCGACGGAAACCCACACAGACACAGGGAGAATGTGCAAAGTCCACACACACAATTGCCCGAGGCTGGAATCAAAGCTGGGACCCTGGTGCTGTGAGGCAGCAGTGCTAACCACTGAGCCACCGTGCCACCCCTAGTTTAATACTTGATTGTCTGCTAAATTTGATAATTTTTAATGTAATCTTTTCATTGAAACCTTAAAGGGTTCATGATGTAAACTGTACTGATGTTTAAAAATCTATTCCTTTATTAATTAAAGAAATGAATCAAAAGCTGCACATAATAACAATAGTGAAATATGTTCATTTTGAATCAACTAATCATTTGCCACAAACTTAAAAGCAGTAGTTTCATTAATATGCTATTGTGAATCCTTGATATATCCTATTTCATACAGACAGGTTCAGCAGGATTCCAGCTTATTCTACCAACATTTGGCGCAAACTACAGAACCATGAAGCGTAGTGATTGTTATTTCACAAAGAACAATTGAATTCTGTCTGTGAAACAAAACCTTCATGTTTCAGTGGTCAATCCACATCAGAGCTGAAAATGTGTTGCTGGTTAAAGCGCAGCAGGTCAGGCAGCATCCAAGGAACAGGAAATTCGACGTTTCTGGCATAAGCCCTTCATCAGGAATGAGGAAAGTGTGTCCAGCAGCTAAGATAAAAGGTAGGGATGAGGGACTTGGGGGAGGGGCGATGGAGATGTGATAGGTGGAAGGAGGTCAAGGTGAGGGTGATAGGCTGGAGTGGGGTGGGGGCGGAGAGGTCAGGAAGAAAATTGCAGGTTAGGAGGGCGGTGCTGAGTTCGAGGGAATCGACTGAGACAAGGTGGGGGGGAGGGGAAATGAGGAAACTGGAGAAATCTGAGTTCATCCCTTGCGGTTGGAGGGTGTCAATCCACATCACCCTTGATCAAGTTCCCATTAATTTAACAAAGAAGCAGAATGAATCTACAGTTGTTCCATAGGGAGTGGCATTGAGCATTGATGTTACTAAAGGCCAATTAGCTCAAAGGAAATAATTTTTTAATGGGAGCATTAATTCAGTATCACCTAATCAAACTTGGATTATGGTCCAGAAATCAACTCAATGTAACTTTTGGTGAGTTTCAAGGCCTGTGTGAGGCGTAGTGGGTTTTCCTAAACTTTTGTCCCAAACTCACCTTATTATGGCATCCCACTCATTATATTCTCTCACTTGTCATAGGCTGGTACTCGCCATTCCCATCATATCCTGGGAAGCTTGAGGCTGGTGCCATCTTTGAAAGCCAGCCATGCTCATGATCAATGATTGGCAGTGTGGAGTTGCCAACCATTGCTCACATGGTGGGATAGCAACCAAAACTTCTCAGAGCACACATATAGCACGATTGACACATCATTACACCTAGCACAGCACCTTCCCACATACATCACACTAATCGCCAAGGCACACAGCTTACCTAACCTTAGCTGGCTGTATCCCATCTTATAACCCTTTCTAAATCACTGCTACTCTTTCCCCAATGCCAAGTGTAGCCCAGCATCTTACTGTTTTTTAATGTGGGACAATCACATATAGGAAAGCTTTCAACCACTACAAAGCAGTCACTATTATTAGCCAAAGCTAACAGAGGGAAAAAAGGAATCTGCATTTGCCTATTGGAACAGAAAGGAATTGTGTGCCTATTGAACACCACAATTTTATAGTTGATGAATGATCACTGCACCCAGCTCTCATCTACTAGAACCTGATGATAATGAAATCCAGTCTGGCTTGTAATGCTTGATGCTGCTGCACTCTATTTGCCAAAGCTGATGTCCCTCCCCCTTTTCAATGTCCTCATCTAACTCCTTGGACTCTAACTGCTCCCACTGTCCCAGCTCATGAACCTCCGTCTCATCCATTCTCTGTCTGTTCTCGTGTGCATAGTATGCAAGGATTACTTGGCATATTCTATCAGGAATGTACTGTAAGCAACACCCACCCCCCCAACTCAGAAATATCCAAGTATCAGAAACTGATCTTCAGGATACCTATCATGGCTTCACCATGGCTCTGGACCAAGAATGGGCTGCAATGTATTGATTCTCAGCCTCAGTCAGGGAGTAGCATAACAGAGTCATCGACATGGTCACAGAGGAAATCCCCTGTCCATTAGTAACTGTCCATGCAAGGCATCTGGCCCCTCAAATGTAGCTGGAACATGAGTGTTCTCATGGCAACTCCGTGGTGACTGGCGCAGACTTCCTAATCATAAATGATTTTCACACTGGTCCCTTTTTTGTTTGATAAACTTAGCTGTGTTATGATATGGCTCTCTCCATGCAATGTGTGTGCACCTAAACCTGGGCAAAGCCACCTGTGCTGCCAAAATCAACTCGATGAGCTGCAGCACTGACCTTGTCCCAGGGAAACAAGCTAAAATAATGTGATCTGGCACAAATGGCATCAGTAACAGCCTTGACACTTTTGTCAATGGATGATTGAAATTAGCTGCAAAGGTCTCTGAGTTCCTGCTCAGTCATTGCCACTCACAGACTTGATGCACATTTCACGAGGAGCTGACAGAAAACCACTAGTAGAAAGACAAAACTTCAGGAAAACATTCAGGTGAGTTTCCTCAAAGTTTATCATTTCATTTGGAGTAGGAAATGGGATAGTAATGGAATTTTAATATTTGTAAGAACTGTGTGTCAAGGGGCTGTTGTAAGAGCCGTATTTTGGGATTCTATTGCCGCATCAAGCCTGTGCTACTGCAGTTGCTGAATAAAGGAGGCAATTATCACCACTCCCTGATTCTGTTCCTTATTTGGACATGATCCCGCAGCTTGGCATAGTCGACAGGATCGTTGGCGACACTGTCCAAATTGACTAGTCACTGACAGTTCTTCGAGGATAAGAAGATTCCTTCTTAGAGTCGTGATCTAGGCCCTGAACATGATCCTGAACCTTTCATGAGTTGACCAATTTTTTGAATAGCCCACATGTAGACCTCAGATCAGGTAACGTAGTCTGCCCTCATCCACATGCTTGGTCACCTTCTCAAAAAGCTCAGTGAAGTGTGTGAGACACGACCTGCCCTTGACAAAATCATGTTGACTATTTCAAATTAAATTCTTGTTTGCCAGATGATTATAAATCCTATCTCTTAGAATCTGTTTTTAAAATCTTTCCTACAACAGATGTAAGGCTTATTGGTCTATAATTACTTAGATTATCTCTACTGTAATCCTCCAACCTACTGGTACTAAACCTGTAGACAATGATGACTCAAAGATCAAGGCCAAAGTCTCCACCATCTCCTCCTTAGTTTCCCTGAGAATCCTCGGATAAATCCCATCTGGCTCAGGGGACTGATCTACTTTCACACCTTCTAGAATTGATAACACCTCCACCTTACTAACTTCAATCCTTTCCAATCTGATAGCCTGTATCTCAATCTTCTCCTCTACAATGTTCTCCTTTTCCTGAGTGAAAACAGGTAAGAAATATTCATTTAGCCCCTCTCCGATCCCCACAGGGTATGCACACAACTTCCCACTTCTGTCTTTGACTGGCCCTATTCCTACGCTAGTCAACCTTTTATTCCTCACATACCTATAGAAAGCATTAGGATTCTCTTTTATCCTACCTACTAAAGACTGCTCATGCCCCCTCCATGCTCTTCTTAACTCTATCTTTGAATCTTTCCTAGCTAATCTGTAACTCTCCATTGCCTCATCTGAAGCATCTCAATGCCTGTCAGGGCCTACCTGGAAGTGTGATTCACTAACTTAAATCTTTAAACCTTACCTTGAGTGTTGGAGTCCTCCTTTTCTGTTTTCAGCAGCAGGAAGAGCAAGTGCTTGGAGCAGGGGCCTGCCGGGAAAGGTGAGTCACTGACCTAAATCTTCTATCTGACATCGGGGAACAGAGGTTTCTGGGAAAGGAAGGACATTTTATTTTCCCGTCAGCTATTTAAGTGAGTGTTTTCTAAACCCGAGAACCTACCCTTGCAGCGCCTCCCACCCACCCACCTCCTCTAACCTTAAACACCAGGAACACATCACATAAGCTTCTCTTGTTGTTTGCTTTCTGATAAGGGGACTAGCAGGGATGACAGTGCAGGGAGAGGAATGTTCCTCCTGCATGATATTTGAGGTGAGGGACGCCATTAGTGTCCCATCCAAAAACATCTACAGGAAGTACATCCTATTCTTGTTCCTCCAACACTGCGTGAGAGAACTGGAGTGGGAGCTGGATGAACTTCGGATCATTTGGGAGGCAGAGTCTGTGATAGATGAGAGTTACAGGGAAGTAGTTACTCCTAGGCATGAAGAAAGCTGTGTAACTGTTCAAAGGGAGAGAAAATAGTCAGTGCAGGGATCCCCTGTGGTCATTCCCCTGAAAAATGAGTGAACTGTTTTGGATACTGTTGTGGAGGGTGGGGGAGAGGGGGGGAATGACTTACCAGGGGCATGCATTGGGGTGCAGGTCTCTGGCACAGAGGCTGTCCCTGTTGTACAGAACGGAATGGGGTGAAAGGGGGAGAGTGTTGGTCGTTAGGGACTCAATAGTTAGAGGGACATATAGAATGTTTGTTGGGAATGAAAGAGATTTACAGTTAGTGTTTTGCTTCCCAGGTCCGTGATGTCTTAGATCGTGTCTTTGGATTCTTGAAGGGAGATGGTGACCAGTCCCACATAAGTACCAATGACTTAGGTAGAAAGAGGGATAGGGATGTAAGGTAGGATTTCAGGGAGTTATGGTGGAAGCTGAGAGCTAGAACAAACAGAGTTATCATCTCTGGTTTGTTACCCGTTCCACGTGATAGCGAGGCGAGGAGCAGGGAGAGATATCAGCTGAACATGTGGCTGCAAAGATGGTGCAGAAGGCAGGGTTTCAGGTACTTGGATAATTGGGGCTCATTCTAGGGAAGGTGGGACCTCTACAAACAGGACAGTCTTCACTTGAGCCAGAGGGAAATATGGGTGGGAAATTTGCTAGTGCAATTTGGGAGCGTTTAAACTAGCTCAGCAGGGGGATGGGAACCTGAGGTGTAGTTGCAGTGCACAGGAGGATGAGAGTAGGGAGGGCATGGACAGGATTTTATGGTCACAGGAGTGTGCCGGCAGGCAGCAAACAACTTTGAAGTGTGTGCACTTCAATGCCAGAAGTATCCAAAATAAGGTAGGTGGGCTTGCAGCAGGGATAGATACCTGGGACTTCAATGTTGTGGCCATTTCGGAGACATGGAGAGAGCAGGGTCAGGAATAGATGTTGCAGGTTCCAGGGTTTAGATCTTTCATTAAGATCAGGGAAGGTGGTTAAAGAGGGGGAGGTGTGGCTTTGTTAGTCTAGGATGGTATAATGGTGGCTGAAAGAACTTTTGACGAGGGCTTGTCTACTGTGATGGTATGGGCTGAGGTTGGAAACGGGAGAGGAGAGGTCACACTGCTGGAAGTTTTTTATAGGCCTCCGCAGTGTTCCAGGGATGTGGTGGAGAGGATTGGCAAAACAATTCTGGGTAGGAGTGAAAGGAACAGGGTGGTCATTATGGGGGACTTTAACTTCCCCAACATTGACTGGAAATACTATAACTCTAATACGTTGGATAGATCAGTTTTTGTCCAATGTGTATAGGAAGGTTTCCTGACACAGTGTGTCGAAGGGCTGACAAGAGGGGAGACCACATTGGATCTGGTGCTTGGTAATAAACCAGGCCAGGTGTTTGATTTAGTGGTAGGTTAGCATTTTGGAGAGAATGGCCATAATTTGGTTACATTTAATTTAGTTTAGTGATGGAAAGGGATAGGTACATGCCACAGGGAAAAAGTGATAGGTGGGGAAAGGGCACTTATAATGTGGTTCAACAAGACTTAGGAGGCATAAAATAGGGTAGCAAAATGCAGAGGATGGGGACAATCAAAATGTGGAGCTGGTTTAAGGAACAGTTATTGCATGTCTTTGATAGATATGTCCCTGTCAGGCAGGGAGGAAGTGATTAGATAAGGGAACTGTGGTTTACTACAGTAATTGTATCTGTTGTTAAGCGGAACAGTGGGACCAGAGACTGACTGATCACCACAATTATTGTTATTCTAACAGAGCATGTTTTCTTTTTGTAAAGTACAGTTGCAAACAAACTGTTAAAAGTATATACTATCCCCAACTGTGACCCATGTCCTTGCAAGACCCTCCAATATCTAAGAGACACAAGTGGTCTATTTGAGCGAGGACAAGAGCTATGTGACTCTCTTTGAAAAGTCTTAGTAAAATCGAAAGGGGGCTCTGTGAAGTATTGTATTTTAGGTTATCTTTACAAACTCAGTCAACAGCTCGCTATATTCATTAGTACTGGATTCCTGTTCACTCATTCATAACTCTTTACTAACCCATTGTTTCCTATAACTCTGTTTCATTCGTTCATTTACAAAACCATGTTTTGTAATATATCTTACTATTACAGTGCAGACTAAAATTAAAACACCCCTTTCACCATTAATCCTTATCAGGCCTATTTCTACATCAAAAGCTACCTTTGAATAGGTGTCATTATGGTAAACAATATCACCCCCATCAAGTCTCCACGAAAAATTACAATATTAATCAGCTAGGAGAAAGTGAGGACTGCAGATGCTGGAGATCTGAATTGAGAGTGTGGTGCTGGAAAAGCACAGCAGGTCAGGCTTTATTAATCAGCCCTTACCAACTGTCTCTTGGGCATGAATAGGGTTTGTAGAACATCAAACAGTTTCCCCAATTAGACAACCACCTGATGAAGGATCGTCGCTCCAAAAGCTAGTGTGCTTCCAATTAAACCTGTTGGACTATAACCTGGTGTTGTGTGATTTTTTTATAACTTTCCCCAGTTAGTATGTACTTGTTAAATACCTTTGACTGGTCCCATCGCCTCTTTAAGAACTAACTGTCAAAACAGCGCTGAAGTGAAATTGCATGAATGAATGAAACTCTCATCAGCAAATAGTGAACAAATCTCACAACCCAGCTGTGGTCAACAGGTTAATATCCTTTATTTCTTTATTAAGTACAGGTACTTAATTCTAACTTATTTGGAGCATATAGGCCTAATATTTTTACTAACTCAAAAGACAAATAGACTAACACACCTCTTAATTATGCAAGCAGACGGGACAGAGACTCTTAATCCTTTCAGGAGTAGCAGCAGCACTTAGCACAATGATAGAAACCCCTCAAACCTTTGTATACTGTAGATAAAACAATATAACACCATAGTAATGGAATTTTAATATGTGTTAGTACCATGTATAAAGGAGGTCTTGTAAGAACTGTATTTTGGGATTCTATTGCCACCTCAAACTTGTGCTACTTCAGGTTGCTGAATAAAAGAGGCCATTTTTGCCACACACTGATTTCGGTCATTACTGGAACACAATCTGGGACATATTTTGCTGGTTTGGTTGCCATCATTAACATGAATTACCTGAGACACATTGAAAGACCTGAACATTTAATGGCCCTGAGAATTCCATTGTAGATATTCTGCCCCATGTTCTCTTCTCCTTTTCTTCATGAAGGCTGGTTCGTCCAAAATAAGGAAGAGGGGGTTGGGGACGTGGGGGAAACAATAGCAAAAAGGAAAATGCTCATCAGGCTATTGATACAGGCATTATCTCGCTAAGGACAATGAATAGAACACCCACACTTATATAGCAGCGTCAATAACCTGCCAAACCTACAGTGCCAGGTGGTGTTCAAGGGCTGGTAACCATGGCTGTAAACTCATCTCTTTGCCATATCAGAATGGGGCAAATAGAAGAGACTAATACAGAACTATCTCAACTGGGGCACGGACTGAACCTCACACTTGATGTTAAACACCATCCTATAATCATTGGAACTAACCAACCCATCCAATATGCCTTACATTTAATGAGCACTTCTGAACCTGCTGTTTGCACTTTCTGAGGGCCCACAACAGCAGTGTGTGACTGACGAGACAATCCCCATTGAGCAATGTTATTTCAGAGATAAACATTTCAAATGTTCCAGGCCAAAGTGAACAGAATTATTGTTTGCATAATGATGGTCAAGCTCTACACGGATATGGAGTCAGATTTGTTAATAAAATCATTAGGAAGCAATAAATCATTTCTGACCAAATGCAGTGAAGGTTCCAATTGGTTTTCATTGCTTCTGTCACCTTCTGAGAGAGTTAGGATAATGGCTACCTTGTTCATGTTATGATCAGTCCCCAGGTGGGGGTCCCCAATTTATTATGGGTCACAATGGAACCTCCAACATCACAGGTCAGGAGAAATCTGCTGGTTCCCTTTCTTCATCCACTGACTCTCTTCTTTGGTCAGAATAAGATTAATTTTAAAAATGGAAAACTTACCTTGTAGATACCTTTCTCCTAGACAAAATGAATTTATATTGTAAAATTAGTCAATTGAACAGACTTTGAGAGTCAAGTTCTGCAGCACCAACCCCTATCTAAGGAGGATTGTATGATTATGGGGAGTGACTTTGTAGTTTCCTTCCTTATATCCCTCAGTATCCCATGCAGTCTGAGCAACTTCAAAGACAATCATCTTTTCAAATACCTGTTTACTGAAAAGCAAAGTCATATTTTATCAAAGTATTTTGCCTTATTCTCGTCAGGTCAATTTGCAAGGAATGCCAAGGTAAAGGGAAAACAACAGTTACACTGGACGAGGGAGTTGGAAAGTTAATTTAATTGCTTAAATTGTTGTCTTGGAAATGCACCCTCAGCTAATGATGACTGATAATCATTTGCCAAACTTTGTTAAACTCCTATAGCTATCTATCTCTTTAACTATTTCTCATATCTGATCCTACCCATTTCACAGCTGATGGTTTCACAGATCCACAGCAGTGATAGAGGGAGGAGCTTGCAAATGAGGATCATTTACAAGCCATATTCTCTCTTCAGTTAGTCACTCACACTGTTAGGAAAGGTCTGATCATTTGGTGTTGGAAACATTTGGAGGTGGAAGACACACCTCAAACTCATGACTTAGGTAAAGGTTTTGGTCCAGTTCCCACAACTAGCCTTGCCTACATGAAGATCAAAATAAAAAGTTTTAAGATGCACCTCTGGCCATTCTAGGGCATCTGCCACCCACCTTTCAATTGCTGCCTGTCAGGACAGGAAACAGTAAACGGGATCAGAGAGGGGGATAGGATCAAGGGTAAGGGATGGGCCAGCAAGTCATTAGCACAAACAAGAGAAAGCTCAACTGTGTTACGTATATTTCCTACACCAACTGCATGGTGTATCTAAATACAGTCAGTTTGACAACTGCTTCACATATTGCCTTGCCAAATTATTCAAAATATACAGGAAGGAGACTGAAAGATGCCTGGCAGCATCAGGAGGTGGAGAAGTTGACATTTTGGGTATAATCTGCAATTCTGGTTTCCCTGCAAAAGGAATGCTGTTGTGAAACTTGAAAGAGTTCAGAAAAGATTTACAAGGATGTTGCCAGTATAGAAGGGTTTGAGCTATAAGGTGAGGCTGTTTTCCCGGAACGTTGGAGGCTGAGGGGGTGACCTTTTAGAAGTTTATAAATCCTGAAGGGCATGGATAGGGTGAATGGCCAACGTCTTTTTCATAGGGTGGGGGAGTCCAAAACTAGAGGTTTAGGGGGAGACGGGAAAGATTTAAAGGAGACCTAAGGGGCAACTTTTCATACAGAGGCTGGTGCATGTATGGAATGAGCTGCCAGAGGCGGTGGGGGAGACTGGTACAATTACAACATTTAAAATGTATCTGGATGGGTATATGAAGAAGAAGGATTTAGAGGGATATCGGCCAAATGTTGGTGAATGGGACACGATCAGTTTAGGGTATCTAGTCAGCATGGACAGGTTGGACCGAAGTGCCTGTTTCCATGCTGCACATCTCTGTGACTCTATGGCTGTATCAGCACTGTAGTTCAGGCATGCAAGTCCAGTTGGTGATCAAGAGTTCAGACAGGTACCAGAATCCGCAAATTGTCCACCCGAGCTATATAATCAGGCAGAGGCTGAACAATACATCAGACATAGAGTGAGCTGATATTTAGCTGAGTGAACAACTAAGAATGAATTTACACTTGAGTACCAACAGGAACCTTTGTTATTATCCAGATTATGTGCAGTACAGATTCAGAGACAGGATAACCAATATGCAAAAAATTGTATGGAGGTGCCATCATCTCTCCATTTTGCACACTGCACCCACAGAAATGGCAAGCGACTAAAAAATCCTGAACAGACAAGGTAGAATGACTTGGAGAAACTATCCCTGTAATACCATGATACTCTACCACCAACCCCCCGCACCCCTTAGCAGCAGTATGGACTACTAAGCATCAGTTGTGGATGTGGTGCCAATCAAGCAGGTTGGTGTCAAGTTTCTTGTGTGTTGTTGGGTCTGCACTCATCCAGACAAGTGGGGTGTACTCCACCATACTTCAGAAAGTGCCTTGAGATGGTGGATGGATGGAACAAGTTCCAGGTAATTTCTAATCAACCTGTTGAGACGTGTTATGACACAGCTCTAGAGCAGGTGGGACTTCAATCTGGGACTCTTGGATCAGACGTAGGGACACCACCACTGTGCCGTGAGAGCCCTACATTTAGCACTGCTGTCTAATAGTTGGTATAGGGTGCTGCTATCAATCCTCCTCTTTAGGCAGTTTCTAATCAACTTGTTCAGAGGATGTTATGACACACCTTCGGAACAGGTGGGACTTAAACCAGGTCTCCAGGCTAAGAGGTAGAGACAATACTACTGTGCCATGAGAACCTAAAGGAACAGGTTCTGTACTTGGTTATTCGAAAGTGACCACAATGGATCCTATACAGAATCTCCTCTCATATTGCTTTGGGTTTTACAAGTTGATTGTTAAATACTCAAAGGTTGCTGACTATCATCACCTGTTTGCACTATAATTGTGGTACTGCCAAAGACCTGATAGTTGGAACACTATTCTGACCAAGGTATTTTATAGCATTTTCTAATATGGATAACATTCCTCATTTTCCATTTATGCTTTTCTGGTTTCTTGTTTGTTTCTTAGGAGCTGTTCGGTATGATATATACGCTTACACCATGGCACTGAGTCATTTCTAAGTTTTCTAGAAGACCTAGTTGTAAACTAATGTCTGCTCATTAAAGATATCTTTTGACTCTATAAGACATGGAGATGTTTGTTATTCTCACTGTTTCTTCAGTTGGAGATCTGTACCACCTGCTCCTTGTAGATTGCTCCTTGATAACTGAACATCCACTGCTTTGAGCTATTCCAAATATCCACTCAGTATTCTAGAGTGTGGTGCTGGAAAAGCACAGCAGGTTATGCAGCCTCCAAGGAGCAGGAGAATCGATGTATCAGGCATAAACCTTTCAGCAGGGAGCCTGCTCCTGCCCCATCGAACAAAGCTCTTCAGCTCAATCAGTATTGTAACACTGTCTCCTGTATGAAGTTTGAGCCTTTAATTTCCAAAATGTTTGCTCTTGGTCACTTACTTCTGTTAGGAATTCTGTATTTTCATTGTTTTTATTACTCCCAGTTTCCTGTATTGTCTGCTTTCCAGAGACTTGCATTCTTTCTTTAATTTCATACTTAGATTTATTGAATTGCTTTAAATGCATTGTCAACTTCATGTGCTCAATGCTTGGCAATCTTTCCTTCTATGTGTTTTTTTGGTTCATCTTTAAATCTATCATATCATCATCAAAGGAATGGCTGTAAAGGGTCAGTAAGGAACAATTTGAGGGATTCCCCACATCTCAGAAATGTTTGATTGAATCACAATTGCTCAGTTACAAGATTTCATTTTGAACTGAAGTATGCTTTAAATGCTTACAGAGCAGTTTCACTGTCTGTAGAGACCTTATCCTACCTCTTTTGCATGAGGACATTATTAGCAAAGGACCCTGCTGCATACAGGAATATACTGACCTGGTACTTCAAATACTTGGCGTGCAAACCTTTGCAGTTCAATACTCTTGGAATTGTTTTTTTTTCCCCCACAGCTCACAACTCTCCTTTCTGTAGATCTTTGACATTTTCAAGTGGTTACAAATAGAGCAGTCACTGTTCAACCAATACTGACATCACTGCTGATTCTCAGTGTACCTTTCACTAGGGTAAGCCTTCTGATTTTTTTATTCTTTGACAAAGCTTTCTTCTTATTTCTCCCATGCATCTACTATTTATGGCTCCAAACTGTTTCAAACTGGTGTGACCATTGCTTCGTTTTCCACTAAGGTAGTGCTTTTATCTCTCTTGTCAAAGCTCATCTGGATCTATCAAGCCCTGTAGATCCCGCTGGGAGTGTGGGACTGAGGCTTAAATATTTTGACATCCTTCTGTGTGGACACAATTCTGGACATTACTTTGTCATCAGAACATATGCACGCTCAAACTGCAATTACAATCATAAATGAGGTGAAAATCGAGAAATTATACATGTCCAATGTACTATAGTTTGTACTATACTATACTACAGTGTTTCTAGTTAAATTCAGAAAAATATTTATATGCCAGCTTTATCCAATACTTGGTTTCCCCAATTATTTTTAAGTTTCATTCTGATTGTATCCACATGGTTTGGTGCAGCTATATCCAAGTTCAAGGTGAAATGAATTCATTCATGCATCAGAGAAATGTTAAGCTCTAAGCACAAGGCAGGTGCAGTTGCTGATCATTGAGCAGCAGAGGGTGCTGTTGACCAGTTAGAATGTGGGCTGGATGGACCTGCAGATATAAAGTTGCAGTGAAGGAGGGAAGGGCCAAAATGTGAGTGCTTACCTAGACCTGGTGCCAGATTTTGTCTCAGATTGAGCCGAGCAGCAGCCCTACAATTTCAGTAGCTCCTCATTCCTGGTGAAGGGCTAATGCCCGAAGTGTTGATTATCCTGCTCCTCGATGCTGCCTGACCGGCTGTGCTTTTCCAGCACCACAGTCTCGACTTTGATCTCCAGCATCTGTAGTCCTTATTTTCTCCTACATGAGCATCATGCCAAGTCAATTGCAAAGCCCCTGTGTGCAGAGGCAAGAAGACCAAGAGGGGATTTCAATAAGGTGCTGACATTGTCACTCAGGGTTTAGGTGGAGTGAGAAAACAGGAAGTGTTTTGTAATTGCTAACTTCTGTACAATCTGACCGTGGAATTTCATCTTTAAGCCTCTGTGGGCATCTAATGTCCCTGCCCCTGCATCAAATTGATCAGCCTCTTTGGAGATAGGATAGAAATTCATTCAAGGACCGGATCTCTTCAGTTTCTGTAAGAACTGGACTTCTTGGTTTTTTGGGGGTTGACTCCCTCAGTCACTAACAGACCTAGATTCCCCCAGTCTCTGTAGGGACTGCTCCCCTCAGCCTCTATTCAGCAGCGGCTCATTATTTACCATTTGTTCACATTGTATATGTATGCACTGGTCAGTGTGGAAACATTTCTGAGAAACTTTAAGGGTTGGGGGGGGGGGAGAAATTTGAGGTAAAGAAAGAAGGGAAAATATGAGGTTGGGTCAGAGGTGGGGTGGAGAAACGACTTCTTTCAGAAATGCCTGAAGCTATAAAAGTTAGCATTTATTGTGCTAGTCATGTCAATTTCACCGAACCCAGCCCTCATGCAGAACATTAAACCTTCCAAAAAAATATAATCCTGAAAGGTGCAACATTTCCAAATGTTATAGGACAAAATAAACATTTAAAGAATAGCTTATTAGCTAGATTGCTTAGGAGACCGGGGGGGATATATTATTCACACTGACACATGTAGATTAATTAGAAAGATCCAGGTGGTTGCATTCATCTCTCCCTTTGAGATGGGCAATTGGTGCATGAAACAGGAGCTGTAAGCATTTAGAAATAATATCCCAAATCATACATAAGTTCCTCCTCACGCAGAGCATGCCATTTTTGTAAAGCCCAGTGGTTTTGGCAGCATCTGTGGAGAGAGTTAAGGTTTCCAGTCCATTATGACTCATCTTCAAAACTCTGAAACTCAGCATGGGCCTTGTCCAGGCAGCTGAATAATGTGCCTCTTTGACTCCCAGGTATGTGATACAGGCTCAGGTCTCAGCCACAATTTGCTCTTACTCTGATCTGCTCCCTTGGCAGTCTGCTGCCTCTTCGACTCCCAGGCAATTCCTGTAGTCCTTAAGCCTCATTCCCAGTTTGGATTGTCGTGATTGAAGCTGCTCCCTCTCAGGTTCACTACCTCTGGTACACCCAGTTAAGCGAGACAAAACAAAGAAATTACAGAGTTCGGGAAAAGTTTTTTTTAAAGAGGAAGAATATTATAGTCTACAAAAAAAAACAAATATTTATACACTTTCCAAGTTTTGAAGAAAATCCAGAGAAATTGCAGTTACAATAGCCTTTATCTGTGCTGGGCGGAGGTGGGTACTGCAGATGCGAGAGATTAGAGTCAAGACTAGAGTGGTGCTGGAAAAGCACAGCAGGTCAGGCAGCATCCAAGGAGCAGGAAAATCAATGTTTTGGTCCAAAGTCCTTCATCAGGAAAGAAACGTCGATTTTCCTGCTCCTTGGATGCTGCCTGACCTGCTGTGCTTTTCCAGCACCACTCTAACCTTTATCTGTGCCGTAAATGTTGGTAATTCTTTGGTGTGATGAGCTCAATTTTCAAAAACTACACATCAAGAAGGATAATAATGAACTTATTGAAAGCAGTTAACACAGGTTAACTAGTTCAATATCTATATAAAAATGCTTAGTATTAAGGGTGGCGTGGTGGCTCAGCGGTTAGCACTGCTGCCTTATGGTCCCAGGTTCGATTAAAGTCTCAGGTGACTGTCTGTGTGGATTTTGCACATTCTCCTCTGTCTGTGTGAGTTTCCTCCCACAGTCCAAAGATGTGCAGGTGAGTTGGTCATGCTGGATTGCCCATTGTTTAGTTGTGTTGGTCAAAGGGAAATGGGTCTTGGTGGGTTACCCTTTGGAGGGGCGGTTTGGGCTGAAGGGCCTGTTTCCACACTGTAGGGAATCTAATCTAAAAAGTAAAGTTACACCAATGAAAGTTTTCGCTCAACTTTAGAAAATTGAGAAGTGCTCAAATTGAGATACTTAACCGATTAAAGGATTTAATAGAACAGAACAGGGAAATGATTTTCCTTATCGGGATAATCCAGATCAATAAAATGTGTTCTTAGAATTAGAACTAGGTTACTTGAATAACATTGGTTTTCTAGAATCCTAATCCCACAACATGTTGTGAATGTTGAATGAAATCACATTAACACAACTGAGATTGACAGTGTTATTTTGGACAATATTGTCACAGTATGGAGGAAAGGCAAATATCAATCTTCATGTATAAATCATCTAAACTGAATAGAATACCAGGTTTGAGGACCTACATGTTCCTTTGGGCCATACATACAGAATCACGCAAAACTAGGAGGAAGTGTGCATTGTGAGGAGAACACAAAAGACATTTGGAGAAGTTATGTGAGTGAACAAAAAATTAGCAAATTGAATACAAGTAAGAAAATGCGAGGTTATTGATTTTGGTAGGAAGAAAGAGCATTACAGAGTATTTAATAAATGGTGAGAGGCTGGGAAATGACAACTCTTCATTCACACAAAAAAACCTGAAAGTTAGCTTGCAGGCACAGCAAGCAGTTTAGAAGGGAAATATTAACTTTTTTTATTCATAGAGTATTAGCATAGGAGTAAAGATGGCTTGTGCAATTATACAGAACCTTGGTTAGGGACCACGCCTGGAGAACTGTGTGTATATTTGGTCTCCTTACCTATAGAAAGATACACTGAGCATTGAAAGGGTGCAACAAAGTTCATAAACTAATAATGCAAATAAAATACAGATGATAATCAATTAGTTGCCAGTGGGATTCTTGGCATCCTCAGGACTGCTCAACCAGAGTGGCCTAATCCCACAATCTAATGTTAGATACTATGTTCTGAGTTTTGCAAACACAGACTGGTCAGTATTGTGCCGATTATGGACAGGTGAATATATGTTGTTTGAAGTGATTCATCAGTCTATGGAACATACAGCTTAAGTGTCTGGCATCACAGTAACACTGGAGTAAATATATCACATTGCTCTTTTCTATGGTCATACTAAAATTGGTCTGTGGACAAGGACCCTTTAATTCATTATGATACCAGATATGATATTCCCAAATGGTTATGCTCCTACACGAGGAAGGAGGAGTTGATTCCTGTTTTTAATTTAACACCTCTCTAGACTGGTTGTGACAAGGTTCATTGAAAAAAAAAGCTTGTCCTTATGGTTGTCTTTTCCCAAGATATTTATTTTTTTAAAGTGGCCAAATTGAACATAGAACATGGAACATTACTGCACAGTACAGGCCCTTTGGCCCTTAATGTTACGCCGACCTGTGAAACCAATCTGAAGCCCATCCAACTTACAATATTCCATTATCATTCATATGTTTATCCAATGACCATTTAAATGCCCTCAAATTTGGCCTTAAAGACCTTCCCTCCAAACCAGGGAACATCCTGGAAAATCTCCTCTGCACCCTTTTCAGTGCTTCCACATCTTTCCCATATGCGGTGACCAGAACAGTACACAATACTCCAAGTGTGGCCGTACCAGATGTTTGTACAG
Source organism: Hemiscyllium ocellatum (assembly GCF_020745735.1). Taxonomy (NCBI): domain Eukaryota; kingdom Metazoa; phylum Chordata; class Chondrichthyes; order Orectolobiformes; family Hemiscylliidae; genus Hemiscyllium; species Hemiscyllium ocellatum. The sequence goes on along the minus strand of NC_083413.1, from coordinate 66,331,275 downwards.
CTGCAACATGACCTCACGCCTCCAAAGCTCAATTCCTCTACCAATAAAAGCTAACACACCGTCCGGCTTATTAACAACCATACCAACCTGGGTGACAACATGAACATGGACACCGAGATCTCTCTACTCATCCACACTGCCAAGAATCTTACCATTAGCCCAGTACTCTGTTATTCCTTCCAAAGTGAATCACCTCACACTTTTCCACATTAAACTCCATTTGCCACCTCTCAGCCCAGCTCTGCAGCTTATTTATGTCCCTGTGCAACCTGTAACATCCTTCCGCAGCATCCACAACTCTACTGACTTTAGTGTCATACGCAAATTTACTAACAAGGGAACAACATTTGCTATCCTGTCATCTTCTGGCATTAATCCTGTAGACAATGACAACATAACGATCAAAGCCAAAGGCTCTGCAATCTCCTCCCTAGCTTCCCAGAGAATCCTAGGATGAATCCGATCTGGCTCAGGGGAACCCATCTATTTTCACACTTTCCTGAACTGCTGACACCTCCTCCTTATGAATCTCAATCCCATCTAGTCTAATAGTCTGTATCTCAGTATTCTCCTCGATAACATTGCCTTTTTCCTGTGTGAATACTGACAAAAAATATCCATTTAGCACCTGTCCGATCTCCTCTGACTCCACACACAACTTCTCACTACTGTTCTTGACTGACCCTAACCTTACTCTAATCATTCTTTTCTTTCTGACATACCGATAGAAAGCTTTAGGGTTCTTCTTGATCTTATCTGTCAATGACTTCTCATGTCCCCTTTTGGATTTTCTTAGGTCTCTCTTTAGGTCCTTCCTGGCTAGCTTGTAACTCTCAAGTGCCCTAACTGAGCCTTTGTATCTCATCTTTACATAATAAGCCTCCTGCTTCCTCTTGACAAATGATTCAACTTCTTTAGTAAACCACGGTTCCTTCACTCGACCATTTCCTCCCTGCCTGACGGGTACGTACTTATCAAGGACATACATTAGCTGTTCCTTGAACAGGCTCCACATTTCTATTGTGCCCATCCCCTGAATTTTCCTTCCCCATCCTGTGCATTCTAAATATTGCCTAATTGCATCATAATTTCCTTTCCCCCAGCTATAACTCTTGCCCTGCAGTATATACTATCCCTTTCTATCGCTAACGTAAACGTAACCAAATTGTGGCCACTATCATCAAAGTGATCACCTACCTCCAAATCTAACACCTGGCCTTGTTCATTACCCAGTACCAAAACTGATCCCATCTAAAGTACTCAGACTATAGCATTTCCAGTCAATATTTGCAAAGTTAAAATCCTCCATAAAAACTACCCCATTACTTTCGCTCACATCATGAATCATCTGTGCAATTCTTTCTTCTACATTTCTGGAACTATTCGGAGGCCTATAGAAAACTCCAAACAGGTGACCTCTCCTTTCCTGTTTATAACCTCTGCCCATATTATCTCACTAGACGAGTCCTCATCAAATATCCTTTCTGCCTCCGTAATACTGTCCTTGACTAACAATGTCACACCACCCCTTCTTTTACTATCTTCTCTGTTCTTACTGAAATATCTCAACCCCGGAACCTGCAAGAGTTAAAAGAAGGATAAAATTATTAACTACTAAATGTTAACATCCATAGTAAACCAGATGATTTTGAGATTCTTGGCATTCCAAGTTAAGAGGTAGGCTTTTGTCTCATGTTGCTTTTCAACAATGATTTCATGACTTGACTGGTCTGGTTCCAGCAATCAATGTGAGAGAAAATCTTTCTCGTCCTGAATTGTAGGAGCATCAAATCGCTACCCTCAAGTTATGGCTTTCACAGCACGAGTCCACATCAAAATATAAAACCACCAAGAGAGGAGCTACATTTGAGTTTTTAATCCTTTTCTCTCTATATATCTTGCAAGGGTAAAGCCCAAAAATGGTTGCAGTTTGGTACATAATCCACAGGAAATGGCTTTTTGCTGTGAGGTGTTCTTTTTTTCCTACTTATCGTTTCTATTCATTATTTCTGTAGCTATACAAGTTCAGAGTCTAGTTTGTTTTGAACTGCATTTGAAGGGTTGCTGTTTGAAGTTCCCTTGGCATTTTTGTGGTGTGACATTCCATTGTTCCCCCAAGGGCTTTGCCAAGCACTCACTGATTTTACATCTGCAGTTAATGTTTTAGTAGCATTTCATCTTAAAAGTTCAATACATCCATAAGTAATCTGGGATAAGGACCTATTGTCATGACAGTTGGCATGACATCATTTCAGCTTAACAGCAGCATCCTCTTAGTGAAAAACAACATACATGCTGCGATTGCATTGTAACAGTATGAAATGGCTAGCTTCAACTGTTGCTCAAATTGTTGAGCAATTTGACTCTTTACCCTTCTAGGCGATCTAATGGGCATCTTTCAGGCCTGTTAGTGGTGACCTTAGACCCTTTTTAAGTATGCACAATACACAATATGCTTGGCTGAGGTGGTCACTGCTTATGTGATGGCTGCACTCTCCATAGGGATTCTGGTGAATGTGTGGCCAGTAATTCATTACAAATATCCTGCCTTTCATAAAGTCCACCTGAACTTAGAATCATAGTCATAGTGATGTACAGCATGGAAACAGACCCTTCAGTCCAACTTGTCCATGCCAACCAGATATCCTAAACTAATCTAGTCACATTTGCCAGCACTTGGCCCATTTCCCTCTAAACCCTTCCTATTCATATACCCATCCAGATGTGTTTTAAATGTTGTAATTGTACCAGCCTCCACCACTTCCTCTGTCAGCTCATTTCATACATGCACCATTCCCTGTGAGAAAAAGTTGACCCTTGGATCCCTTTTAAATCTTTCCCTTCTCACTCTAAACCTTTGACCTCTAAGTTCTAGACTCTCCCACCCCAGAGAAAATACCTTGTCTATTTACCCTATTCATGCCCCTCATGGTTTTATAAACATTAGCCACTGATGCTCCAGGGAAAACAGCCCCAGCCTATCCACTTCTTTCTATAGCTCAAGCCCTTTCATGAATGGGAACATATTTTAGCTGCAGAAAGTCTTTCAGGGAGAAATAAGATGGGGAGACAAGTATCAGGCAAGAAGAAGGGTTCCCTGGTTGTCCAACATGGTGGTTGAATATCCTATTCACTGAAGTGGAAAGAGGAGGAGTCACATTTCTAGAGTGGTCCAGGGGCTGAATCTGTGTATTGAGAAGAGGGGGAGGTAGCCATAGAAGTCAATTCAAGGAATCTGGTCCCAAAGTCCCACCTGTAGTGTAGCAAAAAATGTTTAGTGACCTTCCATAAGTGATCAATGTCAATGAATGCTTCTCTGTGACATATCCTGCACACCATAGCACCAACCTCACACCCTGCTCAATGTTTTACACCTCCATCATACAATCAGCAAACAAGAGTCATGCCAACATTCAGATGCTTCACCACATTTTCACACACTTACTAACTCTGCAAGTCTCACACTCACAGCTCATAGTTTCCAGCTACCCAGCTCGATAGCACATTACCCAACACATTGTAGCCCATAACTGACATCTATTGCCCTGTCTTGCAAAGCAGTGTCTCACTTTTAATGAGTGACGGCATCAAAGAAATAGCAAAAGACAATTAGGGCTGCTGCTCTCTGGAAGAAAGTGCTTTGAATTACTAAGCTGCTAATGACTGAGATTGTTATGAGCATCGAGTCCAAGAACATTCAAGATGATGGAATGTTCCTGCCTTAAGTCTCTTCATAAATCCTTTCAGACCCTTATCCTAGTATGAGGCATAGAATGCATATTTTAGAGGATGTGATGTTGGAGCTCTTAACCTGAAGAAAAACATTGATAATGATCTGATACTTGCAACCACCAGCTCAGAAACAGCCACTGAAGCTACTCTTCCTGCTAAAGATCATGGAGGCTTCGGACTTCAATTTGGCAGAGATTTTGTACAGACCTTAGAGCTCATCCAGCGTGGGGGTGGTGAAAACCTCTCTGACAGTGCCTTGTAAATCCAGCCATCATGCAGTGCCTCGTGGACAAGGTCTCTGCTTCTGGAAAGACCCTTCCAAAATCTTCAACACCATTGCATTGCAAACTCAGCATGAGATCCTAAAGTTCACACTTGATTTCATGCATTCATCATGGGTATAAAGGCCAGTGCTCAATGATAAATGTGGGCTTATACAGCAGTCTAGCAATCTGTACTTGAGCAAATTACTAGGTTTGCGAAGACACTGGCTTGAAGGATCTGCTGTGGTTCAGTACTGCATTTAACTCCTTTTCTCCACTGGGCTAACAGAATTGGTCTTCTGTGTGAATGTTAACCAGCCAGCCAACCAAAGTGTTAGAGTCTCAAACCAGACCCTCAGGGCTCACTGTCGCTTGCAGTCATCCAACAGGCCATCCACAGTCTCTCCAGTGAAAGTCAGCAGTTCTCCACCACTATACTGCAGCCTTTGGGATAAACACTTTATATGAACACCAGAAAAAGGCACCAACAGGATATAGGTAAAAAATGAGGTCTGCAGATGCTGGAGATCACAGCTGAATATGTGTTGCTGGTTAAAGCGCAGCAGGTTAGGCAGCATCCAAGGAATAGGAAATTCGACGTTTCGGGCATAAGCCCTTCATCAGGAATGGCTTATGCCCGAAACGTCGAATTTCCTATTCCTTGGATGCTGCCTAACCTGCTGTGCTTTAACCAGCAACACATTTTCACCAACAGGATATGTACTAAAGAAATGAAGGACAGCAAATAGTTCAGTTTTGAATATAATGTTAGAAGTTATGATGAAACTTTTTTGTAGTGTATTTTGTTGCAGGGGTTTGATCAAGAAGAAGCAGTATTGATCAGTAGCAGAGTGATAGACAGACCATGAAGTACAGAGAAGTAGAAATGGAGGAATTCAAATTTATAGGAACTACCATCTGATTAGCCATTCCTGCGCAGCCTGTCTTAATTGAGGAGATCCCTGGTGCCTTTTCCTTTCTTCTCCTTATCCTCTTCCTCTTCCGGCTCCTTTTCCTGAGGTCTTAGCAAATCACTGGTGACAAAGACTGGGCCCTCATGAGAGCCTGTAACTATTAGAGAACACAGTAAGCCATCTCAAATTTTGAGACCTGCCTCACGCTGGATTCTTTCTGTGCTAGCCCCTTTTCCAGCATGGTTTGACAGTATAAGCAGACCTACAGAGGTTTGCAGGTCACTGAGCCTCCATAATGCCTACACCAATGGCCTGATGGAGCCAAATTTTCCAGCATTCACATTTGTTCAACAAAATTCAGAACACAAACGTACTTGGCTGAGTCTCATGTTTGTTTTGGCTAAGTGCCACTTTCATAAAATTTCAGAGTGGGTTTTTCTCTACGGGGCCTGGCAAGTTTTCTCAAGCTACCTTCTCAAACTCACCTCATGAATGACCTTTCTCGCCTTATGAGGCCCCTCTCATCCAATTCTTGCTCTATGCAATTCCTCTCCGCGGCCAGAAGAATTCGCTCTGCCTGGATAATCCAGAATAGTTCGGTATCCCTGGCACCAATGATACCTTTAAACCCTGGCTGAAGTGTAGGGCCTAGAGTGGGTACACCAGACTTGCTCGACACTGACAACGTAAGGCACAGCAGTCCCAAACCCACACTGCAGATGGACGTAGCTGACGCTTCCTCATACAAACATACCCTGCTTGCTTTCCCCCAGTTACTGTTTGACTACCAAGTTATACTGCTTATCTGACCTTAGCCACATGCCTCCATATTACCACCTTCTCTAAGTCACAGCTACTTTACTGCAGCCCAACCTCTTATCATTTTCTGGTGGGACCATGATGTATAGGGAGGCATTCTGAAAATTCCAAAGGTAATCCTTTATTTATAATCACCAAACCTGGATGGCAACATAATGGTGACTGACAATTATTTTACAATCCAGCATTACCTGCTGCACCCAGCTCTCCTCTACTGGAAGTGGGCTTCAAACAGGTCATATCTATCCTGTAGCACCCAGTGCAGCTGAGCTCTGTCGTGGACAAGAAGAGCTTCCTCATCCTCCTCAGAAAACTGCTGTCATTCCCCAATACACAGCCATATAAGGAATCAGGACCCTCGAATGCAGCAAGCTAATGAGAGTGTTCCAAGATGTTGGAGTCCCTTGGCATAAATTTCCAAGGAGTGGAACTGATGACCACTCTCACTTGCATTTCACTGGAACGGAAGCTCTTTTTAGTTATGAACTCTGTGACATCGTAATGTGGCCCTCTCAGCACGACATGTATGTAGTCGATTGTGATAGCACCTTGGGGATGTTAGCTATGCTCCTGAATCCTGCCCCAGTTGCAGCACTGACCTCATTACAGTGAAGCAAGATGAACCAGTGTGATCTTACACTATTAGCCATCGGTCACTGTACCTGATACAACTGTCAGTACAAGACTGAAAGATCCCACAGACCTCCCCCATTGCTCCCTGGAAGGACCCAGTTGTTTAGAAATTCAACACATCTGTACACCTTCTCAGCCATCAGGAGAGGGTGGCAGTTCACTCCTGCAGGTCACAGCTCCAGATCCAACATCTCGTCCAGTTCACGCACAGTGTCCTGGGACATATAGATCTCTCATTCTGACTGGCAATGAACCTGTGTTGCTAACTTAACGAACAGAATAGGTTCCTAGATGTGAAAAGAGTCATTATTGGCACACCCTGCAGATGTTGACTGCATAAACTCGTCCAAACAATGAGATGTGCAGCACCCTAACAAGGAAGGCCGCGCATTGTGTTATCATGACAGTTTGGGAGAGGCATCTATTTGGAAATGTGTTTCACTGGCTGAGTGTCAAATACATGGCAGTAATTTGAAAATATTCTATGTGCTTTGAACTCTTTCCATTCCAACCTCACAGCAATGATGAAAGTTATCATAAAACTTACAGTGCAGCTGGAAAGAGACCTTTGGAAGTCATGCATGTACTGTGTTGGTTGTGGCCAGTAACTGCCTCTTATACAGCCAATTGGAATCATTTCTGTTTCACTGAGCTATTTGTGTTCAGTTTGCAAAGAGACATGACATTTCAGACATTGCTCGTGACCAGTGTTTGCCCCCCCCCCCCCCCAAATAATTAGACACTGCATGCATTTCACACACACATGAGGATACGATTGCAAATGACTGGAAGCAGTATTCTATAAGAGCATTATTGGTGTAACTGCCCTGTCAACGCCTCCCGTTGAAGAAAAAGTGAAACTCATGTTTTTGCTCATCAAACTGACACTGACTGTGCTCAGCCTGGGTGAGGGTATTTTCTAGTTGGAGGTTATTACTAGCAAGAGGAAAGTGATGGCATGGGACACAACACTATGGTTGGCAAACAACAAACAATAAGCTTGATCTGGTCACCAGATATCCCTAAAACCCTTTCACCTTGCTCTACCTAGACAGCCATATCAACTGGTACGGCAACATGGGTGCCCATCAAATTGAATTCTGCCTCCAACTTTCCTCCTCACTCCCTGGGCCTCAACATTTCAGTTTGATGGTGGCCATCATGACGTTGTACTCCAAACCCATCCCCCCACAACGGAATCCTCTCTTGTATGGTCTTTCATGCCCTTCCATTCTTAACTGGCTTCCCCCTTTATTTTGTGTCCTTCCCCTCACCATCCTTGTCGCTTCCTCAACCCATTACTCTGCCTCTCTTCACCACGTTGAATGGCTCCATCTTCTTTTGCTACAGAGCATCCCGTTCTCCCACCAACCTCTTTTAACAAACCCACCCCTAATGCTCAATGTATGGATTTCCAGGACAAGCTGTTCCCCAGCTCCCTGATCAACCTTGACACACAGTACCAGTTAATGTCTGGTCATGGCGACACATGTGGCTCAGTGGTTAGCACTGCTGCCGCACAGTGCCAGGGACCAGGTTTGAATCCAGCCTCAGTCTGTGTGGAGTTTGCACGTTCTCCCCATGTCTGCATGGGTTTGTTCCGGTTTCCTCCCACCATCCAAAGATGTGCAGGGTAGGTGAATTGGCCATGCTAAATTGCCCATAGTGTTCAGGGATGTGTAGGTTAGGTACATTAGTCAGGAGTAAATGTAGAATAATAGGATAGAGGAATGGGTGTAGGTGGGTTACTCTTTGGAGGGTGGGTGTGGACTTATTGGGCTAAATGGCCTGTTTCCACCTTGTAGGGATTCTATGATATCCCCAGCCTGCTCTACACAACTCACTGGGGCCCATTCTCCGGACTGCTGACTGTACCAGGATCCTCTGAGCGACTGCACCCCTCGACTCAGTGGAGGACTACTTCCATGTACTTTCAGACACATTTAGTTGAAACCTTGTACAGTGTGTTTTCTGTACTGTGCCTTACAGCAGGTTGTCCACTCCCACTGGACTGATTGCTTCTGGCAAGCAGCCTGGCTCTATATCAGTGCTAAACAGCACGTTACTACAGCAGTACTGTGACCCTTTACGCTCTGGCTGAGGTTCCAACATGCTAAAGGGAGGAATACTGCAAACATCTGGGTAGGCGCTTAATAAATGTGCACTAAAAGAGCAAGTGAGCAGTCCTGAGATGCTCCCTAGTCCAGTCCATAATGTGGGTGCCTGCCGCTTTGTGCAAAGTGTTCTTGTAGCAACATTTCAAGAGTGTAGTTCCAAAGTGCATAATCTTCAGGTAAGTGAATCACAGAAGTACCACGCTAGGCCAACAGGTGTCAATGGAACACACATGGTTCGTGTGGCTCATGCTGAGAATGCCCCCAAAGGCATTGATGCCAGATGTCAGAGACTAAGTTCTGGAGGAGCAAATAGCAAGCTGGAGTCATAAGGTACCCAGTCAGAAAGGCAGGTCAATTCTCAGCATCCGATTTGTTTCTGATGGGTGGTAAGATAGGAAGCTGTGTATTAATGAGATATGCCGTGCTGTTGTTGAGGCAGACAACAGGCAATAATCTGGCGGTCGATGAGCTGAACATCATACCCCGTTGTTGTGAGGGCATCCTTGAGTACTTCCAGGTGTCTGTCACGTTCCTCCTCATCTGAGTAGATCTGTTCTATGTGTAGGGCTTGTCCATAGGGGGTGGCTGTTTTAATATGTTTTGGGTGGAAGCTGGAGAAGTGTAGCATTGTGAGGTTGTCTGTGGGGTTGCGGTAGAGTGTGGTGCTGAGGTGTCCATCGTTGATGGAGACGCATGTGTCCAAGAATGAGACAGATAGTCGAGAGTAGTCCACGGGTGAGTTTGATGGTGGGATGAAACTTGTTGATGTCACTGTATAGTTTTATCAGTGACTCCTCATCATGGGTCCAGAGGAAGAAAATGTCGTCAATGTACCTGGTGTACAATGTTGGTTGGAGATCCTGCACAGAGGAGAAGTCTTGTTTGAAGCTGTACATAAACATGTTTGCATATTGGGGTGCAAATCTGGTCCCCATGGCTGTTCCGTGTATCTGGATGAAGAACTGGTCTGGCTATGTGGAAGGCATCTTGAAATCTATTGTACAGGGGATCTCTAGCTTCTGTCGCGACACTACGGATTTCTTACAGAAACTCAGCACCCACGGACCAGTCGAACCGGGAACATTCCTCATCACACTGGATGTTTCTGCTCTCTACACCCGCATCCCCCACAAGGATGGCATCGCGACAACAGCCTCAGTACTCAACACCAACAACTGCCCGTCTCCAAACACCATCCTACAACTCATCTGCTTTATCCTCGATCATAACTTCTTCACCTTTGACAACCAGTTCTTCATCCAGACAAGCCCTATGCATACACCGGATCTGCTCAGATGAGGAGGAACATGACGGACACCTGGAAGTACTCAAGGATGCCATCACAAGAACGGGGTACGATGCTCAACTCATCGACTGCCAGTTAAGACGTGCCACAGCAAGGAACCGTAATGACCTCCTCAGGAAACAGACACGTGCTGCAACTGACAGGGTACCCTTCGTTATTCAGTACTTCCCAGGAGCTGAAATATTACGTCATGTTCTTCGTGACCTGCAACACATTATCAATGGGGATGAGCACCTCACCAAGACCTTCCCCACATCTCCACTACATGCCTTTAAACAACCGCCAAACCTCAAACAGATCATTGTTTGTAGTAAACTGCCCGGCTCTCAGGACAACTCCATACAACCCTGTCACGGTAGACGCTGCAAGATGTGTCAGATTGTGGACATAGATATCACCATTATGTGTGGGGACACCTCCCACCTTGTACATGGCAGGTACTCATGTAACTCAGCCAACGTTGTCTATCTTATACGTTGCAGGCAAGGATGCCCGGAGGCATGGTACATTGAGGAAACCGAGCAAAGGCTACGAGAACAGATGAATGGGCACCGCACAACAATCAACAGACAGGAGGGTTCCCTCCCAGCTGGGGAACACTTCAGTGGTCCAGGACATTCAGCCTCGGACCTTTGGGTGACCATCTTCCAAGGTGGACTTCGGGACAGGCAGCAGAGGAAAGTGGCCGAGCAGAGGCTGATAGCTAAGTTCGGTACCCACAGGGACGGCCTCAACCGACACCTCATATTACAGGTGACCACCATTGCACTATACACACACACACAGATACTCCTACACACACACACCCTCACATACACACAGACACACACACACACGCACACACGCACACACACGCACACACGCACACACACACACACACACACTCTCACATACACACGGACACACACACACACAGACTTGCACACAGACACCCATACACACCCTTACAGACACACACACTCCCACACTCACACATGCACTCCCTCACAGGCTTAAAACACTCTGCACTCACTACATACATACACGCACACACTTTCTTAAACTCACAACCTCCAGCCCAGACAGACACACACAGACAGACAAAGACCCACATGCACACATATATTTTGTGGGATGAATTTGTACTTGCAGGGTTACATTGCACTTTGATCAAAAACTGCATGATTCATGTAGAACTCTGAGCTCAAAAACTGCATGAATTTATGTAAAACTCCGTTATCTCACTTTTTAGATTAGAATCAATCTAAACATCATGGCATCGACAGAGAACACAGGGGGCTAACACCTTCAACATATTGTCTAGCTATCATCATTGTTAACAGCTAACCCGAGAATGCAACTTTTTTAAAAAAAGGTTTTGTCATTTACACATGAAAGAAGTGAAACTATCACTGTATTCTAACAGATGAAAGGCTTAAAGACAATCAATTTTTCAATGTATAATTTCAGTTACACCACACTGCAAATTTTTGCTATAAATTCTGTGTTACGATCGAGCCCTCCACTATCACCTGATGAAGGAGCGTTGCTCCGAAAGCTAGTGCTTCCAAATAAACCTGTTGGACTATAACTATAGGCCCCCCAATAGCAGCAGAGATGTGGAGAAACAGATTGGGAAACAGATTTTGGAAAGGTGCAGAAGCCACAGGGTCGTGGTCATGGGCGACTTCAACTTCCCAAATATTGATTGGAAGCTCTTTAGATCAAGTAGATTGGATGGGGCGGTGTTTGTGCAGTGTGTCCAGGAAGCTTTTCTAACTCAGTATGTAGATTGTCCAACCAGAGGGGAGGCCATATTGGATTTGGTACTCGGTAATGAACCTGGACAAGTGATGGGCTTGTTAGTGGGTGAACATTTTGGTGATGGTGACCACAATTCTGTGACTTTCACCTTGGTTATGGAGAGAGATAGGTGCGCACAACAGGGTAGATTTTACAGTTGGGGGAAGGGAAATTACGATGCTGTAAGACAGGATTTGAGGAGCATAAGTTGGGAGCATAGGCTGTCAGGGAAGGATGTGGTGGAAATGTGGAACTTTTTCAAGGAGCAGATACGACGTGTCCTTGATATGTATGTACCTATCAGGCAGGAAAGAAATGGTCGTGTGAGGGAGCCTTGGTTGACGAGGGAGGTTGAATGTCTAGTAAAGAGGAAGAAGGAGACTTACATAAGGTTGAGGAAACAGGGTTCAGACAGAGCAGTGGAGGGATACAGGATAGCCAGAAGGGACCTGAAGAAAGGGATTAGGAGAGCTAAGAGAGGGCATGAAAAATCCTTGGCGGACAGGATCAAGGATAACTCCAAGGCATTTTATGCGTATGTGAGAAACATGAGAATGACGAGAACGAGGGTAGGTCCGATCAAGGACAGTAGTGGGAGATTGTGTATTGAGTCGGAAGAGTTAGGAGAGGTCTTGAACAAGTACTTTTCTTCAGTATTTACGAATGAGAGGGACCGTATTGTTGAAGAGGAGAGTGTGAAACGGACTGGTAAGCTGGAAGAGATACTTGTTAGGAAGGAAGATGTGTTGGACATTTTGAACAACTTGAGGATAGACAAGTTCCCTGGGCCTGACGGGATATATCCTAGGATTATGTGGGAAGCAAGAGAGGAAATTGCAGTACCGTTGGCAATGATTTTCTCGTCTTCACTGTCAACGGGGGTGGCACCTGGGGACTGTTGAGTAGCGAATGTTGTGCCCCTGTTCAAAAAAGGGAATAGTGATAACCCCGGGAATTACAGGCCAGTTAGTCTTACTTCTGTGGTAGGCAAAGTAATGGAAAGGGTACTGAGGGATAGGATTTATGATTATCTGGAAAGACACTGCTTGATTAGGGACAGCCAGCATGGATTTGTGAAGGGTAGGTCTTGCCTTACAAGTCTTATTGAATTCTTTGAGGAGGTGACCAAGCATGTGGATGAGGGTAGAGCAATGGATGTAGTGTACATGGATTTTAGTAAGGCACTTGATAAGGTTCCCCATGGTAGGCTTATGCGGAAAGTCAGGAGGCATGGGATAGAGGGAAACTTGGCCAATTGGATTGAAAACTGGCTAACCGGTCGAAGTCAGAGAGTGGTGGTAGATGGTAAATATTCAGCCTGGAGCCCAGTTACAAGTGGAGTTCCGCAGGGATCAGTTCTGGGTCCTCTGCTGTTTGTAATTTTTATTA